>NW_028261383.1:119804605-120131549 GCF_051295495.1 Thamnophis sirtalis
GATAAAGGTATAAAGAGATATAGAGATATACTCTGTTTTCCCGAAAATAAGACCTCCCCCAAAATATTGCAACACAGCATCAGCCTTGAGGTGACCATGCTCACCATCATCTGCACCTCAAAAATAATAAGACCTCCCCAGCAATAAGGCCAACTCCTTATTTCGTGGGTCAAAAGAAAATAAAACCCTGCCTTATTTTCAGGGTAACATGGTAGATATGGAAAATCATTTAAAGGGATTCAAATGATAGAAACTCACTTCTTGTCATAATTTTGTTTAGTCTGAGGAAGACAGGAAGAATGTTCTGAGGCTCCAGGATCTGGTAGACAAGCTGCAAATGAAAGTGAAAGCATATAAGAGACAATATGAAGAAGCTGTAAGTAATGCATTTGCAATGGAGCAATAATTATATTTCAAATGAATTAGAGTGTTTTGGGGTGTTTGGGCCTCTGGATCTGGGATTTTATCATCTTTGGTACTGGATAGAGTGGCACTGCCCCAGGCAGAGCCAGTACATAATCTTGGACTCTTTGTAGACTCACAACTCCTGCTGAAGTAAAAAGGTGGCAATTGGGGCCTAGAGGACCTTTTCACAGCTTTGTGTGGTATATCAGTTGTGTCCCTTCCTGGACCATGAGGGTCTACTCTTGCAGTTACCCATGCCCTAGTCATCTCTAGAATAGATTGCTGTAATGCACTCAACATGGGGCTGTGCTTGAATAGTGTCCCAGACATTTCCACTGGGCAAAATGTAGCTGGACAGACAGCTATGTGCACCCCTAGGATGGGGCTCATTACACCTCTGTTCCATGAGCTATATTGGCTGTCAATCTGCTTCCAGGTACAATTCAAGGTGCTGGTTCTACTTTTAAAACCGTACTTGGTACGGGACCAGGTTATTGAGGAACTGTCAGGCCTAAGCCCAAATATGACCCAGTGAAATCCAACTGAGTTGAGTTCTTTATTTGCTTACACCTAATAGATAGAAACCTGCCAGACTAAAGCTATAACCTTCTAACCTAATAGATGTACCCTGGGATATTGTAAGGTTTGGCTATTCTGAACCTTTTCCTTCCTCTGAATCCAGTTAAGGACTGTGCAGTATGGCCCTCTGCCTGGAATGTGCTGCCCCCTCCATGAGAAGCTGTGGTGCTATTGCTGACATTCTCCACCCCTCCTTCTTCAGCTGCACATTCCATCACAGGACTACCTCTTCCAGGTGTTGCTTAGGTCAACCAGGAGAGATATACTATGGGTCTTGTCTACTAAGGAATTCCATCTGGCAGGACCCAGACAGCGTGCCTTTCAATTATGCCCCCTGCCCTCAGGAACATAATTGTATTCTGAGATGAGCTTAGCCCCATCCCTGTTAGCCTTTCAGAAGGCTCTGAAAAAGCAGCTTTTCCAGAGCTTTTCCCTTTGGTATCTCATGACGAGTCAGCAAAGTGGCTCTATGACATCAAGTGACCATTGTTCTCTCACAGTGTTGAGTTTTTATGTTTTCTTGTTTTACTTATATTTGAAAATGTCATTAAATAATCTTTATGTTTGTGTGTTGCTCAGCACATTTCTTGAGATGGGCAGCTATATAAATCTGCAAAATAAATACTAATCAAAATTAATTGCCTACAAAATAATATATGCCATTTAAAAAAAAACATCTGCATAGAATATACCTTAAAAGCTTTGTAAATACTTTATAGAATTAAACAGAGACTAGATTCAGTTTATTCAAAAAGAATTGTTATACTAAATGTTCCCAATTTGTGAAAGGCAAGCTGAACTTTTCATTTAGCTAAAATTGCACAATGGAGACTCAATTCTCCATTGAGTCTGTTACCTTTTTGTATGACATATATACCTTATAAGTAGACTAATTTTTTAACCATACCTTTTTCATTCTCAGGAGGAGCAATCCAATCTTAATCTCAGCAAATTCCGCAAAATTCAGCATGAGCTGGAAGAAGCTGAAGAAAGGGCTGATATTGCAGAATCGCAAGTGAACAAACTGAGAGTGAAGACTCGAGAAGTTGGAAAACAGACACCAGGGGAAGAATAAACTTGTCTGCTCCAAGGTGACTGAAGAAATGCACAAAATGTGAATCTCTTAGTCACCCAGATTTGTAATTATTGTGTTCTGTCTTTGGTGTCTAGAAAATAAAGATGATAGAAATGTTCGCATACATAAAGATGATGTGATCTTATTGTGGGTTTTGTTCTCCCATATGAAATCTGAAGCTTCTCCTTGGAGAGGTAGCACTATCTGAACATGATAAACATTTATGAATATTGTACAGGAATCACTTGCCAGGGGCCATGCTACAGTTGATGTAAATTGAAGTTAAAAACACAGAGAAGACACCAGTTTGAATGCCGTGATATGATTTCATTTGTACATAATTATTTTTAGATAAACTATGAATCCAGCTGAATTGGAATAAAGACTAACTTAGCCAAGTATCTTTGGTTGATCAGCAAATTATATACTTTCAAGTAATAGGACATTGGTGCCACCTGATAGTGATCTCTAGTTTCTCATAGTGTTTATTAATTGCATCCTTGGATGTATATTCATAAATTTGCTGATATTATTTCTACACCATCTTTCACACAAACACCATCTAAACTTTGCTTAAAAACTATAAAAATTAAAATGAAATAGTTTAATTATGAAATTAAAGTGATACCTTAATGAGAAGAAAATAATACCCCAAATACCACCAAAACATTTTTTAAATCACTTAGAAACAGAAATATTTGAATTATGAGATTAAAGCAATACTTAAAACAATGAAAAGCAAATATGAGAAACCACTAAATGAAACACTGTATGAAAGATAAATGTTCAAAGATGGAGGACATATAGATTTATTTCAGTAAAAGTTAATGAAATGGTAGTCATTGCCTAAAAGGTTCTTCCCTTTCTGCCAGCCAATCAGCTAGACTTCTTCTGGTTATTATACAATAACTGAGAAAGAGAATTCCATAAGAAAACATGCGATACGGCTTGCAGCAAAACAATGGTAACACCACAGGGATTTTACCTATAAACCACAATCAGATGCAATGCGTCTGTTTGTCCAATACTTTCCTTCACAAGACTCCTGAAGGGTGTAATCAGTGGTGGGTTTCTACCGGTTCGGACCAGTTCGGCCGAACTGATAGTGATTTGGTAGCCTGGGTCGCTGGAACTGGTAGCGACCCAGGCTTGCCACGCCCCTGAACCAGTTCTCCATAGGTGCCGCCATCTTGTTTTTTCCTTCTGCACAGGGCCATTTTTGTTGCATTGTGCATGCGCAAGCAGCACACATCAAGCACACACAGCGCAGCACAACCTTGAATGAATCGGCAGTAGCAACTGCCAGAACCCACCCCTGGGTGTAATGAATATAGTGGATAGTCTTGAAGTACAAAGATAAGGTCTATGGCCAAGGCAACAGTCAAACAAATGAGGCCTGAACCCAGGTCAAGAAAATGGTTTATGAAAATGCCTCATACAGCCTCCCCTTCCATTTCACATGAGAATAAGGAAGGAAGGAAGGAAGGAAGGAAGGAAGGAAGGAAGGAAGGAAGGAAGGAAGGAAGGAAGGAAGGAAGGAAAGCACATTGAGGCTTAAAAGTCTGTTTTTTAATAAAAGTAGTTTTAGATCTATGCAGTGTCTGATTCTTAGCTCTATCTTTTATGGATGACATCTTAACAAGTAATATTGTAATATATTTTCTGAATTGTTAGCTGCCCAGAATAATTCACTGAGATGAGCAGCCATAGAATATGAACAAAGAAACAAATAACAGAGGAACAGTTTCCAACTCCAGTATTGATTTTTCCATAACTTAGAGACCGATGTTTTCATTTTTCAATTTTCAAAGTACTGTAAGTGAAATCATCCTACAGAGCAGCTTTGTTCTTCATTCAGAATGCCTTATATAAATAGGCATGTGTCTGACATGACTCAGGAGGTCAGGGTCTGAAAGAACATGTTTAAAATCAAATAAGAGCTCCCTTTTCCTATTTGTGCACATCTATTTGACAGGATGTGACAAATACATGGATAAATGTATTTTTCAGGGATAGACATCTCAAAAAAAGTATATTTTAGTCAATATTCCCTGATCAGCTTTTATTTGTTTCCTCAAAACTGAGACAATAAGCCACAAAGAGTTGTTTTAAGTGCAACAGTAGTATATCTAATAACTAAATGAAATAAAACTTTACTATGTAAAGAGTTGATTAATATGTAATCAATATGGATAGGTTCAGTTACAATGGTGATGAATGCACAGATTTGAAAGAACAGATTAGGGATATGTTGTCATGGAGAAAATCCATCTTTGTGATTGCTAGGAGTCAGAAATGAATTGATGCCACATAATCAAGGCAATCCATCACATCTGCAGCTCAACTTCAGTTCTTTATACTGAGAAGAACACATTCTGACATCAAATGTTGGTTCCTCCTATGATGTTTGGAATATGTACATACACTATATTGCCAGAAGTATTTGCTCACCTGCCTTTACTCGCATATGAACTTACTGTAGGTGACATCCCATTCCTAATCCAAAGGGTTCAATATGACGTTGGTCTACTCTTTGCAGCTATAACAGCTTCAACTCTTCTGGGAAGGCTGTCCACAAGGTTTAGGAGTGTGTTTATGGGAATTTTTGACCATTCTTCCAGAAGCGCATTTGTGAGGTCACTCACTGATGTTGGACAAGTTTATGTGGCCTACCACTTTGTGGCTGAGTTGCTGTCATTCCCAAACACTTCCACATTCTTATAATACAGATGACAGTTGACTGTGGGATAGTTAGGAGTGAGGAAATTTCACCACTGGATTTGTTGCACAGGTGGCATCCTATCACCGTTCCACGCTGGAATTCACTGAGCTCCTGAGAGCGACCCATTCTTTCACAAATGTTTGTAAAAACAGTCTGCATGCCTAGGTACTTGATTTTATACACCTGTGGCCACGGAAGTGATTTGAACACCTGATTCTGATTATTGGGATGGGTGGGCGAATACTTTTGGCAATATAATGTATCTTCCAATACACATTGTATAGCAAGAGTAAAGTGCAGGCATTAATAAAGTCTCAAGAGTTATTATTTAAGATTAGTAGGAAACCTTCATGTGGCTTTAGTGATATTTTTTGGTGTTATGCCTTTTCTTTTGTAGCCCTCTTGTACTTTCTGAACGCTTAGTTTTTCATAGCTAGCTTCTATAGAGGAAACTTGATCTAATGATCAAGTTAATGCTGAAAGTTAAATAATACAATCCTCCATCTGGAAACATCTGAGCTTAGTTTCTGTAATGCAATTCTGAAAGAACCAATTTGAGGAGCATTTAAGAAGTACTTTAATTTTGAGCAAGTTATCTCACTGCTGAGGAATTTGCCAGTAGAAGCATCTGGCTGCTAATCCCATTGCTATTGTTCATTTACTTTTAAGAGTCTCATTTGGAGTTCACTAAAGTAAAACTGCTAAAAGGTCTGGCAAATACTAAGGCATATTTTTTGGTGTCCTTACCAAACTCAGTGACTTGCTTGCCTTACTTTGATATTTCTGTAAGCTCATGGTCAAAAATAGTATAAATCATTATGCTGCATTTCCCCTTTTCCAATCTTCATCAATCTGTTGTGCGTCAGTTGTTTGGATTATAGCTTGCATAATCAGAGTTGTAACTCACTGCATCGGAAGGGCACCATAGTGGGGAAAGTTGCTGTAAGCCAGTGGTGTCAAACTCACATCATCACGGTGGCATCATATCAGGACTTTTTCCCCTTTGTTAAACTGGGAATGGGTGTGGCCAGCATGTAATGCATCTGGCCTGTGGGCCGGGAGTGACAGACCTGCTGTAAGCCAATGAAGTAGTCAATGTGTATTGCATAGGGCAAAGGTGGTATTCAGCAGGTTCTGAGCAGTTCTGGAGAACTGTTAGTGGAAACTTTGAGTAGTTTGGAGAACCGGTAAACACCACCTCTGACTTTCCCCACATCTACTATTCTCTGCCTTTCGAGTCTCAGCTGATCGGGAGGAAACGGGGATTTTGCAGTAACCTTCCCCTGGAGTGGGGAGACAAAGGAGATTTTACAGTATCCTCCTTCCCCTGCCACACCCACCAAGCCTCACCCACCAAGCCATGCCCACAGAACAGATAGTAAAAATATTCCAAAGGGATAGCAATGGCAACAAAGAAGGAGCTAAGATGCTGACTTCTCCCATGGAATGTCTACTATGTACAGAGCACAAGCATTTATTTCAGTTCCATTTTTTATGGTATAGATCAGCAGGAGCAACTCTCAATCTAATATCAGGCAAGTAATGGTAGTGATAATTAGGCTGGAGAACCAAGGTGCTACTCAAGGCTCCTCAAGACAGGTGAATCGAAAGCAGGTATCAGTGGTGGGCTATCACAAATTGCTAGTGCTCTTATTTGTATAGAGGTGTTAGGTGCTGTTTCTAGCTTTATGAAAGGGTCACAACATGCTTCCCCCCTCCCCCCAGATGCACATGTGGATGCAGTGTTGTGTTCTTTTGCTATATCAGCATTTGTAGTTTATACATGATGGCAGAATAAAATCAATGAAATCCAGACAAGACCGAATGGCTATTGATGTTACCTCCCAAAGATAGTCCAGACATTCCATCTCTTAGCCTAGGGGGTGAAATTATACACCCCTCAGAGAGGGCCTGCAACCTGGGTGTCCTCCTGGACCCACAGCTGATGTTAGAACACCATCTGCCCGCTGTGATCAGAGGAGCTTTTGCCCAGGTTCGCCTGGTGCACCAGTTGCAGCCCTACTTGGACCGGGAGGCACTTCGAATGGTCACTCATGCCCTCGTCACCTCAAGGCTGGATTACTGTAATGCGTGCTACATGGGGCTGCCCCTGAAGAGTGTTCGAAGACTACAATTGGTCCAGAATGCAGCCACGCGAGCGATACTGGGTGTACCTAGATACACCCATGTTACACCCATCCTCCGCGAGCTGCACTGGCTCCCTATTGGTCTCTGAACGCGCTTCAAGGTGCTAGTCATTACTTTTAAAGCCCTACATGGTTTAGGACCTGGCTACCTGAGAGACCACCTCCTGTCACATACCTCCCAACGACCAACAAGATCTCACAGGTTGGGCCTCCTCCGGGTGCTGTCGGCCGGACAATGCCGGCTGTCGGCCCCTCGGGGAGGGCCTTCTCTGTAGCTGTGCCGGCCCTGTGGAACGATCTACCCATCAAGATCCGGACCCTTTCCACTCTCTCGGCCTTCTGAAAAGCCACCAAAACCTGGCTGTTCCGGCAGGCATGGGGCTGTTGAGCAATTCCAGCCCCATCTAGACAGTATGGATTGTGTGTAATTTTAATAACTGTATTTCTAATTTTAAATTTTTAAATTTTTAATCTCATTTCTGTAAGCCGCCCAGAATCCTACAGGATTGGGCGGCATACAAATTTTATTAAATTGAAATTGAAAATTGAAAGTAGCTATCAAGTTGAACTAGAAGTTTCCCAGATGTCATCCTCTCAGCTTATTGAAACTTTAAAAAGGATTAGTATAAAGAGAGGCTTGAGACAGGCAAAAGAAGAAAAACATGTTACGTAAATGTCTTTTCCCAAGAATCTTTGATGGATTGATGTAGAACTGTTGTAAGAGCAAATTCACACAATCACTCTTTCCACTTTGTAGAATTAATATTTGTTTTACAGTTTCAAAACAGAGAAAGACTACCGTATGAAGACATTTATCAACTAAATGCTGTATAAATCCTTTATCTTATCCATAAACATTCATCACTAAATGGCTCTGCATTAAGTGGAGATTAGCTTGTATGAATCCACTAACAGAGATCGAACTTTTAATGATATATGGTGTCCTCTCCTCCCTCCCCTCAGATTTCATATTATCAGATTAGAAATGTGGGCTTTTATGAGCTACCTTTTAGATCCTATAGATCTTAAGAGTAGGCAGAACATGGTACAGCTACACCATAACAGAATAACAGTTAGAGGGAAACCTAGAGGTCTTCTAGTCCAACCCCCTGCTCAAGCAGGAAACCAAATACCATTCCAGATAAATGGATACCCAAATTCTTCCTAAAAGCTCTCCAGTGATAGAGTGTCCATCTGGAGTCAAGCCATTCCACTAATTGTTCTCACTGTCAGGACATTTCTTAGTTCTAAATTAGATTTCTCCTTGATAAGTTTCCATCCTTACTTCTTGTCCTGCCTACAGGTGTTTTGGAGAATAGATTAACCCTCTCTTTACTGTGACATAATTAAAATTATGGTAACTAAATTTCTTTCCAATTAGACATTACTACTTTTTAACATTAGTTGAAAGGTTTATCAATATTCCTACTTTTTTAAAGGAATGATCATATTGGGATAATCTATTCTTCATGTATTGTATTAAAATATTTTTCTTTTCTGTTAAACCTTTGTATGCTTTTAAATTAAATATGATTCTGATCAAATGAGAAAAGTTTGATTTTCAACATGCTAGATAAAAATAAGATATATGTTTATATTTGAAATAAAAGGTTTTATTTTCTGGAGAATCTTTTGACCAAAAATATATTTAATGCTTGATTTCCAACATAAATTTTATATGTATGTATGTATGTATGTATGTATGTATGTATGTATGTATGTATGTATGTATGTATGTATTGTTCTCCTGTGTGCTGCTTGGGGAATACAAGCATGGGTTAACTTTGTCCATTAGCCTAGAGACTGAGTTATGTAAATTGCTGACCACGCCTCCTCTGACCGGATGGGCTCAGTTTCTTAACTCAGTCCAGCCGTAAGAGATGTATACCAATTCTTCTCCAGACTAATGAGACTAATTTATACCTTATCTTGGATTTTTTTCTCTTGAGTGCATTTTTCTTTGATTGGAGGAAGCTTGTCGATGAACAGGGGAGAGGCGGCAGTTCGCTGCCTGCCCAGTTCCCTCGTGCCTCGTTAACTCGCCCGGGTATTTCAATTGCCCGTGCTCGCTGCTAGCTATTGGGTGTCTGATTGCAGGCTATTGGAGCCTTGCAGGGGTTTGGCAATGAAAGTTTCGTTGTGTTTGGCCTTGGGATCTGGTTGCTTGTGTGTGCCGGCTTGCATCGTCCCTAGCCGCCGAACAGCCATTTTCGGAGCCAGCATATGCCCGCCATTTGCGGCGCGGCTCCTGCTGTGAACGATGGGGCCAGTCCACCATGCGCGCCGTGGTTTTTCCCCCACCGCTGTCCTGTGGGCCGTTCTGAGGGTGCGCTTGCTGCCGCTGGCCGGTTTATTGCTGGTAAAGGCAAGGAAGCACCTTTCATTCCCTGCTGAGTTTGAAATTTGGCGCCGGAGTTGCGGCCGCCATTTTGGGGTTGTTCGGAGCGCAGGCGCTGTAGGGGTTGGGCGTTGCCTTTCCTCGCGCCTTAAAAGGGGAACTGCTGACTCATCAGCCCTCCCTTCTCATTCGCTTCGGCTTTGTTTCCCCTGGGAAAGTTCCTGGCATTGCTGCTGACCACGAGGTCCTTTCTCTTGCAAACGAACACTGTGCTTTGTGCCCTTTGAGTCTTTTTGCATCCAATCATTGCAATGGCTGACCACTCTTCTCTGGGAGGTACAGTTGAGCCCTCTGTTGATAACCAGGGTACTGCCCAGGCGGGGGTTAGTTCGAGGCCTGGCAGGGCTGCATCTAGAACAACCAGCCAGAGGCCCAGGGAAGCCTCCGGGGCCCCTGATAAAAGCCACAAAAAGAAGCATAAGTCCAAATCAACCTCCAAAGCTATAGGGGAGGGCAGGAATTCCCCCCCTGCGCCTTTACCTCAGCGTATTTTGCCTGCTCCCCAGACTGCAGGGCATCAGACTTGGTCCCCAGATCGATCCCTCCCTGTTATTGCTGAAACTGGTCTGGGGGGTGGGGCTCCAACCCCCCTCTGTATTGCCTGAGGCCCAGGCTGCTTCAGCCTTCTTATTGCCTCGTGCTGGGCCTTCAGCTACATTTACTCCAACTGCTGCAGGCTTAAGGCCTATGGAAGGCTATGATCAGGGCCTATCCCCTGATATTTACCAAATGATCTCTGCAGCCATTTCCAGGGGGGTGGATGCCGAGCTGCTTCGAAGGCACCAGGCCCCGGTGATTGCTAGTTTGCAAAGTGTCCATCCTATCCCGCCCCCTCATGTAGATCTGCCTGATCTTCAAGCAGGGCCTTCTTCTTCTCCTCCTCCCACTACTTATAGTGAGGATTCGGCCTTGGTGGAGGAAGGGGAGCTGATTGATAGGGAGTTCTCTGATGATGAGGGCCTAATCTTTGATCAGCCTAATTCTTCTAGTCTATTTAGGCCTACTGTTTTCAAATCCTTATTGTTTAAAGCTAAGGCCACTACCCACATGGGAGAGGCCGCTTCCAAGGACAGTTCAGCTGTAGGCCTTGACACTACTGAGCGCCTCTTTGCAGAGCCAGTCGCGTTGCAGGAAGTGATTCCTTCCCCAAAGCTGTTCATGGATCTCATTCAGAAGCAATGGGATCAACCGACTGCAGTTACCCCACCCAGCCACGGGGACAGGAAGTTGTACACTTCTACCCCTGACCTGGAAAACATCTTGCAATTCCCAACAGTAGATCAGCCAGTGGCAGCCCTGGCATCTCCTGCCCTGATCCCATCTGAAATCTCTGAGGGTTTAAAGGCAGAGGACCGTAAAGCTGAAACAGTAATTCGGAAAACTCATCAGGCTGTGGCCTGGGCCTTGCGTGCTGCTACTGCAGCATCGTTCTTTAAATAGAACTTCTGTGCTTTAGCTTAAGCAGTTGCAGGAGAGACTATCCCCTGATGAAGTGCGTCTTCACCAGGACGTTACTTAAATCATGGCTGCCTTGGAGTTTTCGGCGGATGCCACACTTAATGCTGCCAAGTTCACTTCTCGCGCTGTGGTGTCCAATGTGGCGTCTCGGCGCCTCTTGTGGCTTCGCCATTGGCAGGCCGACATTAAGTCTAAATGGCGCCTGGCGTCCACGCCCTTCAAGGACAGGGCTCTATTTGGATCCGTTCTCGACCCCATACTCATAGAGACCAGGGACAAACGCAAGGTGCTTCCCTCTTCCGGGGGGCACAATACCAGGCGGCAGCAACCATATAACAGACGCCAATCCTTTCGGGGAGGCTATTCTGGTTATTCAGCAGCCCCATTTGTCCCCAATTACAACAGGGGTTTTCACCAGTCCCAGGACCACAGCCAGGACCGTGGGGAGGCCAGCGATAGGGGGTGCCAACAGCACCAGACGCAATCCCACAACAGGAGATCCTTTCGTGGCTCCGGGAACCGGTCCTTTTGGAGGTACCGGTGACTCGCAGGGGAAGGAATCAGTGGGTGGGCGTCTGCTGGCCTTCGCTCATCAGTGGGCGGAAACCACCTCCGACGCCTGGGCCCTTCAGGTGGTGAGGCTGGGACTCACACTAGAATTTCTCTCCATCCCCCCAAGACGGTTCATCAGGTGTCCCGTTCCCAGGTGTTCAGTGAAGCGGCGCCTAATGGAAGCCGAAATACATCATCTCATCTCCATCAGCACAATAGAACTAGTTCCCGAAGGGCAGGAAGGTCTAGGGTTTTACTCCATCCTCTTTCTGGTGCCCAAGGACTCAGGAGGGTGGCGAGCCATTCTAGATCTAAAAAGACTCAATTGGTACATCAAGTATCAGAGGTTCAAGATGCAGTCGTTAAAGAGCATTCTGGCATCCATCTGCCAAGGCGACATGATAACATCAATCGACATCAAGGAGGCGTACCTCCATGTGCCCATTCATCCAGCTCATCGACGGTTCCTCCGCTTCCAATTTGCGGGCCGTCATTTCCAGTACCGGGCCTTGCCTTTTGGCCTTTCATCGGCACCCCGCACCTTTACCAAGCTCCTGGCGGTGGTAGCGGCCTCTCTTCGTTCGGTTCTGGTGAGAGTGAATTGCTATTTAGACAACATCTTGGTCCTGTCACCATCCCGGGACCAGGCCCTGTGGGATCTTCAGGTGACAATGGACTCCCTGCGGAGGCACGGGTTCGTCCTGAATCTTCCCAAGAGCCATCTGCAGCCAACTACATTGCTGCTTCACTTAGGGACCGTCATCAACTCCGCCACTTGTGAGGTCTTCCTGTCCCTAGAGAGGCGTCAGAGCATCCAACGACTGGCAACTCAAGTTTCAGCCTTGCGACTTGTGCCACTGGCCTTGCTCTCTCAGCTGTAAGGGAAGATGATTTCTTGCATCGACATAGTTCCCTGGGCCAGGTTTCACGCACGACCACTCCAATGGTTCCTGCCTCCTTATCAAAGGTCTCACACCAGTCATTCTCAACTCAAGGTCCATCTTTCGCCCAAAGCCCTCAGATCCCTCTGATGGTGGGCGTCCTCCAAGATCCTCAAAGGATGCCCATTCAAGGAACTGGAACAAATCCAGGTTACGACAGAAGCCAGCCTGTTTGGATGGGGTGGCCATGCCCTGGATCGGGTGGCACAGGGGCGTTGGTCGGACCGGGAGTTATCCAACAGCATCAATTGGCTAAAGCTACGGGCCATCAGACTGGCCCTGCGAGAATTTCAGGACATTGTGGCTCACAAACACGTGCTGATTCTGACAGACAATGTGGCCTCCAAGGCACATGTCAACCGCCAAGGGGGCATGCATTCCAGAGCCCTCATGATGGAGGCGGAGAAATTGCATCATTGGGCGGAGTCCAGACTGTTGTCCCCTCGAGCGGAAAACATTTTGGGCGTAGCCAACATCCAGGCGGATTGGCTGAGCAGAGCCACAGCGGATCATGCGGAGTGGCAGTTACATCCCGACCTCTTCCAGCAGATTTGCCTCCGGTTCGGCTGTCCGATGATGGACCTGTTCGCGCAACCTCACAATGCGCAGCTGCCCCGCTTCTTCTCCAGGTATGTGACTCCCGGAGCAGAGGGAGTGGATGCCTTGCGCAGCCCGTGGCCGGCCGGCCTCCTTTACGCCTTTCCGCCTCTTCCAGTGATCCCGGCGGTCATCCAGAAGATTCTGTCGGAATGAGCGGAAGTCCTCCTGGTGGCTCCAATGTGGTCCCGGCGAACCTGGTATGCCAACCTGGTACACCTGTCGATCTCCCGCCCGTGGCGGATCCCGGACGATCAGATCCAGCTCCATCAGGGGGCCCTCATTCATCCGAACCCCCAGTGGCACGTGAGCGGACGATTCTGACGAACCTTCAGTAGTCCAATGAAGTCATCAACACGATTCAGGCGGCCCGTCGGCCTTCCACCACTCGAATTTACGAGGCTACCTGGCAAGCCTTCTGCAGGTGGTGCCGCTGGACTGGGGCAGACCCCCTCCAGGATTCGGTGCCCCGAGTGTTGGACTTTCTGCAATCTGGTCTTAATAAAGGTTTGGCACCCAATACACTTCGCAGGCAGGTCACGGCCCTTGCCACAGTGATTGGGGGAGGTCAGGGGCGCTCCTTGTGGCAGCACTCTCAAGTCAAGACCTTCCTGAAAGGGGCGGCCAACATCCGACCTCCGACCGTGCACCGCTACCCTACTTGGGATCTGTCGTTGGTGCTCAGGGCATTTATGGACTCTCCTTTCGAACCTGTTACTTCCATCAGTCTTCGTCTGTTGACGCTTAAGACAGTGTTCTTGGTGGCGATTACATCGTCCAGACGGGTTTCCGAATTGGCGGCTCTGTCTGTTCGGGCGGATCTCTGCATATTCCACCCAAACAGGGTCGTTCTTCGCTTGGATCCAGCCTTTCTACCAAAAATCAACACGCTGTTCCACAGAGCTCAGGAGCTCGTTCTACCAGACTTTTGTCCCAACCCTTCTCATCCGCAGGAGCGCCAATGGCATCACCTGGATGTTCGCAGGGTTCTTTGTTGCTACGTGAAGCGTACAGCGTCCTTCAGACGGTCTGAAGCACTCTTGGTTTCCTTTCAACCATCTTCTCTGGGACAGAACGTCTCTTCCCACACGATAGGGCGGTGGTTGAAGGCGTGCATCGCTCTTGCATATGACAGTCAATCCCGGCAGGTTCCCAGGCGTATCACCCCTCATTCTACCAGGAGTGCGGCCACCACAGCAGCCTGGGCCGTGCAAGCCTCAGTGAAAGAAGTCTGTAGAGCAGCCACCTGGTCTACACCATCACCATTTATCAGACATTACAAGGTTGATGTGTATGCCTCGGCTGAGGCGACTTTTGGGCGGCGTGTATTGCAACAGGTGCTCCCCCCCTGCGGGGACCCTACCCAGCCTAGTTCCCGCCCTGGACCTTAATTGCTTTGGCATGTCTCATGCTTGGATTCCCCAAGCAGCACACAGGAGAACGACCGTTGACTTACCTGAACGGTCCTTCTATGTGTGCTGCGAGGGGAATCCAAACCCGCCCGCAGCTTTGGCTGGCCAGGGTGGTTGTGACTTGAACTTGGATGTCCTCATTGATGTGTCACCGGTCTGTGCCAGATGTTTTACTTTTGCCTTGTGTTCTTTCTGACAATGTTTGTATATCTTTTGGCTACGGCCTTTATTGCTACTGTTATTGTTATGTTACTGTATTGTTCTTGTTATACTTCATTAAACGGCTGACTTCGCACGAAACTGAGCCCATCCGGTCAGAGGAGGCGTGGTCAGCAATTTACATAACTCAGTCTCTAGGCTAATGGACAAAGTTAACCCATGCTTGGATTCCCCTCGCAGCACACATAGAAGGACTGTTCAGGTAAGTCAATGGTCGTTTATTAACTTTTGGTCAAAAACATTTCCTCTAATTGACTTCAGAAATTCATAGTTTAATTACAACGCAGTATTTGGAATCATATTAATAATTGTATTTTTTTTAAAAAACTGCAAAGGAAACTGAATCTGATCTCACAGAACAAGTTGCTGAAGTTACAGAAACAGCTGTTAGAGAAAATATAGAAGCAAACTCAACAGGAAATGTGAGGCCTTCCCTATGCATCAAAAGAAGTGTTGAATATGGATACTTCCAAGACATAGTACTGTTAATTTCAACATGCTATGGATGGACTTATTCTGCCCTCCAGAGGCAGCTCAGTACCAACTACAGAAAAACAATTATTTCCACAGTGCCTTCCCTGAACCATTAAGTACTGTGATAGCGGAATCAGTGTCATAGTGAATAATCCATTACTCGGTGAAAGCTTCTAAAAGAATGTTAGTGCCACCTCCTGACTACAAATAGGATGTATGGTTACACTAAGAATACCCCACTCCCTCATGAAGTAGTCAGACAGCCAAATCAAACCAGAACACCCCCCCCCCTTTTTGAAATCTATCTTAACAAACATCTCAGAAATATTTATTTTGATATATAATTTGGTTTTGGTTTTGCATTTCTGTTTTGAGATTGTAATTGCAGAGATCAAGATTCCAAAATAATATTTCAGCACCAAGCCGACCTTGACTGTTTTGAAAAAGCTAAACCACAGTATAGGCTTTTAAAACATTGAAAATGGAAATATTCACATATCCATCTCCCCTCTGCATCCACATCTTTATCCCCTCGTTTTGGGGAAAAAAACTACTAACACTTTCAGTTTAAATATTTTATGATGTGGTTAGAGGCAACAACAATCTGGAATAGCATTGGTGGTGTTGAATTAGAATTGGATAACCAGGCTCAAAGAGATGCAGACAGTTCTGTAATAGATAAAAACAGATTTTTCCCAATTGTATGAACAAGAGCTTAGTGATGGTGTAGTTGAAAATACAACTGTACTCATTTTTTAAAAACAAAACGTGCCGAATCTCACTCTGAAACACTGAGGTGTCCTTTTATCCTTGTAGATCTCCTAATCCCAACCTCTGAATGGCATACAGAGCAGGTTCACTATGCCAAGATTCTTACATAGGAAATTCTTAAGGATTATTTGTGATAAGGAGGGGAAAAAACGTACAATCATTTTCCATCGTTCTCTGAACAACTCCCCATTCCCCTTTTCTAATTCCCAAGTAGTTTACACTACAAGTAGAAGCTTTCTAACGAATCATTCCAAAGGAAATATAAAAGGACATATATTTCAAAGCTTAGTATCTTTGAAATCTTTGTTGTTTCAAAATACAAGCCTTCTGAACACACCAAAAAAATATGGATGGATCTTATTCAATTACACAGCAAGATTAATGATGCCATCCAAGAAGCAGCATACTGGAGAAAAGATCAAAAAGGCAATTTTATTTGTATGAATCTACTTGGGTAGTTGCTTGAAATCTTATAGTATGTTAGCAGATCCATCTGGCAAGCCATTTCTACAGTCTTTATTATGGGAGCTGAAAGACATAAAGTCTTTTTAATTGCCAAGATCCTACAGGAGGCTATTGTTATTTTTCAGTCAGAAATTAGTGTTTTCACATCAAAAAGCTTAATTTACACATGCAAAGTAGGAAGATGCCTCAGTGTTTTGTCACCAGAAAGATAGATTCTTGATTGATATTTTTCGGTATTCGAAAACAATTTAACAAGTTTTCATTATCCAATTATATCTATCTGATTACTTTTCTTGCTTGAATTTAGGTTCTGCTTTAGTAAACTCTCCACCTCCAAAGACAGCCTCTGACATTGTTGTTTCCTATTTGTTTTCAAGTGGTTTCTTATATCGCCACCTCCAAAATTTAATGCCCCACACACCATGCCCACTGCACATGGACATGTGAACCCTCCCTGCTGCCCCACGCATGCATGCATGGCTTTCTTGGAGCCCGAGGAGAGTGAAAACAGCCCCCCCATCCCTCTGGAAGCCCTCTGGAGGCAGGAAATGGCCCATTTTTCAACTTCCAGTGGGCCTGGTAGATCAGTTTCTCGCCCTCCCCAGGCTCCAGAGGCTTTCTAGGAGCCTGAGGAAGGCGAAAATTGGTCCAACATGCAAACCAGAAGTTCAGAAATGGACTTCTGGGTTGCCCGTTGGGACATTTTTTTCTCCCTCCGGAGGCTTTACGGGGCTTCCCTAAAGCCTCTGGAGGGCAAAAAACCACCCAGTGTGCAAAGCGGAAGTCCGTTCCCAATTTAACAAGTTTTCATTATCCAATTATATCTACCTGATTACTTTTCTTGCTTGAGTTTAGGTTCTGCTTTAGTAAAATTCCCACCCCCCACCCCAGTCTCTGACATTGTTGCTTCCTATTCATTTTCAAGTGGTTTCTTATAGGACCCATAATATAGGTTATATTCCCCAAGGAATATAGGTAAAAGAAGAAAGAACTGTGGTATCTTTTGGCAATAGCACTTTGGTAGGTATTTTTAACAAAAACATGCTGTATTTTTAACCTTTCATTATCTGTGATAACAACAGAGCAAAGAATGCAATTTAAAGTGAAATGTTGTTTTTCCCCTCAACATATTTTGCATATGAAAGGCCTGCACACCTTTAAACTGGTCTGGTTTCAAAGAATTAGTACTTTAAAATAATTTTGTATTTTTGTACTGTACAATAGTGCAAATAGCAAAAGTGTACAAATACCTTGTAGGGGTTTGTACATATATAGTATTTGATGGATAGAAATGTATAATGGAATAGACTTGTTTTTTTAATATCACATCAGAAATTGCAAATCTGTGAAAACATTAAAAATAAACAAAATGGTGGAAAGTTGCATGGGAGTATACGAGCAACAAATTTAATACAAAAAATCATAACTTTTACTGGCCATTATAAAGCATTAAACACACAATTCAAAAAAAAAAAAAAAGAAAAGAAAAGAAAAAATAAATTCTAAAAGAACCAAGGAATGGAATTCTGAAAGCTGCTAAACAGTTTATTGAATAGGAAGGATATATAATACTAGTATAGACTGAACATTAATTTTAAAATGTTTATAATGTTTCCTGCTATCAAATTACAAGGGAAGGTTAAATACTGAGATCTCTAGGGTTTTTTACCTAGACATTTGACTAATTAAGCTAGTAAATCAGGCTAGCTATCCTGCATTCCATCCCTACATTGTTGTATTTAAACCTAGCAGCTCATTGACGATTAATTACAAGGTAAATAGATGTGTGCATTTGGGAACATTTGTATTTTATTTGCAGGTTTAAGTTTGGTATCCTTGTTTTTGTTCATTGTAATCATGATCTTGAGACCTTGAATGATCTCAGCGACAAGTCAAATCTTATAAATTTATCAAATTTATTTGTCATCCATCTCGTGGCTCAATTAGCACTGCACTAAATAAAAGTGATTAAGCTATGATCACTGAGAAAGAAGGAAGTTGAAAGCATTAAAGAGAGGAGTTAGCTGAAGGAGAAAAGCTAAAGGAATGGTCTGCATATTAACAGCTCCTATCAAGGAACTAAATGTGAGCATAACAGCTACTACTGATACTAATGATGTGTTCAAGTCCTAGATCAGTATCTAAGGTGATCTGCTAGGCAGGATTTCTTATTCATCCATTACCAAATGCAAATATTGAAGGATTAAAGTTTTCATGACAGTATTTATTCTGAATTTCTTGGGTTTAAGGAATTAGAGCCTCATTTTTTTTTACCATTTTACAAACATGGCATTTTATATTTAATTGTAGAGATTTTCACTCATAGGTCATGCTTAGAGAATAGCAGCTTTATATACAGATGGCTGCTGAACAGAGACACCATTCAGAGAAAAATACTGAAATGCTTATGTCATATAGATACAAGTACATGTCTATACAACTAGACCACAGAAATCTGACACACATATTTTTGCATAAATACAAGAAAATCCTCCTATATAAATTCCAATACACAACAAGCAGCTAGTATGGTATTCTTTGTATTATCACATATATGGAATTTCAATTTTAGTGGTTTTAAAAAGTGGTCTTAGTTCTTACATGTGCATCAGAGCACCCCAAAATAAACCAATACTTCCTGCATGATAATGATTTAAGACATCTATCAGGGGGTAATTTGAACGGGTGTGAAAAACTAATTTGTGAATGTGTTAAGATCTGTGACTGCTCTGATCCATGTCCTGCCACAGATTTATGATGCATCACAGTGTTTTGTTATTACTACTTCAAAATCACAGATGGGAGTTTTGATAAAAATAATGGTCTTACATGCTACTGGGGAGAATATTGTCCCCTTGCATTATTTTCCTGAACAAAATCACCCTACCTTGAAGAGAGTGTTTAAGTATCAGTGTGGGAAGATCCAGACTTCCTCAGTGGAGGAAGCAATAGCCAAAATAAAAAAAAATGAATTTGAAAGGGGATACAGGCTTGAGTTCTACATGGAAACTCACTCTTACACAATCTGATGTCCTCCAGTAATTTTGGATTACTATTCTTGTGGTGGCTAAGGATGATGAAGTTTGTAGTCCAACATATCTGAGGGCCATTTGGTTTGGGAAGCCTGTGTTTACTGATGGTAATTTAAAAAAAATGATTTGAACACTGATTTGATTTGATTTGATTATATTTCTATGCCGCTCTATTCCCAGAGGAACTCAGGGAGGCTCACAAACCAAGTAAGGGGGAGATATAAACAGGAAGAAAGACAACGGACAAACAACAACAACAATTTAAAAACAATCAACAGCCACACAATTCGAGTGGGGACGGGAACTCATCAGCCCCAGGCCTGTCGGAACAGCCAGGTTTTAAGGGCTTTGCGGAAAGCCTGAAGGGTGGTGAGGGTCCGAATCTCCATGGGGAGCTCGTTCCAGAGGGCCGGAGCAGCCACAGAGAAGGCCCTCCTCCAGGTGGTAGCCAATCGGCATTGGCCGGTGGATGGAATTCGGAGGAGGCCTAGTCTGTGCGATCTAATCGGTCTGTTGGAGGTAATTGGCAGCAGGCGGTCTCTCAAGTACCCAGGTCCAATACCATGAAGGGCTTTATAAGTGACGACTAGCACCTTGAAGCGTATCCGAAGACCAATAGGCAGCCAGTGCAGCTCGCGGAGGATAGGTGTAACGTGGGTGTACCGAGGTGCACCCACAATCGCTCGCGCGGCTGCATTCTGGACAAGCTGAAGTCTCTGAATGCTCTTCAAGGGCTGCCCCATGTAGAGCACGTTGCAGTAGTCCAGTCTTGAGGTCACAAGGGCACAAGTGACTGTTGCGAGGGCCTCCCGGTTCAGGTAGGGACGCAATTGGTGCACCAGGCAAACCTGAGCAAATGCCCCCCTGGTCACAGCCGACAAATGGTGTTCAAAAGTCAGCTGTGGGTCCAGGAGGACTCCAAAATTGCGAACCCTGTCTGAGGGGCATACAGTTTGACCCCCCAGCCTGAGAGATGGAATACTTGACCAATTGGTAGGAGGGAAACACAGCAGCCTCTCAGTCTTGTCCGGATTGAGTGCAAGCTTGTTAACCCCCATCCAGACCTTAACAGCCTCCAGGCACTGACACATCACGTCAACTGCTTCACTGAGTTGGCACGGGGCGGACAGATACAACTGTGTATCATCCGCATACTGATGATATTTTATCCCGTGCCGTCGAATGATCTCACCCAGCGGCTTCATGTAGATGTTAAACAGGACGGGGGACAGGACCGAACCCTGCAGCACCCCATAGTTCAGGGGCCTAGGGGTCGATCTCTGCCCTCCAACAACACCGACTGCGACCTGTCCGAGAGGTAAGAGGAGAACCACCGAAGGACGGTGCCTCCCACCCCCACCTCCCGCAGTCGTCGCAGAAGGATACCATGGTCGATGGTATCGAAGGCCGCTGAGAGGTCAAGGAGCACTAGGACGGAGGCATGACCCCCGTCCCTGGCTCTCCAGAGATCATTGGTCAGTGCGACCAAAGCAGTTTCCGTGCTGTAGCCAGGCCTGAATCCAGACTGAAAGGAATCTAGATAATCGGTTTCATCCAAGGACCGCCGGAGCTGAGAGGCCACCACTTTCTCAACAACCTTCCCCATGAAGGGGAGGTTGGAGACTGGACGATAGTTATTTAAGATGGCTGGATGCAAAGATGACTTCTTCAGGAGGGGTCTCACCACCGCCGCCTTTAATGTGGGGGGAAAGAACCCCTCCCGAAGGGAGGCGATAACTACCGCCTGATCCAGCCCCGTGTCACCTCCCTGCTGTTCGCAACCAGCCAGGAGGGGCACGGGTCCAGCACACATGTGGAGGCACTCACAGCTCCCATGGCCTTGTCCACTTCCTCAGGAGTAACGAGTTGAAAATCAATCCAGAGATGTCGCTCCAGATTCTCCCCTGGTGCCTCGGCTGGCTCTGCGCAATTGGAGTCCAGGTCCGCCCGAAACCGAGCAACTTTATCCGCAAGAAATTGGACGTATTCCTCAGCTCTACCTCGCAGAGGATAGGTGTAACGTGGGTTACACTGAACTAATGCAGATAGCAATGGAAGTCTGGATGTAGGCAAAATCCAGATAAAATGAGGGGGAAACTCTTATTTGGAGTCTGGATTCAATTAACCCAATTATCTCAACCTTAAACAAGGTTTGCCCACCAACTAAACCAAGACTTAAGTATAACTGGATTGTTTGGGATGTTATTATACTGTTCAAATCCAGCTGATTTCAATAAGCATCAGATGAAATATGAGCAGAGCCATTGTAATGCAAGAGGCAAGAAGGGTGAGGTCTCCACTATGCACTATAAGGGTGCATTTAGAAGGAGATTCCCTTTCTAACCTGCCAGGCATTCCTCCATTATCAGTTAAGAAAATAGCCTCTTCATCAGTTCTTAAACATGCCATGAGTAACTGACTGAAAAGGTCTCCACCTTAGAAATCTGGAAGGAAAAATTGTATTCTAAAAGAGGGGCACATTCCAACTGCTGAGATTTCTGTACTCATAACCTAATCTCTTTTAATGCATCTTAATCAAAAAACCCTGGAGGGCTCTTCCTTTCTGTGAAATAAGGTGCCCAAAGCTTTAATATTACTCTGTAGCAACTATTAATGCATCTCATAGTTGAAATTTGTACTTTGGATTTAAAATAGATTCCAAAGGTATTGCCAGATGTTTGGACAGAATCATAGAATCAGAGGGCTAGAAGGGACCTTGGAGATCTTTTCCTCCAAAAGTCTTTATTCCACCCCAAGGCGAAAGTCTTTATTCCACCAAAGACAAATGGTTTTCCAATCTTTTCTTGAAAACCTCCTACAATGGAGCATAAGCTGTTCCCTTCTTCAATTGCTCTCACTGTCAAGATAAATGGAGCATTTTTATTTTCTCCACTAGTTGCCTTTTTTTCCCCTTAGGATGATTTATGTTAGTTCTTTCCTTTGAATATCCTGAGTTAGGGATTTTTTTTTTAAAAAAAAACCTAGGATTTGTGAATTTGAAATTCCTTTATTTAATAACTTCTTTCCAAGCATTAACATGCGTTCTGTTTATGTTCTTCTACTTTCAGGAATTAGAATAATACAAGATAATGTGTCTTTACTGTTGTTGTACTGTCATTGTAAAATAGCTTTCCCACTATTTCCTCTTTGTTTTATTCACAATATCATACTAAGAACTCTTAAAGGTCTTTGGGGAAAACTGATGGTCCTTTGTTCTATTCTGCTGTGCTTCATTCTGGACTTTTTTTTTTTTTGCTTGGATAAATGTTTAACTCCTGAATATACTTAGATTGTTATGTCTTTAACTGTTGTTGGTTTTGCTTATTTTAGACCTTTCTCATCCTTGCCAAAGTTCTAGGTAACTTACAACTTCATTTAATAGTAACAATAATTTCATGTTATTTATGTTCCCACATTTGGTAATCAAACATGTTGTTTTGAATGGATGTTTTATAGTTTATTCTCATTGGCATTATTGAATCTGAATGTGTTAATCCTTTGAATAAAGTAGGAAGAGCAATAATCACTCACCATGTTTTATGGAAAATGATTCCCTAAGTGAATTATAGAAGGCTTCCTTTTCCTTAAAGATAATTCTAAATGGAATGCAATCCTAAAGTTACCCCTTTTCATTTTCATTTATTGTATTCCCATCCCAGCAGATGGAGCTGAATACAAACTCATGCAAGGAGCCATTTCAATTTCTACTTTACTACATGTTCTGCTGAACTGTTCAAATAGATTGCAAATAGAATAACAGAGTTGGAAGGGACCTTGGAGGTCTTCTAGTCCAACCCCACACTATTTCAGCCAAATGGTTATCTAATCTCTTCTTAAAAACTTCCAGTGTTGAGGCATTTACAACTTCTGGAGGCAAATTGTTCCACTTATTAATTGTTCTAACTGTCAGGAAATTTCTCCTTAGTTCTAAGTTGCTTTTCTCCTTGATTACATAGTTTCCATCCATTGCTTCTTGTTCTACCCTCAGGTGCTTTGGAGAATAGCTTGACTTCCTCATTTTTGTGGCAACCCCTGAGATATCGGAACACTGCTATCATGTCACCCCAGTCCTTCTTTTCAGAAGACTAGACATACCCAGTACAAGTGGTAGGTTTCAAAAAAATTTAGAACCTCTTCTGTAGGTGTGGCCTGCTTTCCGGGTCCACTGGTGGAACCTCTTCTAACCTGTTCAGTAGATTCTACCGAATAGGTACGAACTGGTAGGAACCCACCTCTGCCCAGTACCAGCAACCATTCTTTATATGACCTCGAGTCCCCTAATCATCTTTGTTACTCTTGTCTGCACTCTTTCTAGAGTCTCAATATCTTTTTTACATCATGGCAACCAAAACCGTATGCAGTATTCCAAGTGTGGCCTTTACCAAGTCATGCTAAAGTGATATTAACACTTCACATGATCTTGTTTCTATCCTTCTCTTTATGCCGCCTAGAACTAGTGACGTGCAGACAGGTGAGGCAGGGGAGGCATAGCCCCACCACTCCCATCTTGAAAAGAAAAAAAATTGTAAAATGAAAAAGGCGAGAGCTGAGGTCAGGCTGAGCTAGTTGCTGCCTCACCGTGGATAACTCTGCTTAACTGTTTAAAAAAGCCTCTAAAAAGTGCCCTCTACTATGAGGCAGGAGAATTGTGTGCCTCATCTAGTCTGACTTTAGGCATTTTATGATCACTCGAACAGAGTTAAGCAAGGGTTAAAAGCCTAAAAATTCCTGATGTAGTTGAGGCACACAATTTTCCTGCCTCATAGTAGAGGGCGCTCGTTTGGGCAGGGCTTCTTCAGAGGACCGGAGGCAAGAGCAGAGTTGAAATCCTCTCTGAAACAGCTGGAAAAGTGAGCTGGAGGGAGGATGGGGGAATTCAAACTTCATCCTCCTGGTGAGGGGCTTTGGGCAAAGGCTGGAGGGAAGGACCCTGGCTCGCTTGTGCTCTCCCTCCCAAAGTGTAGTTTGATTGCAGGCAGAGCCACATTGCCTTTTCAAACCTGTAATCAGTGAAGCTGGGCTGGATCCTTCCAGGGCTGGGGGAAAGTATGTGTGCTCCAGTATGGCTCTTTGACTGGCTTCCTGCCTCCTCCTGTGGTCTCCTTGCTGGTGCTCTCCCTCCAATCCAACTATGTGTGTGTGTGTGTGTGTGTGTGTGTGTGTGTGTGTGTGTGTGTGTGTGTGTTTGAGATAGAGTGAGTGAGATGGAAGGGGATAGGAGATATAGTCCAATCCAATTTGTTTGTTTGTGTGTGTGTGTGTGTGTGTGTGTGTGTGTGTGTGTTTGCGAGAGGGGAAGGGAGGGAGAGAGGGAGGAAGAAGGGGAAGGGAGAAGAAAAAGAAAAAGAAAGAAGGAAACTTCTTTCGCAAAAGAGAAAAACAAATGCTGTCGCTTTAAATCGGAACTGAGCATGCCTGACTGTGGAATTCTTGGAGTTGAAGTCCACAAGTCTAAAAAAAATTGAAACCCATCTCTGTGTCTGTGATTCACCAGCCATAAACCTCATCACATGTCACTGCCTAGAACTGTGTTGGCTTTTTTGGCAGCTGTTGTACACTGCTGGTTCATATTTAAGTGATTGTCCACTGAGACTCCAAGATCTTTCTCACAGTCACCACTATTGAGCAAGGTACCACATATACTGTACTGGTGCATTTTGTTTTTCTTGCCTAAATATAGAACTTTACTTTTTTTTGTTACTGTCCATAAACCTCTTCATCTCACTAGTGGCCTGTGGCTTTCTAACACAAAAAGTGAGCCTAAGATATCAAGCTTGATAAGAAGTTGTGGTATATATAGACTGGTTTGTTGAATAAGATATCAAAGCTTCATGCAATTAGGCCTGGTGCACTGTGAGAATCTAGTCATTTGAAAGCATCAATCATCATAAGAAATTTAACATTTAGGAAAAAGAAAGAAAGATAGCTATTCTTCCTCAGTAGTTCAAAGAAAGGAAAAACAAGTCTAATAAACTTATATATAGCTTATAAATATTGAGAAGACATAGCAGACACAACCACAAAATAAGATAATGAAGAATTCCACAAAATTATCTCCAGATGAGGAGATACATATTATAATACTCATAATACATAATAAAGTACAAAACATGTTGGTGCAAAACAACTCATTTATATACATAAACAAAGATACTGTATATAATCTGAACTGATGACAACTCACTAAAGAGGGAAGGAAGGTAGATCCATACTACAGAGCAAAGCATTCCATAAGCACCTCTCATCAGTGTTGTTTATTGTTAGCTTGTTTGGCAATTCCTTAATTGGGGTACTATTTGCTTCTTGATTGTTGGTCTGATGTTAATCTTGGTGTCAATCTCTGCTCATATGGGTATTGATGAGCAGAGATTAGACATAAGCATAGATATAAACATCTAAATACCATTCAACAGAGAAAACCAAAAAGCTAGCAGGGAAATAGAAACACTTCCTCACCAGCAAACAACACCCACCTAGGCAGAGATTAATACCAAATGACAAGAGTATGTCACTAAAATATAAAATGAAAGCAACCCCCCCCCCATTTGCACTGATAATGTTACCTAGTTTGGTAAGAAACATCTGAAAGAAAACAACCAAGCTCAGAGAATGCAAGGGACCACACATTTTAACCCTGAGATACAAATACTGTCTTATATCAGGACTATCGGTACAAATAATTGTTCTATAGTCATATAGATGTATAAATCCATGGTGCAATCATGCATAGAATGCTGTGTACAATTCTACAAATAGC
This sequence comes from Thamnophis sirtalis, assembly GCF_051295495.1. NCBI lineage: Eukaryota > Metazoa > Chordata > Lepidosauria > Squamata > Natricidae > Thamnophis > Thamnophis sirtalis. The sequence continues at coordinate 119,830,610 of NW_028261383.1, forward strand.
AGCACTGCAAAAAGAATAGGGAAGAATGGGGAAAACAATACCCAAAATTATCAAGGGCACAGGCAAGGAAGCCTTCGATTATATTTAGAAAATAATGAGAAGTGGGGGAAGTGATAGAAGGGTATAAATTGTGCACTGAGTATAAAAAGTTGATACTTTTTAAAAATATTCTACTTTTTTCACTCAAGTGACTTTTCTTCACTCACTAAATCACAGCTAATCTCTCAAATTCTCTATACAAGAGACAATATTGGCCACCAAACTCAAAGATAATTAAGCAAATTATATGAGGATAAATCTATCAATTGTTAGTATTCATGTCACTGTATCTTATTTCCATTATCAACAGACAACAAGCATCTTCATACCAGCTGACTCAGGAACACATAAAAAGAATGCTGCTGCCATATTTTCCTGCTTGTGAAATTTTCATTACCATCTCATTGGCAGCAGAATGTTTAACTAAATTGGCCTAGCAAACCACTATAATATTCAGTGCAACATTCCTTATGTTCCAGACTCAAAAGTCAAGCTTGGCCAAACAGAAGGCAGAGTATTCGGAGAAAAATTATGATTTATTGAATAAGTGAAAGTCACTGGCAAATGGCAGGGCATTTTGATGGAGACTGAAGTCATAATAAAGGTGGAATTCAATATGTAAAATAACTTCAAGAAGCAAAATGAAAAACTTGCAGCAGCGGAAATACTAATAAACATAATAAGACATACCTTCTGTAGCTTTTGTTATTTGGATGACCACTTGATGATAACAATGTTAGATGGAACACAGACATTGTTGCACAAGTTTAATACAGAGGTTCTTGCACAGTATTGCATATACTCATTTCTGAACATTTATATCTAACCTATCTCTCCAGGCATATAACATATTGCTGATCAGACAGAGATTTTAATGTGATTTGGAAGCCGACCACATTTTCACCCATCACAAAGTCTCAGCACCAACCAAAGGATAATATGTTGCAAAATTCTACCAAATACAGATCTTTGACTCTGGACTATAAGTAGGTCTTTCATGTTTTCCCAGCTTGCCCCAGATACAGAACGAAGTAAGTTATCTTGTACTATGAACATGTACTATACCACCTGCCGCATCTTCCAGTTCTATTTCAGCTGCAGAGGAAAATACTTGGTGCTTTTGAATAAAATTGTGGTGGGAAGGAGGGAGAGGCTTGCTGGATGTCTGGAACACTTTGCCTGGTTGGCTGCCATGATATAAAAGTTAAAATAAGCTTTTTCTCTCCTTTCTGCATATGCACACGATGGTAGAAGTTCGGGGTTGGAGAAAAGTTAATAGCTCACAGCTAGTTAGGATTAGTCACTCTAACTCTGGACCATGTCTCCTCCAGAAATGTTGAGATCAACCTGTGGGAAAAGCATGTAGAAATTAAAGTGCTTTCAGGACACTTTGCATATGAATCAGGAACTGGTTTGGAAGATTTCACTAGTAAGGATGACTGCTAGGGAAATCCTGTACTACTTCTTAATCAATCTCAAATAATTGGGATATGCAAACACCCAAGAGAAGCCATGAAAATGAGGTATGGAAATTTGGCAGAGCTGCACACATGGACATTACACCTGTTGCTGTCTTGAAAGTCCTTTGGCTATAGAAGGGGAGTGGGGAAAGTCAAAAGGCAGGTATTCCAGAGGTGGGTTGCTGCCAGTTCGGCCTGGTTCAGCTGAACCGGTAGTGGAATTCAGGCCTGGCTCACAGAACTGGCAGCGACCCAGGCTTGCCACACTCCTGAACCAGTTCCCTCACTGCCACTTGGGCACTGCCATTTTGGAATTTTAGTGACTGCACGTGCTTCCTTGCATGCACAAAGAACAATTTACATTGAACAGTGCATGCACACATGTGGGTTGCGTGCATGTTGCGAACTGGCAGTAACACCAGCAGCAACCCACTCCTGAGGTATTCATACTCAGAAGTCAATCCAGCCCTGTGTCAGAACAAAATTAAATAAGAGAGCCCAGCATTTCACAATTTGTAATAGTGATAGCACTTAGATTTATATACCTCTTCACAGTGCTTTAAAGCCTTCTATAAGCAGTTTACAGAGTCAGCATATTTCCCCTAATGATCTGGGTCCTCATTTTACTGACCTTGGAAGGATGGAAGGCTGAGTCAACCTTGAGCTTGGTGAAACTCGAACTGCCAAACTGCAGGCAGTAACTGTAGTACTGCATTCTAACCACTACACCACATGGCTTTTAATCATGGTTTAATGGTCAAAATAAGATCCAGTCTATTGTGGTTGTGATGCTGTTCCAGAACTGGGGTGATCTAATTTTGAGTCCGCTCTTAACCTTGAAACCTTGGTTATTAATTTACTGATTTGGGCATGGTCTCTCTCTTACAGCTTTGGAAAAATAGATTTCTGGAAGGTAATTCCTGATTTTAATAAATGATCATCTCAAGAGGACAAGCAATCCCACATGCCAAAGACACGAGAACACTTCTTTTCAGATCTTTGGCAAATGCAATTATGGAGAGGAGATAAAAGAAATGTAACTTGAAGAAGAAATAAAGAAAATGGAGAAGTTGAGAACTGAAGATGAGAAGGTCAAATGAAGAAAGCTAAAAATAATTGCAAGGCAAAGGTAGATCACAAGGCAGAAGTAGGAGCAACAAGACACAGAAAGATTGGAATGATAAGAGTGCAAAGAAGGAACAGAAAGAGGGCAGTAGAAGAGGTTCCATGATATTCATCCTGAGAAAAAGCAAGGCCAATCCTAAGACAGTGGTCTCAACCATCAGATGCTAAAAGGATATGGTATGGATATGAATGGAGAGACAAACTGAGATGTTCAAGGACAGATTTGCAGATTTCCATTGCTAAAAGTTTTCAGCTACCTAAACTAACCTGCTGCTCCGAGCTGCACTGAAGGACTGTATTTCAATATTCAGTTGTTTATCTAGTCAAGTTTTTATAAATGGAACAAAATGCGGAGGTGCTTTTCTCAGTAGAGAGCAGAATCTTTTGGGGCAAAGTGTAACAATGCCTGATATCCCAGATCCAACTTCCTTACCTAGAATTCCTTAGCAGTGGGAGTAGATGGAATTGTGAAAAGAAGAAATATTAATGTAGGGGAAATACTAATGGGAAGGTATAGAATGTAAGTTCTACCTGGTCCTTTTTGAAATAGCATATTACGGCAAGAATTGCCTGTCACTTTATTTTTTTACTTGTGCTACAGAACACATACAAGATATGAAACTTTATCAGTAATATACTATTTTAAGCCTATCCTTCATACCAAATTGGAATGTAGCCATTGATTTATTTTTTTTAAAAATCCAGAAAATCATAGACTAGTTTGTTTACTTCTTCCAGGTAAATTAGTGGGAATGTTAATATAATGTCAAATTGTAGAATAATGAGATGTGTGAAAGAAAAATAAGTGCTATTTAACTTCTTTCATGAATGGCCTACAGTTAGGGTGTATAATGAAATAGCACAGCTTGAAAGTAACACCAAATTATTAAAGAGTTAAAACCCAAGCAGGCTGTGAATAAATTCCAAAGGAATGTCTACCAACTGGCTGAGTGCGTAAAAAAGTGACAAATGAAAGTCAATAGATATATCTGCAGAACAATCCACACTGAAGCAAAGAAGCCAACTTCTCAAATATAGAGAATGGAACTCAGTTGGCAATGATTAACAAGGGGCTGTGTTTTGTGGGCAGTTCAATGAAAACACCGTGGGACAACTCTGAATCTATAGGATATTGGAGTTGGAAATGGAACTGCCAATATCATGACATTATAAAACAAATTGGAATTGAGTTTACACTTGCAATTCTTCAGCAATACAAGGATATCACAGAACTGGAAAAGGTGCAAGGAAAAAAAACCTCTATGGTGGGCTTCTTTGACGAACTTAGAAAGTTACTGCAGGAAACAGGATGATAGACTGGAAGAATCTCTGATCTTATCAAGCAGGGCTTCCTTGCTTATATCATTAGGAACATGGACTTTTCTGCAAACACACATTAGAATAATCAGTCTGAAATAACCAGCAGTTACTTTCAATCAACTGAAATTAAAGGGAAGTTGTTCCTTAAATCTGTCCAGGAAGCTCCAGTTTAAATAATTGTGTGCGGCAGTACTTTGGTAAATGATTACCAAAACTATCAATACAACAGAAAATACCCACAATAGTAACAGTTGTTACAAACGCATTAATTAAGAGAAGAAATGGATTACTTCTGGATTGCTCTTCTGCAAGCAATTCTCAACTTACTTGGAGTGAGCCCCAAATTTCTGTTGTTAAGTGAGACATTTGTTAAGTGAGTTTTGCCGCATTTCACAACTTTTCTTGCTACAGTTGTTAAGTGAATCATTGCAGTTGATAAGTTAGTAACCTGGTTGTTAAGCAAATCTGGCTTCCCCATTGACTTTGCTTGTCAGAAAATCACAAAAGGTGATCACATGACCCTGGGAGACAGCAGAGGTCATAACTATGAACTAGTTGCACCAGGATCTGAATCTGGATCACATGATTATGGAGATGGTGCAAAGATCGTAACTATGAAAAATAATCATAAATCACCTTTTTCAGTGCCATTGTAACTTTGAACGGTCACTAAATGAACTGTTGTAAGTCGAGACCACCTGTACTTTGCTGCTCTCTTGTCATGTAGGTTTCAGTTTAGCAGTTTATGATGTCCATATTCTCTGTCTTTTGGAGAAAGTATGCATGTTTAGATGAAACTAATCTTTGCCTAATGTGAGTCCTTCGGACTATATTAGAACGAGATGTGCAAGATACTGACTTTTAAAACAATAGACAGTAAAATTTATCAGACATGAAATTAAATATGCATGGTCCAAATTAAACAAATGTCCTCTTTTGTCGAAAGGCTTCACACTTTACTATCATTCTGAGGCATCCTTGACTTCTTAACATGCATTTTACAGGATAACGACAACTGGTAAATTATGATTTATGTCTTGAAGGTCTGTAATAACAATGCAAAATTTAAAAACCCAATAATGAGTATAGCAATTGATTTCCCATCTCCTTATATAAGTTAGCCATCAATTTCATCAGTTCAAGTTAGCAAATTCAGAGTGATATAAGTCTATCATTATTATAACGCTTCAAAGCAATAGCACATCAATATTTTCATTTCAAGATTATGAATAGTCATTTTATTCTTAGAGGGCTAAATCCAGCAGCTCATTGATGGGGTGGGGTGGGGTATACTTTACCTAATAGAAAACTTTATTAAGGAAATAAAAGTGTGCCTTTATAAAAAGAAATGTTCTGACCTGCCCCATTTATCTCTCTTATTCACTGATATAAAATGTTTGCCTTGGCATATCCGCCTACGATGCTTTCATAATATTACAGCAACATTGTCATAATGTCATATTCTGTAATGTGTTGCTTTAGTAATAGTGTTGGAATAATACTGTATATGTATAGGTCTTGCACAAAGAGAAACTCCACCAGGACTTTGGTGCCAGGTTTTTGTTGTTTTTAGTTTTAATCAGTTGAGTTTTATAGCTTTCATATGATTTTATATGTCTTTTAATTTTTCTCATTTAATATTTTTATTGAATTATAAAATATTGTCTTTTAATTTTTGATTAGGAGTCATCCAGTTAAAGATGGACAAGTATACAAATATTACTAATAAATAAATAAATACATACATTTTTAGCATGGTTTGGAACAGGGGTTTTCAAACTTTACAGTACCATGTCTTTTCTAAAATTATCAATTCATTTGTAATCTCGATGATAAAACCAGTAATTACATTGGGATTTGAGATGAGCAAGTTTAAGATTTACTAAAAGATATGTAAATTCCATCGTACTTTCTTGATTTACCTTTATTTTGACTGTGCTGTGCCATTGCCTATAGATTGGTCATATTTAGCTTTTTACATACTATTTTTCCCATTTAGAAGGATAAACAATTTAACAACCATTACTAAAACATACACATGCATTCTATAGAGGTACAGACGCTCTACCATATGCCATGCTGGAAATCACCAGCCAATGGAAGACCACCTATCAGTTACACTATTGTGGTGATTGGTGGATAATTTTGACAGATGGCTTAGACCTTTGGGATTAGCCATTTCTCAAAACTCACCCTAGGCCTTTATTCTGGTTTTCCCAAGCAAAGCAAGATGGGATTGACAGGATTCCCACTTTGTTTATATTAACACAACTCACATCATACTTTGCCCCTCTCTGTCCCATTAAATGGCAACAAGTTTGGATAGTGTGGAGCTACCAATGAGTTTGGGTCTCCTTGAACTTCTAACTCCCAACCACCAGATTGCAAGAACACAAGTGAGCGGTCAGTTTGGACAGTGCTCCAACTTTGCTTTGTCAAACCTGATCAGCTTTTAAAAAGTAACTTCCCTCTCAAAGCATGCAATTTACAATTTGTGAACATTTAATTTAAAACATTCTTCCCTCTGAGAGCCCCAAAGCTTGCCTCTTGATAGCCAATATCCCATTAAACTCCAGGCTTAATTTCTAGACTGAATGTAACCATTGATGATACGGATGGCTCTGGTTCCATCAGGGTGAATGTTACTCCCTGCACATACACTGAGCACTCAGTACTCATTAAACACTGAGTTATGTATACTTAAGTGGCTCAGTGGCTAAGATGCTGAGCTTGCCGATCAGATCAGAAAAGTCGGCAGTTCGGTGGTTCGAATCCCTAGTGCCGTGATCTCCCACTACTTGTCCCAGCTTCTGCCAACATAGCAGTTCAAAAGTATGTAAAATCCAAGTTGAAAAATAGGGGCCACCTTTCATGGGAAGGTAACAGCGTTCCATGTGCCTTTGGCATCTAATCATGCTGGCCACCTGACCACAGAGACATCTTTGGACAGCACTGGCCCTTCGGCTTTGAAGCAGAGATGAGCACCACCCCCTAGAGTCGGGGACGACTAGCACATATGTGTGAAGGGAATCATTACCTTTTATGTATACTTGACAAATTACTAAAGTTCAGGGGTTATAGGTAAGTGGCTCCCAACCTTTTGGGCATCAGGAACTGGTTCCATGGACAGAGATTTTTCCATGGATCAGAGGGGGCATGGTTTCGCATGCTGCCTGCTCCCATGGATGTGGTTTCACTTGTTTGTACGGCCCAGTTTCTGACATGCTGGTCCCGGTCCCAGTTCACGGACCAGTGTTGGGAACCACTGTTATAGGTGATCTCATTATTTTATCAGTGCTGGCTCCCCATTTTTTTAAAAAAAGCCATTTTTTTTTTTAAAAAGCCCATACATACATACATACATACATATGTATATATACACACACACACATACACACACACACCTGGGCTCCAATAAATAATACCATCTGTGGCTCCAGAAACTCTACATAAGTTAACCTTTTCATTGAGTTAAAGATCTCCTAGTCCCACCATTCTTTTCACCGTGCTTCCCCCTACCCCTTGCAGTCACGTGGGGGACACCTGGAGACAAAAAGAGTTAAGGAAAAGCAAATTGTCACCTTTCTTATCCATGTTGACTTTGATCGTGGATGGGATATTGTCAAATATGGTTGCTCCAAAACAAACTCATAAAACTATTAAAATTCTATCAGTCAACAGTTTATCCTCGTTAGCTGTCATTGTAGATACATTCCAAATGTATTGTGAATATAATCATTATATTTGTAACAATAAGATGTAGAGATATACTTTGCATTTCAGTGTTAATTATCTTATTTTGTTTGTCATGGGCCAATAAGCGCCACATTCAGAATCTGTAGTGTGCACCAGTGACACCTATCACTATTGTGACGTGGACAGCCATATCAATTTCTTAAATATGTTGATTACATGTCATCAAGTTAAAGTGGAGTCTTAGCAACCTCATAGATTTTTCTCCCTGATCTCTCCCTTACTAAAATAAATAATGTGTTCCTAAATAAACACTGTATCCATCATATAACCTACAACTTCCATTTGCAGTGGTAGTGGTGGTGATTTGTACAGCATTTGGTAAGCCACTGATAGGCTAGGATGACATCTTTCTATGTTCTAATGATATTTTAGGTTTCTTTTTTCACTGGTAGAATAGAACAATTTTATACAGGTGTCTTCTTGCTGAATGAGAGTTAAGCAATGGGCTTATCAACTTGCCTGTTTCAACCCAACACTGTGAAGGGAGGACGGAATTTTATTTTTATTTGCTATTTCGCCGACACTTATGGCTGACAGTAAAACTGAATTGATGGGCACCAGGCTTTGCCTGCCTCTCTCCCGCGCACCTGTACCAAACACGCGTTGGCTGAATGAAAGCCCCGTGGATGCATAGATTGCCTCCTACTGTAGAGCGTTTCACGGCGAGTCCGACGCCAGGTTCCTTTTCTGTAAGCCTCTTTCCGCCTCGAGGAGCGAGGAAGGCAAACTTGCGGCGGTGATCCGTCGTTATCTCGCCCCCGTCCTCCTTTTGCCTCTCGCCTCCCCACGTCCAGGATTGCAATCTCAACCGAACGTAGAGGGGAGGGCCCGCTTTGGCTCGTGTGTGCGTGTGCGAGAGAGAGAGTATGAGGGCGGGCGCGGAGCCGCGGTCCGCCTGTCCCAGGGGGCGGCGCGGGGAAGCGAGGCGGCCAATCCGCCAGTTGGACTGACTGGGGAGCGTCGAGAGGGAAGCAGGCGGACTCCCGGCAGCCAGAGGCGGATCAGCTCGGCACCTGTGGCGGCTACAGCCGAGTTTCTTGAGCAAGTCGCTGGGGCTGCTGTGTGATGCCACCGCCCGGGCAGGAGCGGGTGTTGCCTGTGCTGGGGGCGCGTTGCAGAACCCTCTACCCCTTCTCCGGGGAGCGGCATCGGCACGGACTGCGCTTCGCTGCGGGCGAGCTGCTCACCGTACTCCAGGCGGGGCCGGACGGCGGCTGGTGGGAAGGGGAGACGGCCGAAGGGCTGAGGGGATGGTTCCCGGCCAGCTACGTCCAGCTCATTGAGGTGAGAGGCGGGGGGAGGGAAAAGAACGAAGGGGAGAGGTCAGTCATTGGTGGGCTCACCTTTGGCTAGCCTCAGGGGAGCTCCCGGAGTGGGTGCCGGAGGTATCAATATTGCTGCAGAACCTCCTTGAGGAAAAACCTGTCGCGGGGGCATCGCGGAGGGGGGGGGGCGTCACGGGGTGTTTCTCTCCCCCTGTGGTTCGGATGCCCGGCTGTCTGTTGAAGTCCGGCGAAGTTTGCTCCCCGCCTTTGGTCTGGGGTGCAGCTGCCGGGTCTGTTGCTCTTCTTGGTCGTGTGCAAGCGCTGGTTGGGAAACACTTGGGGCGGTTCTGTGGGCTGCAGCAGAGCAGACGTCCCTTTGCAGAGTGGGGTTTTTGTGGGCGCGCATCCTGGCCGCGGGCTCGGAAGCCGCTACAAGATTTGCAGCGGGGTGTGGGGGTGGTGGTGGTGGTTAGGCTGAAGCCTGAGGTGGAACTGAAGCCAACAGGGACTTGCTGTTGAGTGTGAGGGGCGGGACGGGATTCCTTCGTAGCTTGGGTGGGTGGAAAGAACACCCGGTGAGGAGGGGAGCTGGTGCGTGGGCTGCTCCCCGGTGCGGAGCGGGTGTGGAGGAGAGCTGTGGTAGTGGGCGGCTGTACAAAGGCATGCTGGGAGCTACTTCAGGTTCAAAAAAACAGTCGGGGGTTAAGGACTGTTGGCTTCTTTTCCCAAGGATGACAAGCAGAGGTTGTGCAAACCTCATAGATGTCTTATGGAGATTCTCAGTCGTCCAGGAGTGGATGTCCCAAAAATGCTTTTTTCGTTTTGCTCAAGACGCAACTGGACTTTCTGGTTGTTTTGCTTCTCATCTAAGAAGCTTCTTCTGCTCTAACTAGGCTGGGGAATGGAAGGGTTTATAGTCCTTGCAGACAAGCTGGTCATTTGCATTCTTTTAGCAAGTAGTTGAGGCCACCTGGAGGTTTATCTGCCTTGTAAGGGTCGCCTCACCACAGATGTTCTCCAGCTTGTCCAAGGACTCTGCCATCTCTCCTTCCACTTTGTGGTCGAGCCTTGTTTTTTTCCTCCTCACATAGTGAGTTCTTAAGGTGCATCAAGGGTTCCCTTCTTCCCCATCCCCCCTCCTCGTGTTGGAGCTTTTGGTATGAAACTGCTAAAGCTCATTTCAGCTCATGACAGTGAGTAACTTCCCCTCCTGCTCAGGAAGATAGACTGCTTTATCCTGAGTCAGACTGTTGCTCCATCCAGCTTCAGATGTTTGGCTCAACTACGCCCCGCCTTCCCCCAGATTTCCAAGCCATTGCTTCCATTGGCTAGGAAGGAGTTTAGGGAAAGGGTGTATTCAGTGCTGGCATCTCCAGGTTAGGTCCAGGAAAGACTTTTATTTGAAATTTTGGAAATCTTTTCCCATTTAGCTTAGCAGACAACTGATTTGTTTTTATAAAGCAGCTGTTTGTATTCCCATGAAAATGGGGTTTGGTGTGCAAAAGTGCAATCAGAGAATTGGTTTGCCCTGTAATCAGTTATCACATATCCATGTAGTACACATATGGTGCTGTGCAGCCAGCTGCTTCTTTTTCTAATGGGTGCTTCTTCATAGGTTGCACATCTTGCCTTCTTGTGGTTAAGATCATCAATATGATCACCATAAATGCGTTCAAACAGGCAGATACAAATATTAATACACACATTTACTCTTTCCAAGTTTCTTTTGGAAGACTGCAATATTTATGTATTGTTAGGTTATTACAGAGCACTACTGGACTGAAGGAGAAATGCAAGATCTTCTTTTTAAACTTCAGTACTGTGGTTCATAATCTAATTAAAATATATACTTGTTTACTTGTTTACTTTGATTAGATTTATGACTTAAATAATAAGTATCAGCACTGCTCTGCTCAATCTAGAAAGTGTACAATTTTGCAAGTATAATTGAGTGGTGTCACTATAATATGGTTCTATAGCACCATTAAGTCAATTCCATCATTTGTATTGTTGTATATAGTATTTTCACAAGTTGCTTAGAAAGCTTGTTGGCAATACTTTCACCTTTTCAGAGGATTGTCTAATGTAACAAGTGCTGCTGTGTAAAATAGTATTCTAATCCTACAGAGGCCAAACAATGTCTGTCGGTACTAAAAAAACAGGACAGGAGCACCATAGCATTCTTTAACTTATGTTCCCAGCAATTGATATTGTATCATAACCAGGTTGCTAACTCTGGATTCCAGCTGGGAGATTTGCCGAAAGTTGTGCTGTACCTGTATGTAGATTTCTTTTAAAATAATTTCTGGCTTATGTAATCCTACTTTAAAATATAGTGTTCAAACTACAAGGACGTCTAACAAAACCAGAATCACTGAATGCACATCTAAGTTTTAGTGGGGAACTATGCACATATCATACAAATGCAACATGCTACTAAGAAATGATAGGTTTCCATGATGAATTAGACAAGCTAATAGTAATGGCATGATATTACTTATTCTGACTGCAATATGGGTCTTAGTTGACCATCATGCAAATTTGGAATGTTTTCTAGGGAACAAAGTTAGCGTTGGTATGCAGTTGTAAATAATGGGACATATTTATGAAATATAGATGGGAATGACTCTTCAAGTAATGTGTCTGTGGTTTTGGATAGCAATCTAAATCATGCTTAGTGTGGCTTAGAACACACTTATGTGGCCACAGTAATGACCATCTGGTTGAGTAGAATAGTTTAGGGAATCATTCAGGGAATCTTTTGTGACTTGATTTTCACTGTTCAAAGATACATAGTTGGCTGAATTTGTTGCAATGCAATAAATCAACAATTATTTTCACATCACACTGGTTAGATTTACACTAAATCAAAATCCAATAAACCATAATATATCTTTATGGTTTTTGGACATTCAGCTTGTATGAACTTTATGACATATTTGGGGGACAGAGAAATTATATCAATAATTACTATTGTAGTGTGCCCTGTAGGCCATATCAAATAAGCATCTCCTGCTTCCATACTACACAGTTGCTTTAATGGGTGTGGTTTATTTTGTTTACTTTTGCTTCATAGTGATATGAAATTCTAGGCTGTAGAGTTCATTTGAACTTCATATTCAACCTTTTAAATTTGTCCATAAACACCAAACAAAATTGAGATGTGTATGAATAGGTGCTCCTAGTGGGGGCAATATAAGAGGGAACAATTGATATTGTATGTATCACAAATTATGTACTCATATAATTTTGCATTGTGTTGTGACCATTGTGACCATTGTGTTGTGACCATATTAGCATGATGATGTTATGATGCATGTGTCATTTTTATGTCAGCATGGCATAATTGTTCTTGATACTTTTACTTCCCCTGTAATATTAGCAAGGAGCTAGCTCAGGCTCTACCTTTTAATATAATGCTGTACATCATGGCTTTCAATTGTGCCATATCTGATAAGCTAATGAAAACACTGAATTGGTTGGCCAGTTGCTGTGTTGTAGGAAAAGCTATATACATTTCTGTACATGAATTTGTTAAATTCTTTCTTTTTGTGAAGGTATTCTTGCTTCCCAATTAGTTAAATGTTGTTTCTGTTGAAAATTGCCCTGCCTACTACTATTGTTTACAGGATTATTGTGCAGTGATTGTTAATATTGTTGCTTGGTCCTTACAACAAGTAAGGAAAACCCTAGAAATTTCATTTTACAAATAGATAAAGTTCTATGGAATACAGTCTTAGAAGCTTTAGCAATTGACAGTTTGCAAAGTTATGCACATTTGGCTCTGAATTCTCCATGGGCACCATTTTAAGTTAATACTAAAACCGTTGTAGCTTTATATTTATGTTTGTAGGTTTAAATAAAATAACCAAAACCTGTGAGCTATGTTGTAATAGACACTTGAGAAAGGACTCATGTACATTCCCATATGGAGGGTAATTTGATGTAGCCTGACAGTTACTCCCTTTCCTGTTTTGGAAGCTTTGGCTGCTGCACTAATATCTGATCTCTTCATTGGTGCTTCTGAACTGCTCCTTATTAGAGGCTGTTTGTTTCACCATAAAAATATAATTGCCTTCAATGGGTTTGTTCCTGTTAAGCCTGTTTAAGATGATAATGCCTACTACCTTATTTATGCTGTAAGGCATATAAATTCATACAATATTGTTGAGACTAATTATAAGCCAGACGATTACACAAAAAGAAGAGGATATGGCAAAACATCTGTGGGGTTGGGAAATTATAACTCTGCTTTGACCATATGCTTTTAATCATATATGTTTTCACTACTTTCTTTTACAACTGATCTGATGAAACAGTCTCTATTTTCGAGTGATGGAATAGTGTTCTGGTCTGGAAGTGGGTTAGTCTCAATGTCCTCTTGGGATGTCTTCCAGATCTTATTTATAAACTTGGGATCTGAACAGTAGAGAGGTTAATGGAACAAAAATGAATGGGAACCCTTTCTTTTCTTTATTAAGAGGCTTCTTCCTGGTTGTGTAGCTTTCAGAGAAGGAAGGCAGCCAACTAGCCTACCAACCAGCCAGCCATTCATTTGGAAGTCAGGTTCTACAAAATGGGCTCAAAGCCAGACATTAGGAATCAAGGTTTTTAAAATGAAGGATGTGAACAGCTTCCATGAATGAGTCTGAAAAGTTAAAAAAAAAATCTGGTAGCTTGAAGAATTCATTATGATGGTAGGTTTTTAAAACTCATGTAGACAAAGCAATAACTAGAAATTAAAAATATCCTGGTGTGGATCAGAGGTGATATTTAGCAGGTTATGACCAGTTCTGGAGAACCGGTAGCAGAAATTTTGAATAGTTCGGAGAACCAGTTAATACCACCTCTGATTGGCCCTGCCCCCATCGATTCTCTGCCTCCCGAGTCCCAGCTGATCCGGAGGGAATGGGGATTTTGCTATATCTTTCCCCTGGAGTGGGAAGAGAGTGGAGATTTTACAGTATCCTTCCCCTGCCACTCCCACCAATCCATGCCCACTAAGTCATGCATGCCCACCAAGCCACTCCCACAGAACTGGTAGTAAAAATTTTTGAATCCCACCACTGATTTGGATGTAATGCATACTCATATCCACCAACATATCACACATGGGTGTGTGGGTGTGCTGTAAAAACTGGGCTATCATATCCAGGCTGTAAAAATCTGGATGACCATAAAATGGTAGTAAAAAGATACAAAAAATGTCAACTGTCCATATGTTTGTAACCCAGATAATATAATAGTAATTGCCCTTATATTTATATAATGCTCCATAGTAGTTTATAGCACTCTCTGAGTGGCTTACAAATGTTAGCATATTGTTCCCAACAATCTGGGTCCTCATTTTATCAACCTTGGAAAGATGAAGGGCTGAGTCAAACTTGTACTGGTGAGGATCAAACTCCAGGCAGTGGGCAGAGTTAGCTTGCAATACTGCATTCTAACCATTGCACCAGCACAGCTCATAAGCCTAGTCTAATGCAAGAGCCCAGTTCCTCTATTATTGTATACTGCTGAGGACTGCAGATAGCATTTGTTTGAAAAAGATTTATTCAGAAAGAATATTTTTTTCTGCTCGGGTTGCAGTCAGTGTCAACATTATACCATGATTTATTGTTATGAGAAGATATGATCTGTATGCAAAAATTGTACTAAGGCATAATATGGGTTGTTTAGTTTAGTGATATATTGTGTGAACCCAGCCAATCGTGATTAATTCAACAAACCATATTTAATGAATGGGTTAGCGTACTGAGTAAATCAGGTTACCCATGGTAAATATTAAGCTTGAACCTGCACATTTCTCTCTTCTTTCATCCAGGAAATGTTTTTGTGTGAAAGTAACTTCAATATTGAGAAGACTTGATACTCCAAACTGTATTCAAGCTTTCTTCATTCAGAAATAAAGTACTTAGAAATAGGTTGGGGTGTCTGTGTCTGGCTGAATTCCAGAGTTTCAATAATTGATATTAACAAATAAATGATCAAACTAATGAATTTTAAAATCCCTGATTAAAGATGTTATATTCCTCTGGAATAGAACTGAAGAAAGATGTTCCATGTGAAAAATGTGCATGGAATATGCACCTTCGGGTACATGACCCACTTTTTCTGTTCTAGGTTTCTGCTCCAAATTGTAAAAATATATTTTCTGCAGTAAATGATTTTCAGTTCATTTTTAAGAAATTAATCAATCTGTTTCCTGGTGTCTCATTTAGATGCAAGATATGAGCTACATACTTTTAAATGGGCAAGAGATCTTGCCAGCATGCATCCTGAATCCCAGCTTTTTCTTTCAGGCAGTAAATTAAGAAGTGAACTGACAGGGGAAAAATAGAGTTGTGTATGCTTTAGCCTCCCCCCTCCCCCCTCTCTCTGTGTGGATAGATAGATAGATAGATAGATAGATAGATAGATAGATAGATAGATAGATAGATAGATAGATAGATAGATAGATAGATAGATAGATAGATAGATAGATAGACAGACAGACAGACAGACAGACAGACATAGATATATAGTGAAAACTTAATTTTAATCTCTAAACTGCTTTATTTACTGTAAGGTTGGGTAATTCAATTCTATGCATAGTTGTTTAGAAACACATTTTTCAGTACTCAGTAGGATTTATGCCAAATAAATAGTCACAGCTCATAGGACGGCACTTTCAATTGTTTCAATACACCCACCCGTCCATCCACCCACCAACCCACATGTGTATATAAAACAAAATTTGTATATGACTCCTTCACCAGAGTCCAGGTGTTTTATAACAACAACATACCATTAAAAACAATCCAGACTCCTTAAAAAAAAGTCAAAATATTAAAAAGTCTGAAAATTAGTTGAAAGTCAGCCAATGCTCCTTAGTTCTCAAATGCCAGGAACAAGATAATTTTAATTGCTTTTTTGAAACAATGTTCTTCTGAAGGTAAGTGATACTACAGTAATGGGAAGACTACATGAAAGCTCTGCTCTCATTACCTGCATCCCTCTCACAAGCTAAAAATCTGAAGTATGTTCTCAGTGCAAAGGATTGGCAGGTTCATTCAGAAGAGGGAAAAAAGGAACTGGACTTATAGGATTGGGTGATCACAACCAGTGTGTATATCAGCTCATAGTTCTCTGCTTGCTAAACCCAGGCCTACCCAATGAATTGTTTCACAGAATTTACTGTTTTTAGTAAATGCAGCTCATCTAGGAATGGATGAAGGGTTGAGTCAAACTTGAACTTCATGGATGTGAAGAAGCAGCTGGCAGGATAGATTTTGCACGGCTATAGGCTATCGGGACTTTTTATAGCTACTGTCTCCTCCTGTGGTTGGACAGCTCTTTTTTGAAGCATAATGTATAACTGCAGGAATAATGAGAGCGCTTTGGAACTGGACGTCCTGTTTGCCGGGATTTGCTGAGCTGTACTTATGGGTTGTCTAAAGAAGAAAGACAAGTTTGTCAGGGATTTTATTCTGTGGATAGATAAGAGCAGAATCTTAGTTGAATGGCTTACTTCCCTTTTCATAGGTAACTATGGCAGGGGTGGGCTTTAAAATTGCAGAAAAGGTTCACTGCCCCGTTGCTGGGTGGGCATGGATATGGTGGTTGTGGCCTAGTCGACCTCCTGTACCACGGGGGGGGGGAGGCATTTTTCACCCTCCCCAGGCCCCAGACCTTTTCTTTGAGCCTCCGGGAGGGCAAAAACTGCTTACCCCAAACAGGCCCATTTCTGGACTTCCAGAACCTCCAGTAGGGCCCCCCCCCCCCCCTGTGCCTCCGTGCAGATCCTGCACTTACCTGGCATGATGAACAGGCTGTGTGGAGACTTCTGGGAGGGGAAGGGTTGGGTGGGCAGGGCCAGTCAGGAGTGGGATTTGGGGGTTCATTGAACTGCACAGAATCTTCACTAGAGGATCGGCTAAACCTATGCAAACCCCCAGCAGCCCACCCTGTATGGACAGATATTATTCTTGTGGGTTCTAATTTATTTCTAACTAGATTCTCAAGGTCCAACAGTTGGTAACAAATGCAAATAGTGGTTTTGGAAAACAAGTATAAAATTATGAGGCACCAGGCATATTCCTAACCCAGGAATATGTGTTTGGAACAAAGATGGAACTTTGAAAGCATACAAACATATGTATGTCCCCACAGAAATTATCTATCTATCTATCTATCTATCTATCTATCTATCTATCTATCTATCTATCTATCTATCTATCTATCTATCTATCCATCCATCCATCCATCCATCCATCCATCCATCCATCCATCCATCCATCCATCCATCCATCCATCCATCTATCCACAGCCATGCAAACATATGTGCCTCTGCTGAGATTAGAAACCCTTGTTAATCTTTTGCAAATCTTCTAGAGCAAGGGTGTTGAACATGCGGCCCACGAGCCAGATGTGTCATGCACTGGCCACCTCCACCCCCATTTTAGTGAAGGGGAAAAAAGTCATGATACATCAAGTGATGAGAATGTGATGCTGCAAGTGTGACACCCCTATTCTAGAGAATGACCAGTCAATTCGAGTTTAAATTTTACACAGCAGTTGATATGGGGACAGTTTGCTCAGTAAAGAGATATGAAAATATTGCTCCTTTTGGTGTGGTTTCTTTTGCTGCTTAACCAGGAAAGTCTTTTAAAATGTCAAATCAAATGCAGGACTCAACACAAAGTATGGCATCTCTTAGAAATAGCTGCCAATTAGAGCTCTATGGCTTTTGAACATGGTAAAAACATACAAACCCGATTCTGGTTAAAACTAATAAAAGTGGATTAAATACCCCTGAGACTACTGAGAAGATCCTGCTGTAAGGCTACAGGTTAATTAATGGGGATGGGATTTGAATATTTACTGCAATCAAGTTCTCACTGAAAACACTGTGTACCCTTTAATTCTCACTATTTAAAGCAGGGTATAATAACTAAAAAGGACTGGAAGGTCAATTTCATCTATTTAAGTATATTTTAGTTCTCTAATCAATAAACCTTATATTGTCAAGCAATACCACCATCACTGTTTGGCTTTGAAAGGCCACTTTCTTGTGACTTGCTACATAAAAATCAATATGCAGTACTATATCTTCCAGTACTATCTATTGGAAAGTTCTTTACCCAAGTTGTTCTATACAGGTAGTCCTCAACTTACCACCACTATTGAGCTCAAAATTTCTGTTGCTAAGCAAGACAGTTATGACATGTCTTGTGCTCCATTTTATGAACTTTTTGCCATTGTTGTTCAATGAATCACTACAGTTGTTAAGTGAATAATGTGGTTATAAAGCAAATCTGCCTTTCACCATTGATTTTGCTTATCAGAAGCTCCCCAGGAAGGTTGTAAATGACAATCCCAGGACACTGGGATACTGCAACCATTGTAAATTCATGTCGGTTGGCAAGCACCCAAAGTTTGATCCGGTGACTGTGGGGATGCTGCAGTGTTCATAAGTGTGAGAACTGGTCATAAGTAACTTTGAAAGGTCATTAAAGAAATTGTAAGTCGATGACTACTTGTATGGCTTTATTTTAGGTTTTTTTTTGAAAGTTTTTTTATTGTTTTAATTGAACAAAAACACAAAAAAAGAATCATCCTTCATTACATCTTGTAGAAAGCATGTCAATTGATTACAAATACATTTCGTGCATTTCTCCCACAATCATTACTTATACTTCATTTATATTGAATTGTACATTTTAAATCAAAAATCTTTTATGCATTTTACTATCGATGTACCACAATTCTCATTTAACTACAATTATTTAAACGTGCTTTTATCTGAAATCATTTGTATTTAAAGACACAACCACCTACTGGCTTTCATTCGCAATTTCAATTAGCCTCCAATAACATTACACCTTTATAACATATTCTTTAAAAAAAATCAATTAATAAGATATCTAAGCATTCCCCCCTTTCCCCCCAACTCACTATTTAAATTTGCTTTTACCAATACAACACATGTATATATCATTAAACATTATCCATTAACATTTCCTTGTTATTGTTGTAGTTAGCTAAAAATTATTTACTATTTATATCACATCTCTTCTCATCAAACCCAAAAGAAATTACACCTTTATAACAAGATCTAAACAAAAATATATATACATACATACATACATACACACACACACACACACACACACACACACACACACACACACACACACATATGTGGGATAGCTAACCTTTTTGTCATCACGTGCTGAGAGCATGCACGCACAATGGCACCCATAACCCCCTGTGCTCCCCCCATACATGTGCATGCTTCCCCATGTTTCCTCTGCCCTATGCGTGTGTGTGTGACCCTCATCCATGTGCCCTGCCCACATGCATGCTCGTGCAACACCCCCGCACACTCCTCCTCCTGTACATGCGCACATGACCCCCACATGTGCACCCCACTCCCTGCACATGTATCTCCCGCATATGCCCCACCCCTGCGCGTGCGCGGCAGACAGTGATGTGCAGTCAGGGGAGGCAGGGCCTCACCACTGTCATCATGAAAAGAAAAAAAAATGTAAAAGGAAAAAGGCTGAGGTAGTTGCTGCCAGAATCACAGTGGCTGACTCTGCTTAGTGCTTAACTGTTTAAAAAAGCCTCTAAAAAAAGTGCCCTCTACAGGAGGAGGCGAGAGAACCACGTGCCTCATTTAGTCTATCTTTATGATCACTCAAGCAGAATTAAGCAAGAGTTAAAAGCTGAAAAATTCCTTATGTAGATGAGGCACATGGTTCTCTCGCCTCCTCCTGTAGAGGGCACTTTTTTTAGAGGCTTTTTTAAACAGTTAAGCAGAGTCATCCATCGGAGACTCTGGCAGCAGGTAATCCAGCCTGACCTCAGTAGCTCTTGCCTTTTTCCTTTTACATTTTTTACATTTTCATCATGGCAGACAAGAGCAGAGTTGAAATCCTCTGTGAAACAGCTGGAAAAGATACGGAGGGAAGGGGAGGAATTCAAAATTAATGTAATTTGTAAGTAATTGTATTATTGTAAGTAATTTGTGTGTGTCTCTGTGTGTGTTTTACCCGCCTCTGCTAGCATACGAGCTGGCACTTTTTTTATGTCGGACATAGCGGCAGGGCTTTTAGACATAGCGGCAGGGCTTTTGGACATAGCGGGATGCCTCTATGTCGGACACAGTGCTGGGGCGTCCGAACGCCCTGCTGCTGTGTCCGACATAGGACGGCTTTTGCCCGCTTGCTTCACCAGCCATAAACCTCACCACACATCATTGGCGGCAGAGACCCAAAAAGTAGCAGGCTGGCGGAAGGTGCACGTGCATATGGGGTGTAGCTGAGCTGGAGTGATGGCTCGCGTGCTGGCACAGAGGGCTCTGCGTGCCACCTATGGAATGCATGCCATAGGTTTGTCATCACGGATATATATGTATGAATGTATGTACTCATTCCTAGCTCTTTTTAAGTCCTCTTATTTTCAAATTATCTTCTGTCTTTCCTGTTTTATTTGGTATTTTGTTTTATTGATTTTTAATACTATCCTGAAGGTTAGTGTAAAGATTTTATAAATAAACCACGAATTCTGCCAGACAAGACTTGTCCAAGATTATTTCCTGTGGGTCTGCTATTAAGCAGGTTCATTCCTTTGGATTCTTTCCAAACTACACCACCTTGTCCAATATAAAAGCCTGAATTCAGCAAGCTTAATTCTTTTTTAAACTTAAGTACTTCCAGACTAATTTTGTTTCAGGAAATGTAGCAAGGCCAAACTTTGAATATGAAAAAAAAAAGTTTTATAAGGTTTCTTTTCCACCTTTACCCACCTTCCTTTCTGGACATAGGGTATGATAAGGTTCCCTACTGTACTGACGGTCTTATAGGAAGTAGAAAATCATAAGATGAAAGAGCTTATTATTAGTTGTTATTATATGTTATTCTTTTATAATTTAAAATGGTATAAAATATAAGAATGTTAAATTTTATATCTCAAGGTTGAGTCACATAATGTTTTCTCAATTGTATGACATCATGGTGTAAATTGGCTTTCACTTGAAGGGCTTTTGGCAATGAACTAAAGTTGAGAATCACAAGACACGCCAGATGTCCCGTATCAGTCATGTTGAAAAAGTTTCATTGTTTTAGTAATCTGTGTGCATTTCTCTTACATCAATCTGTAAGGCAAGAACAGCCTAGTGCAGCGATTGCTAACCTTTTTGTTGTCGCGTGGTGAAAGCACATGCATGCCTAACCCTAACCCTAACCCATAATCTAGACTCCTTTCAGTCAGGTTTCAGGCCTGGGTACAGCACAGAAACCGCTTTGGTCGCACTGACCGATGATCTCTGGTGGGCTAGGGATAGAGGACATTCCTCTATCCTGGTGCTTCTTGACCTCTCAGTGGTCTTCGATACCATCGACCATGGTATCCTTCTGTGATGGCTGGAGGAGGTGGGAGTGAGAGGCACCGTTTTACGGTGGTTCTCCTCTTACCTCTCTGACAAGTCGCAGTCGGTGTTGGTCGGGGGGCAAAGGTTGACCCCTAGGCCCCTTAAATGTGGTGTGCCACAGGGTTCAGTCTTGTCCCCCCTCCTATTTAACATCTACATGAAGCCGCTGGGTGAGATCATGCAACAGCACAGGGTTAAGTACCATCAATATGTAGATGATACGCAACTGTATCTTTCTGCCCCGTGCCAGCTCAGTGTAGCGGCGGTCGTGATGTGCTGATGCCTGGAAGCTGTCAGGATCTGGATGGGGGACAAACAAACTTGTACTAAATCCCGATAAGACTGAGTGGCTTTGGATGCTGCCCCTGAAGGACAGCCTAGACAGTCCATCCTTAATCCTGGGAGGTGAAAACTTACACCCCTCAGAGAGGGCCCGCAATTTGGGTCCTCCTGGATTCACAGCTGACACTGGAACACCATCTGTCGGCTGTGACCAGGGGGGCCTTTGCCCAGGTTCGCCTGGTGCACCAATTGCGGCCCTTTTTGGATCGGGAGGCACTTCAAACAGTCACTCATGCCCTTGTCACGTCAAGTCTAGATTACTGCAACGTGCTCTACATGGGGCTACCCTTGAAAAGCAGCTAGTCCAGAATGCAGCCGCGCGAGCGATATTGGGTGTACCGAGGTACACCCACGTTACACCTGTCCTCCGCGAGCTGCACTGGCTACCAATTGGTCTCCAGACGCAATTCAAGGTGTTGGTTATTACCTTTAAAGCCCTACATAGCTTAGGGCCAGCATACCTGCGAAACCACCTACTGCCACATACCTCCCTGCGGCCGGTGAGATCCCACAGATTGGGCCTCTTTCAGATGCCGTCAGGCAGACAATGTCGGCTGGCGGCTCCCCGGAGGAGAGCCTTCTCTGTGGCTGCTCTGACCCTTTGGAATGAACTACCCCCAGAGATCCGGACCTTACCCACTCTCATGGCCTTCAGGAAAGCCGTTAAAACCTGGCTATTCTGGCAGGCCTGGAGCTGTTGACCTCACTGCTGAGGTCCAGCCCCGATCAGCACGAATGTATGTGTGGTGATTTTAAATCTGTCTTTTCTTATATTATTTCTTCTTCCTTCTTTTTGTAAGCCGCCCGGAGTCCTTCAGGATTGGGCGGCCTATAAATTATATTTATAAATAAATAAATAAATAAATAAATAATGCAATGCAATGCATGCTCAACCACCACTGCATGCCCCCACTCCCCGCACATGTGAGCGAGACCTTCCTTGCTCCCCCCTGTGCATGTGCACACGACCCTGTGCATGTTTGCACGATCCCCTGTGCAGGGCCCACGCATGCATGCACATCTCCTGCATGCATCCCATCCCCGAACATGCACGGCAGAGACCTGAAAACCAGCTGACCGGCGGGAGGCACGCACACATTTGTGGTGGAGCTGAGCTGGAGCGATGGCTTGCATGCCCGCAGAAAGGGCTCGGTGTGCCACTGTGACATAAGTTCGCCATCACGGGCTAGTGCTTGAAAGGTGATTAAAGGTAACTTTTAACTATGATGAAGAGTTACCACTGCTGCTTGGAGAGTTGTCACTTGTTCCTAGACTGCCTAATGGCACAAATAACATTTATGCAGTGGTTGTATTCCACAGAATACAGAATTCCACAGTTGCAAGAAAAGCCATTTGGAGAAAAATGGCTATTTTCTAATAGAAGATGTTAGAATATGAGGGTTGAAAAATGTATCCTGCTGATACTGCAATCTTTCAACTTTATTTGAACAACAGGTGTACTAGTTTCAGGGAGAGCATTTGGATTGTGGAGAGGCTAATGGCTATGATATTTTTATGCTAAAATCAAACAGCTGGAAAGGCGTTCGGACTGTCTACTTTGAGACAGACAAATAGATGTAATATTGTTTGCTTAAATAAAATACTGCAGCTTCAAACAGGCTAATTACTATGCATCTGTCTTCACATGCCTTGTTTGCTAAACCCTATAAATCTAGAATAAACCAGGAAATAATAACTATGAGAAAATAATAACTATGAGACTTTTAATGAATCTCCGTGATAATTGTTTATATCTCGATGTACTAAATTAGCCCACCCAGTATTTTATAAATCTGTAACATACCCTAGTGGTAAAATGTATCTCATTTAATGTCTCTGGTCCCCTTTGTGAACAAGTGGCAGCAAGGAAAATGAATGGGAAATGCTGATGCAAACAAAAGCAAAGCAGGCCTCCTACTGTATCACCCCAATGGCAATCATATTTAACAGATTATATAAGCAGCAAGCTCATGTTTTCCATAGAATGAACACAGAACAGGGAACTACGTGAGTCTGGAAGAAGAACAAGCTGTTTTACCCAGTCCAGTCTCTTCTAAATAACAACAGTTCTCCTGTGGCTCAGACAAAGTGTTTCTTGCTCTTTGATGTTTCACAACAGGAGATGACTACCTCATCCCCAGTAAACTAATGGACTCCATTGCAAATGCTTGCCCAGATCCCCTGGTGCACATTTCTGTCTGAACAACTGTTTCATGCCCTTGTCAAGCATCTTTTCTGGCCAGCACTACCTAGAACTGCACAGGATACTGTGCTGATTTTTCGTATGTCCCAGTTTAATTCAGTAGCATTGTCGTAGGAAAGAACTAATTTATTACAAAAATGGCCTGCAAAATACCATGAATACCTATTATCTAAGGAGATTTAATTTTGTATTTAAACTTATTTTTTTTTAATGCTTTCTATTGTAGGAAGTTAAAAACCCACCCCTCTCCTAGAAAATGAAATATTTTAGAAAGTATTAGAAGGGCAGAATAGTTCTCCTAAAAGGGAGACAGAAACTCAGCCCCCCCCCCGACTTTGTCAATGGGCCATTAAGGCCTGAGCCATCTATTCTACATAACAAAGATCTACCTCCTCAGGCAGAGCCATAATAGGAATCCCAAAGTCCTTCCATTACATCATCACCCAGCAACAGCTCAACCAAGCTTGGGACTCAAAAGACAACCTACAGAGTTGCCCCTTGGGAGTCTGACAACCACTCAGAATACAAGCTCAAATTCAAAAGCCCAGAGAGGGCATAAAACCCAGGGACTCTCAGCACCTCTGCCCTTTTTCTTCAAGATCTTCAAGGCATGTGATCCCCCTTTTCCCCAGGACTCAAACCATGCGGTCCTGTCCACCATTGCAACCATCTTTCCAAACAGCCACCATTGTTTCCGGTGTCTTTCCCCCTACTTGGAACTGAACCCAGAAGGACATTTCTTCCAACACTATGAAATAAATTCAGGCCTTTTCATTAGAGCAGGAGTCCCCAAGCCCTGGGTGGTGAACTGTGTTATAACCCAGCAACAACCTGTGTTGCGTTCTAATTGGTTGGTCAAGGCACAGCATCTGATT
The DNA here is from genome assembly GCF_051295495.1 of Thamnophis sirtalis. Lineage (NCBI taxonomy): Eukaryota > Metazoa > Chordata > Lepidosauria > Squamata > Natricidae > Thamnophis > Thamnophis sirtalis. The sequence continues at coordinate 119,855,410 of NW_028261383.1, forward strand.
GGCTGGCCTCGTGACAGTTGGGTTTGACAGTTGCTTCTGGCTAGTATAAATACCCTGACAGTTGCAGGGAGAATCTTTGAATCGCTTGTCATCTGTACTAATAAAGATCTGTCTTGCATACATGGCTCCTGCGTGTCAATCCCTCACAACAACAACCTACACACACAACCAACACGAGTTACAATAAACTGGTTGGGAACCGTGCTGCGCAAGCCACGGGCAAGCACACCAAGCTTTATTTTTCTCATGCATGGGAGCTAGGTTGAATATGCAAAACCATCCCCTCCTCACCACCATTGCTGCTGCCACCAAGTCTGCGGAGCCAGGAAGGGTAGGGACCACTAGAGAATGGGAGATAGCTGTAGAGATAGCTGGAAACTGTAAATTATTCTTAACATTGGAAGGGTAAAAGTCACAATGGGCAGTGTGGCTGGAGACCCTTAAATGCCTTTTCTTTTTTTCCCTTTTCATTTTAAAAAGATTAATATACATCATAAAATAGTATTAATATTTAAAAAATGTTTTCAGATATCCTACATTCTGTTTCCCATTTCAATATATTTTTCTTATGTTGTGTTTTTATTTTTTTTTGTAAGCCGCATAGTGTCATTGGAAGTGAATGTGCAGCAATATAAATTTATAAATAAATAGATAAATAGATAAATAGATAAATAATAGATAAATAATAGATAAATAATAGATAAATAATAGATAAATAATAGATAAATAATAGATAAATAATAGATAAATAGATAAATAGATAAAAAAATGGAATTGTGCTGTCCATTTTTAGCAGTTCTGGTTGGAAGGTATATCAGAAGCTGCACAAATAACTTACTGGAGTTGTATGTGACCTTTGATAATTAGGTTGCCTATCCTTACATTAGCAGACTAGTTCTAATATCCAAGATGAGCAATGTGGAAATACAAGAAATATTGAACCATGGGATAAAGTTGTTTAGTGAAATGGAAAACATTTGCTTCTTGGTATCTTATAGATTTTTGGGGAACTACGGTACAAAGTGCATCTGAATTAAGTATATAAGCCAATTTGGAGTGTCTAGTTAAGCTATATTAGAGGAGATGGTAGAACTTTTCTTGGTGTCTGTAGGTTTTAAATGCAATGGATTGGCAGTACTCAGACAGACTGGAGGGAAAGGTTAAGATTTCTTTATATCTATTCTCATCTGAAGGGCCAGCCCCTTGAGGTAGGTGAATGGTAGCTCAGTTTATGGGATAGATATAACCCAGTGACACATGTCCAACCTGTGGCTTCTTCAGTTTGAAAGCATGCAAAACATAAGCGATTAGGGTCCAATTGCAAAATGTCTTAATTTCTCATTTAGTTTGACTGTAAGATGATAGTTTTAATATGGTTCTTCTTTGTTTTTCTCTTTTGCCAAACAATTTGGCTATTGTTTTGCAAGTTGTGAATCAGATGACTTCTTTCTTTCATCATTTACTTATCAGGCATTAGCTTTAGCTCACTTCTTCAGTCCTATCACTATAAATTTTTATTTTGATCTTTAAAAAAACAACTCACCTTTCTTTTGCCGTCATTATGCTGACTTATGTGCTAAAAACATTTTTTTAAAGAATTCTTTTCAAATCTGATTCCTTAGGAATGGTTCACCAAATGAGATTTATTCATCATTCGTTTCAGAATCAAAAGAGGTTTGGATAAGGGTGGCCAATATGAATATATAACTATTGCCCACTCATTCCCATTGTAACCCTTGTCATTTGTTAAGCTTAGCAGTGTCTGGTGCTAGTCTAATCTTAGTGTGCTGACAGCTTTAACTTAACGTTTGATAAGAATGTTCTGCAGGGCAAACCATATTCTATACTTTTCAGAATGATGTGGCTTCCGGAATGTACAGAAATCTTGCACATATTGTCATTAGATCAAGGATGGAATCCTACCGGTTTAACAACCAGTTCACTGAGCACGCACTTTACGTCATGTGCCTGATGCGCGCTGCGTGTATGTGTACAATTCACAAGAAAATAGCTGAGGCATGGCAATCCATTCTGATGCACCTATCAGCTAAAAAACAAGGAAATATAGGTGGGTATAGCCCAGGGATGGGCAGGCCCACCTGAAGGTCAGAGCGAACTGGTTCGCTCTCAGCTGATCTTCAGAACTGAACCTGAACCGGGCCGAACCGGTAGAATCCCACCCCTGCATTAGATGTAACCTTTTGGTGAACTCTATAGTAGCAAAAAAAAAAAAAAAGGAGGAGGCCAGAGCCAGGACTTATCACTGGAGTACTTTCCTTGATTTTGTCATCTGGTCTCACTTCCCCTTCTACGCTTCAGCATATTTAGAGGTTCCTCATGAAATTCGTGAGCTGAAGGAATGGGACATGGAACTGAGAAACATAAGAAAGGCAACGTGTATTCAATGCCCAGACCTGACTGTGTTTCAGAGTACGTCAGATATGAGGAAACTGGATTTCAGCCACACTCTCCAGCATTAGTCATGCTGACTGATATTGCTGGGAGTTGTTATTTAGCTACAGCTGGAGATTTGCAAGCTTCCCATTCCTAGACTAGACAGTGTGAATAATACCTAACAGAAGTTGGTTTATATAAACCAATCCTTCTCAAACTGATCACGTACTAAATGTTTTAGATGTTAAAGGAGTGTGTTTCATCCCTTGGAAAAAAAAATGAAGTCTCTGCTCATTTATTCAAGTTTATTGAGCAATCACTCACATAATTAATTTGAATTCCCAAAGTTACGATGAACTTAGTTTGCCCCAAAACGCATTCATTTTATTAGTGTCAGCATAATTTTCTAGAACTGAACATTTTTATATGCAGTAACCAGTGATTTGCTTTTATAAGGATGCAGTGCTTTGGCTTATGCCATCTGAATTGGCTGCATGATTATAATTGCAGGTATTTTATTAGGGCTTGCTTTTTTATTTTTGCTTATAAATATGCATCACAACAGTGTGGGATTATAGCTTCATTTGATTGGCAGCTGTGGGCTTTTGCAATTCTTTTCACTAGAACAAAACTGGGCTTCTAACTCAGGAAAATGAACCTCTCTTGTTGCAATAGAGAGCTAGCTGTGCATATTTCTTTAGAGCCTACAAAAGCTTGCTTAATAATAAAAAAGCCTGTAGTGGCTAAAATAACAATTGCTGAAATTATTCAGTTTCATAAATTTACTTTTTTTTATTATACTTTTCTTACCATCACTGTATTGTCTGAATGACATTCCAAATAGGTTGTAGAGCAACAGATTAATGGTGCTTCATCTGGGAATTAGAATGAGCTTTCATTTTAAGAAGATGGCATCACTAGCTCTGTTTATATGGCATAGAAACTGATGGTTTTGATGGGTAACTGACATTGTATTACTCATTACTTATACTTGTGTTTTTATACTGCTTTCATCATAGTTAATTTGATAAGATATATCTTAAAGACATTTGTGCAGGAGTTCTAAGAAAATATGTATCAGGTGAGAAAGTCTGTGGATGGTCTAGTTTTCAGTAGATGATTTCTTCATTTTGTATATATTTGAACCCTAAACCTCAATACTGAACAAAGGTTTGAAGATACCGTAATTATTTCCTGTATTATGAAATCTTAAACACTACTGGTTTTTTGTGTTTCTCTCCAAGCATGTACTTTAGCTTAACAGTAACTAAAGTATTAGAAGTTAGCAGTTGAGAATACTCTTGAAGTAAGGATTGATATTTTAGTTATTGTATAAAATGAAATGTAGGACCCTTGCTATATTATACAAAATACTGCTGATTGATTTTTCTTGGTAAGGAGCCTACTAAGGTAAATGTCATTTTGGGAGATAAATGTGTGGTTTCTGCTTCTTAACATAAATTCACTGGGTAGGTTTTGAAGACTTACAGGCTAGAGGATTACTGAAAGAAATTATTTTCTCCTTTCCTCTCTTCCCATTTTTGAGTTACTGTGGCATATTTTCATTGTGATGTATCTCTGCTATGTTCTTTCTATTGTGCAATTTTTATACAAATGCATACAACAGCAGAACAACTGAGCTTATTGTTAATTGAAACATCATGACCCAAAATGTATAGCAGAAAAATACTAAAAATCCAAGCTGCATTGCAGAGCTAAAATATTCTGATTTGTGTGGATTCTTCTAACTCAGCATGTCATTTGACAGTGTTTCACAAAGGAGTCTTCAACAGTTCATAGAATTGTGCACCAAGTAGTACTTTTCAGTTAATTCCAAACATTTGATAGGTTAGGTGCTGATATCATCCCCCCGCCCCCGCCCCAGCCCTTCTTTTCTCTAGAGTGGTTATACCCAATTCCTGCAACTGTTCTTCATATATTTTTGTCTGCAGGCCTTTAATAATCTTAGTTGCTTTTCTTTCCACTTTTTTCAAAGTCTCAACATTTTTTCATAATGTGGTGATCAAAACTGGATTCAGTATTCCAGGTGTGGCCTTACTAAGACTTTATAAAGCGGTACTAACACTTCACATGATTTTGGGTCTATGCCTCTGTTTATACAACCAAGGATTGTATTAGCTTTTTTGGATGCTGCTGCACGCTGCTGGCTCATATTTAAGTGATCATCCACTAGGACTCCAAGGTTGCTCTCACAGTTACTGTTATATTGAAGAGTACTGGGCCTAAGTCAGAACCTTATGGTACCCCACTGCTTATTTCCCTCCATGTAGATGTAGTACCATTAAGGACAACTCATTAATACAATTTGTCAACCAGTTACAAATCCATCTGATGGTGATGTTTTTAAATTAAGATATGATTCTATGAATATAGTTTCATTACAAACACCAGACATTTCCATGAGATAGAGAAAATGTAACCTTTATCGCTATTGCTGACAACAGTACTTTTTAAACTGTAGGGTAAATTTCTTCTAACAGGAATCTAAACAGTTTTATACAGTATATGGACATATGTAATTTTTGTACATAGAACTTGGTTCAAGTTGAGCAAATCTGATCTACCATGTTGTATTGATCAATGAATACACATTGAATTGTTGATAGAGCCATGATTGCTGTAAATCTCTACCATGGGAGGTTTTTCTTTTTAGCAGTAGATCAGTATTAATGTGGAAGTTAGTGGAATAGTGACTTAGATAAACAGGCAGATGGCATGACACAAGCATTGACTTAGGAAGTGGTAGAATCAAATTTAGAGAAATCATATTTTTATTTTTTGTTTGCTCTGCGGTACGCATGGAAACATATCACATAGGGCTAAGGGTTATGATCTTGCCAGCTGTAACTAGGAACTGCAATTCACAACAGGGGGGGGAGCTTTCTACAAGCCAGAGTTGTCACCAGCATCCCAACTTCTTATCCGCTATCACCTGCTTAAGAATAAGGATATCTTTTAAACCAAAAGTACCCCTATGACGAATGAATGAATATTTACTTTTTCTATATGATTAGACTGGTTAATTATTACATCAGATGGCATGTATATTTGTTTTGTGTCAAGCTCAAGACTACTTTTGCTTCTATATAGGACTTCTAGAGGACAACCTTGAATTTATTTCCTATTCATTGCTGCTGGAATATATATTTTTTAGCAGTCTATTACCACTTAATTTTAATGTATCCCTTACTGGTCTTACATTGGGGGGTTTTTTTTTTTGGCTAAACATCTGTTTCTAAAGATATTTAAAGTTATGTTAAATATATGCACTCCTAAATGCCAGTAATTTACATGCATTATACAAAAAATAATGGGGTTAGTTACTTTCACATGAAAAAAGATGAAAGCACTAAAGCACTAATTGAGAGAGACTGTATGATGAAGCATGAACCATACAATCCAATTTTGGTATTAGCAGGTACAGATTGTGGGAAAATGAGATTGCTAAGTGAGACCAATTGTACATCAAAGTCAGTGCAACAGTGCATATGAAGCAAATGTTCATAATGATTAACTTATGCTCAGTTTTTACACTTAATTTTGACTTGTTTCTAGTACTGTATGTCTGTTGGTGAATTGTGCTACAGTTTTCTATTTGTTTTGGAAAATCCAATTCTAATTTTTCCTTTTTCTTCCCTATTTTTTTCTTTGATGTCCAGTATTCTGAAAAGAAATAAAAAGGAGAGTTTGATGCTGGCTGCCAGGTCTGATTCTGGCTGAACTGTTCACCTAAAGTGTGCTGGGAAATTGTATGTGCTACAGAAAATGATTCAGCATGGGTTTATTTTGTCTTCCTCCAGGATGGCTGCTTGCCATCCTGCTTGGAACATTTGGCTCATGTCATAATTCCATTATAGATAATATAGGGGTGACTTTATTGAATGGCAACTGATTAGATGATAGCCAGTGCCAGGGATTCTACAGGTTTGAGAGAGAGCTCTAAACTTTACCCTCATTTCCCCTTTTAGGTGTACATTTTCTTTTCTTTTTTCTTTTTCTCCTATTCTACTCTTCATCACAAGGATTTTTTCTTCTTCCTCTCTGTTTTTAACTGGATGCATCCAGTATCTTTGAGCCACAGTGGCACAGTGGTTAGAATGCAGTACTGCAGGCTACTTCTGCTGCCTGCTGGCTGCCTGCAATTTGGCAGTTCAAATCTCACCAGGCTCAAGGTTGACTCAGCCTTCCATCCTTCCAAGGTGGGTAAAATGAGGACCCAAATTGTTGGGGGCAATAGGCTGACTCTGTAAACCGCTTATAGAGGATTGTAAAACACTGTAAAATAGTATATAAGTCTAAGTGCTATAGCTAGTGCTATATTGCTATCTTTGTCTTTCCAGAAGGCTTTTAAGTATAAAAGAGGTAAAGGGTGTGAAGGATGAACAGAATTAAAACCTTGATTCTTTAAAAACTCTCTGGCACTGAATTTGGAAGCTGTCCGGGCTGTAGAACTATGGGCCTTTAGGTCTAAGCAGCAGTATTGCTTAAGCTGTTTTATATCTGAAACAAAGAACTATCCACTGTCCAAGTGCAGAATATAGAATGCAGATGGTTCTGCTTAGTTGTAAAAATACAATGCAACACTCTTCATTTTACCTTTAGCTTAAAAGATTTCCCAGTTTTCATGTCAAATGAACATATAGAATTGTGGTTTATAAGGATTTTTGTATACAGCTGAGTTTCTCCGGCTAATCCTAAATGCTGTCTCTGTTAATTTTATATGCTACTAAATATTCTTTCCATTAAGTTAGTTTGTAAATTTCCATAAAACAAAAGCAGTAAATATATATATATATATATATATATATATATATATATATATATATATATATATATATATATATATATATATATATATATATATATATATATATATATATATATATATATATATATATATATATATATATATATATATATATATATATAAAATCAGGAGCCTTCATTTTCTTTCTAATTACAGATAGTCTTTGTTTGTCAATTACAACTGGGTTTGGCAATTTGGTGAAATTAATTAAGTTAATTAAGTGAAATCATGATTGTGCTTACAATATTACTTCAGCATTTTTTTTTATTTACAGACCTGCAAAAATTGTAAATGTGGGCATTGATCGTAAAGTTACTTATTCATCACTGTTGCTCTCTGAGGCAATTGCTAAGCAAGGTCTACCTGTACAACTGTGAAACCAAAAAATATTTTATTGTTGCTTTACCAGACTCTGAAAATTCTACTCCATCTTTGCCACATCTTTGATCATACTGTTTTGCTTGAAAAAAAACACCTAGTATGTACATATAGATCAGGTCAAACTTGTGGCCCACAGGCCACATGCGTCACATGCCCACCCACAGTTTAGCGAAGAAGAATAGGTCGTGATATGTCACGTGACAACAACATGACACTGTGAGTTTGACAACCCTGATATAGATAGATCTAGCAATTATACTATGCTATTTGAGAGACAATGCAGAAGAAGAGTATAAGAAGTATTGCACAATAGAAAGTGAAGGTAAGAAAGATTTCTGTGGAAAAATAGGTGAACTGAAGACAGTTCTTCTAAAAGTGGAGCTTGATGACCATAGCAGAATGAAGAGTTGGAAGGTAGACTAGCTCTTTGATCATTCCTCTCCAGAAAAGGAGAGGACTTGAGATTACCCTGAAGTGCTTTAGACAGAAGACTAAGGCTGTGGTCTCCAGCAGATTAAGAGTGGAGACATTTAAGAACACAGTGCTTGCATATTTCCTTTTCTAACGTCTTTTGGAAATGACTTGTTAACTGCTTTTCATCCCTTAGGAATCTTTGGATGAATAGGTTTTACAGCATCAGTTGAGTTTCCTTCAATCTTAAGGAAAAAATAAAAATAAAAAAATTAAATACAAGTTATGGACTTAATTTTTTGGGGGGTAGGGGGAGGGAATAAAAGCAAATAGGTGATTAGAATGTTGATTTTGGAAAGTTACCAATGAAAGCCCACATGGATTAGAACTAAAAGTTTGGAATTAATGATAATATTCCTTCTGGTGAGAAAATGTTTTTGTTTTGAGTCCTTAAAAAAATAGGACTGGACTTTAAAGGTTGAACACTAGAGGGAAGCAGAAGGAACTAAATATTACAATTAATGTAAAGGTGAATAATATTTAAATTTGCTCCATTCTATTAATAGAAAATGGAACAAAATACTTTAACATTGGACATAGTGAAGATATTTGTAAACAGTAGACCCATAAGTTAATTTTAAGTGTGCCTGCCATTACAGGTAGAAAGTGTTTTTTAAGTTGTTAGGGAAGAGAAACATGTTTTACCAGACAAGACAGAGATAGATCTTTAAAGTGGTTTTAAAAATGACAGGATACAAGAATGATATTGAAAAAGGTGCTGCGCTTGATATATGAACAAAGCTGACTGAAGTCTTAATAATTACTTTTCCATTTTTCTTTTTATTTATTTATTCAGGTTAGCTTTTATCTTTTTTGGCAGTAATGTTTAAAACAAAATTACAATAAAAAATAAATTGGCGATAGGAGATCACCATCACATTTTATCTATCATTGAAAATTATTGTTGCTTTTTATATGCCAATTCATGCATTGCCCCTTGTTCTTTATTTAGGTTTTAATAAGCTTTTAACAAAGGTAGTCATAATATTTCATATGATATGCTTGTCCCTGTAGCTTGATGCCTGTTTCTCATCCCTAGTTTCCCATTAGATCCTGATTTTTCAATGAGAAGCAGTTACTTATTTCCAGTATGTAGTTGAGAATCCTTTACTGTTAATGGGAGAGAAAGGAGCCATTGTATGAAATTCATTATATTGTCTGAATATGAGATTCATTATACTATTATTTTTCAATAGTCTCCTGTCACCAATTCTATTCACTTTAGGCATCACAAATGAGGTTTAAACTGGTGATAAAAATGTAAATTTTCCTTTGTCTTTTAAGCAAGAGTTCACTTGTATATTGATTTCTTTTCCATTATAGTCAGAATATGATGATGGAATCACTATTTAAATGATAACTGAGTGATAGTGTGGTTTATTTTGTATTGCATACAGATATTTTATCGTGATTGTTTATGGTAGTAGTGCTGAGCTTACAAGTTTATAGAGATCTGTAATAATGCTAATTATTAATAAATAATTTCATAAGATTCCAGTTGCATAAATACAGCATAGTTAATAAGAAAAGCTTTGTTCATACAAACATATTAAACTGAGATGGCCCAAGGTTTTTGCCCAACCATTCAACTTCTCTGAATGGCTCATAACATACAGAATCATAGCACAATAACAGTTTAGATGTCATTTTTATGACCTTTTTCTTCGTTATGTACTTTTTAAAGATGCATATTAGAAATAATGAAGCTAATTTTTTAGCTGCATTTGGAATGCAACAGAAAATGCTCTTTACCAAAGGACTGAGTTAATACTGGTATATTCAAAGTTAGTTTAACATTTCTTGGTTAGTTTTGTTGACATAGCAGGTAGAATCATAAGCCAGAGTGAGAACTGAAACATCTGGGTACAGAAAGAAACTTGGTCTACATATTTCTATATTACATGGGAAAATAATTCAACCCAGCTATTGGAATTTATTTTCTAGTAAACAAGATTTAAAGTTATTCTACTGACATTGACTTGGTGGGAATCAAACTACAAGCAAAGGAAGAGATCATTACACGTACCAGAGTATGTACATTTGATAAACTTTGATAACTACTTATTGACTCCAGTCAGAAATATTCAGAAAATAGGACTTGATAAAAGACATGATGTTGAAGTGTTTATTGTTTCTTTCTTTCTAAACATTTCTTGGAGTAGGTACCATCTTTTCATAATGGTAGAGCGGGTATGAGTTTTTGAAATCATTTTGTTAAATGATTTGTAATGATTCTATAAGAAGAGAAAGAAACATGAAGATCAGATATAATATCTATGGGAGATACTGTCATAACATATGGATTATTATCATGTCCCTTATGTTTCCTTTGTTCCTTTTTGCAAGAAATTAGCTGGTGTTAATGGACTAAAAAAAAAAGATAATACAAGATAGAAGATAAGATCGCTGGCTTCTTTCAAGCTTTGTCTCTAATTTGTGACTATTATTTTTCATCTCAGGCTACTGCACAATAAAGTAGCATCTTGAAGATATTTTGATTCTTTTGTGTTAATCCTTCAGAAAAACACTTTTCAAGCCAAGAATGTGGTGAAAAAAAGGCTTTATAGTCAAGGCCTGACTTCCTAAATATATATTATAATATTTATGTCTTCTTTTTATTTTACTATTTTATGCATGCAAGACTATTCTTTTAAAGAAACCAATTGTTTACTTATATATCAGCCATTATAAATCTATATGGTTTAAACTCATCCTTCCCCCCCCAAAAAAAATCTTTAGAGAACAATATTAGCTATGTTGCTATGGTGCAATGTGGGGGTGGCTAATTAGACACAGATATATACACAGTCATCTCGTGTCCATGGCAACTATCAGGCAGAAGAAGAAAAACATTACAGAAACTTGATTTCCCCTTTTCAGAATAGTATAGCAGTTATGTGAAATTTTACAGTGATGTTATAGAAAAAAATAATTTCAGTAATTTCACTCTTTAAGAGATGGAAAAAGTTGAGCTTGCATGTATTTGCCACCTCCATTCCAAAATTAAAAAGAGACCTCTAGATTACAATGGAAAGCTCTATTTATAATAGAAGGCTTTGTTGTAGTTACTCTTTGTAACATGCAGACAAAAAAGGGAAGCCAAATGTTGGCCTCAGATAAGGCCAATTCATGTGACTTGAGTGTTTAGTGGGTTTTGTACCCTCTGCTTTTGACAAAACACCTGTTGTGTCTTTAGTGGTGATCAGCTGAAAATACTAGTGTCAAGAATTGATTTCTCTGCTGTATGCTTTAACGAAACCTCTAGAAGAACCAGCTCTATTGAGCCTGAATTATAATGTATCTGTACAGCCCAGAGTAATTAAATAATACTAGGTCACAGGTATGTGTAATCAGCCAGTGATAACAATAAACCTATATACTTTGCCCCTCCCAATCAAGTTATAGAGTCTATCATACTTACAAGTCTAGACATTGTGGTAGCTTCTATGCGATAAGAATAACATTTGTCACAACTAATAGGAACTCTGAAATGGTGGGTCTGATGGTACCGGTGCAATCACCCATTACATGAATCCTCTAAGGGTAGCTGCTATTGATGGTAATTCATTAATTGCAGTTGACTCTTCAACTATGTCAGGTACAACTTCTTTCTGTATTCATCACCTGGTTAATATATAGTCTCTAATATTATGAGGAGCAATCTCTATAGTAAATGAAAGAGGTGCCATTTGTTGCATGATCTTTCAAGTTATGCTTTTTCATTATAGTCCATTGCTCTTGTCCAATGTTTCAGCATGATGGTATTAATCAACTTGTTTTCACTATTTGTCCTAAATGCTTCTTTTTAAATTAAGTTTCCGAAGTTCCAATCTTGAACATAAGCATTGACCTAACAAAAATATAGTTGTGTCTGATTTGCTATTCCAGGTGCTGCTTTGCAGTACACAAACACGATATTTGCAGGTTTTGATTCAGTGTGATGTTTTCTCCGGACACAGTTCAAAAAGTGGTCTTGTGAGTTTGAACAAAATCTTTAGCCAGACGTTTGTAGCTAGATGATATGGGAAGTGACCTTAGTTATATCTAATATCATACTTTTTAAATAATTGTTAGATTCAGAAAAAGAATCTTTTGAACAGAGATTGAACTATAATTTAAAGAAATGTCTCAGAGTAATTCCTGAATAGGCAATATAAAAATGTGATTACAGAAAAGACAATTTAAAATTCTCAATTGAATAAAAGTAAATCAATAACACGATCAAAGTGGCATCATGAATACCTAAATTGCATTTATGAACTGCTGTAGAATATATTTTACCATGATTAAAAAAAGTCTCTGCTTATTGCTTCTGGTTAAAATATTGTGTAAACAATTTATGAATGATATTGAACAATTAACACCCAGGTAGGGCAGAAATAAAGAAGTTAAGCTCTTTGCAGCCTGAGTAAGCAGAATTCAGAGCCAGACATAGGTAGGTCTTAAAAATCATTTCACGGATTTCTAACATCAGCTGAAGCTGAGTAGTAATCATCTGTATGTTATGTCAAGGGAGATGGAGTAGGCAACTGTATTCTTTTGAGGAGAGTGTTAGACGAAATGCTTGACAGCATGACTTGATCTTGCCAGAACTTATTTTTTCTAATAATTTGTCTGTCCACACTACCTCAATGGAAGATCTGCAAGTTTTAGGGAGGGCGGATTAGAAAGTAAACAATGCACTACAATTGCTACAGGTATATGGAAAAGACAGACTTGGAAGGAAACTTCAACCTATTTCAGAATCTGTAGAACAAGGGTGTCAAACTTGAATTCATTGAGGGCAGCATCAGGGTTGTATTTGACCTCAGAGGGTGGGCGTGGCCAGGGTAGCCGTGGCTAACTCAACGTCACTCATATCGGGGGCGCCTGTGGTGGCCTGAGTGCTCTGCCAGCGAAAATGGGCTCCTGAGTTCTGTTTTTGGCTGCCATGGCCTCCTGCAACCCTCTGCCCGTGAAAATGGAGCTTGGGAGGGCCCCATGCAATTGAAAACAGAGTTTTTACTGACAGAAGCACATGGGCCTGTCGTTTGTTGTTTCCAGGGTGACCCTGCGGGCCAGATCTAAGTACCTCGTGGGCCGGATCTGGGCCATAGCCTTGAGTTTGACACCCCTGCTGTAGAATAATCACAAGCCAGAAGTTGGCATAATAGGCATTAGGAATAACAAGCATCAGGGGAAGAAAATATGTGTAAGAGGATAGTGGATACTTTGCTGCATTGATGGTTTGATAGTTAAATTCTGTACATAGTGTCTAATGCTGCAAACAAACGTCTGTGCCAGCTTCCTAAGCAATTTGTCAAAGACAAAGCAAGTCAACATGCTCACAAGATATCTGAAGTCATAGTTTTATGAATTCCTTGAATAATACAGTGCAATCTTCATTTGTTTCTTGTAAGTATAAGTTATAAATAAATCTTTCTTCTCCAAGTGGCTGATGGAACTGGATTTTGTGGTACTAGTTTCTGTAAAAATTTGCGGTGATATGAAATTTCGATGTGTTCCTAGCTCTGGTTTCCCTTCCCAGCCTCTTAAAGCGGAACTCTGTGAACCAGCCTATCTGGTGTTTCAAAGAATAGTAGGAAGAAATAGAGCTTTAAGACAAAGGCAAGTAACTTTAAAACAGCTCTGACTTTAACTAATTGTGTTGATTGTGCAGAATTTCACAGGAGATCTTTTTTGTTGATCTTACAAAGAAAGGAGTTCAATTTTTGGGGAGGGGCTCAATAACAGATAAAATGGATGTTAGAGAAATAAAGATAATATTAGGAAACAAAATAAGGATGACTTTTATATTAACAAAGACCAAAACTTCCCCCCAGCATAAGGTGTTGCTGTGAAAACTGATACCCAGAGAGAATGAAAGAGAGATGCCTTTCTATTAGAGGCATTTGCTAAGAGTACCATGGATATCAACTAAAGTTTGGCTGCCTGCTTCAGATGTGATCAAGTGGATGATGGACTAGGAAACAAAGGTTATGCTTGGTAAAATTGGGGGAAGTAAAAAGGGAAGACATCTAACAAGGTGGATGAACATGATCAAAGGAATTACTGGAGCGTCATTGGAAGATTTATATAGTAGTCAGGTCAAGGTGGTGAGCTTATATCCATATAGTCTTTAGAAGCTGAACCTGAGTTGATTAAAACTAATTAAGCCTGTAACATTCCAGTCTCTGTGGAAGCTAATATGCCCTCTATAAATAAATAGAGCATATCTTCTTCACTTACTGCATTGTACTGAATGTCACTTCTAATTTTTATAGTAGCACATATCATCAGATATGTACATTGACTTTTCTTCACAGTTCATGGTATAATGCTCCATAAGATGTTGTAGTAATGAAGGTGTACCTTTCTGAGACTGTATCCTATTAGATACCTCTGAGAATAATAATGCCAGAGTGTGTCAAGTAGTTACACTAAACTTTTCTTACAAAAGTAGCCACTGCAGACTTACCAAAATAATATTCTAAATGTTTTTTTGCCCATCTTTCTGAAAGTCAGAAGTAAATTGTAAAAGATGAATGCATATTAGTGAGCCTTTTGTTTTATTTCTCTGGCTTTGTATGACCCAAATTTCAGGTAGATGTTAATTTATGCAATTCAAGATACTGGTTGCTACCTACAGAGCCCTACATGGCACAGGGTCTGAAGGACGATCCGTCTTCCATAGTATCTGCCTGTCCAGTTCAATCTTGCAGACTTGACACCCTCCAATTTCCATTCATTAAATAATGCCACCAATCGGGACCCCAGAAACATTCTCAGTAGTAGTTCCTGCCCTCTGGAATGAGGCTCTTCCCAATATTCAAACAGTTCCTATTCTCAAAGGATTCTGAAGATGAGGCTCTTCACCTGGGCCTTTGGTGAGGGTGACTAGGTGGCTAAGACACTGAGCTTGTCCATCAGAAAGGTCGGCAGTTTGAATCCCTAGTACAGGTGTCTTACGTGAGCAGATGAGCTCCAAGGTCCCTTCCAACTTTGTTACTATTACTGATTACTGACTGATGCCCATTTGTTCCTTCTTTCCGCCTACTTCCAGTCTCGTTAGTTTTCTTTGCCATCTTTGTTCTTTTGTGCTATTTTTATGTTTTTGTATTGTTACTTGTTTTAAATGTTTTTTAACAATTGTAGACTGCCCAGAGTTACTGGCAGTTGAGCAATACTTAAGCAATTATTATTAAGTTTAAATATAACACAGCTGATTGAGTTACATGTGTATGAGACACAGTAACTGGAATCAAAGTGTATGTGTGAATGGAAGAAAGTTTCTTATGTAAGACTACTTTTAAAAGGGTCAATGTTCTGCTTGAGTATTAGAAATTTAAAACATCTAATTTCTCTATTTGATAGATTTGCAGCCTCTCAATAACTAGCATCATGAAACTGAACTGAAACCATGTTTATGCCTTCTGTTTTTGTGTGTGTGTGTTTTTTTACTTTGTACACTCTTTGGCAACCTTGAGTTGAACTAATACATATTTTTAGTTTGAAGCTTGTTTTTTTTTTTCCATGGTCAGCATGGCTGTTTTTGCTTTTTATAAGACTTCCCGCAGTTTATTGGAAGCATTTCATCCAGTATGCTGCCTCGCATATGGTAGAGGACAATCCATGCAAACATTTGGCTGCACAGATAAGTATGTCGACTTGAGATTTTATTTTATTACTTGCTCATTGTAGTTCATACTCCTGTAAGTCTCACCTCTGGAGAATGAAATCATAATACATAACACTCACTATGAAGGTCTACCTCATTTCTTACAAATAAGCGTTGCAGTTGAGGTCTATATTTAACTGCTAATTTCATTGTTAAAATCTTAAAATCATTTAGAAAAGTGTTTTTGAATATATCATTACTCAAATCTGTTGACAGTATCATCATCATCTTTTTTTTTTGGTATATGTTTATTTGCAGTTTTTATTTAACAACCAACGTATTTTGTGGACAGTGTAATGACTGGGTCTATGCATTTTTACACAGTGCTAACAATAATAATACAATTACATATACATAGTTTTTGTCTTCCAGCGTCTAACCTTAATAAACTCATTATAATTATAACATATTTTTTATATATTAATATGTATAATACTAATATTAATACTCCCCCTCCTCCATTTATTGGGGTTCTTCCATATTCATCTCTTTATACAGTATCATCTTCTGAGATAATGGAACCATGAATTTTCATTGGTGCCCAAAGTTTCAAGGCACAGCATAGAAGAATGTTTAAATGACCAATCTCATGAATTGTTAATCTGTTCATACGCTTTTGAATTACAACATTTTCTAATTGTGCTCAGTTTGCACTTCTATAAACCTTTTTAGCCAACTGTTATTCTTTTTTTCCTGTACAAAGTGAATATACTTAAAGGAATTATTTAGGCATTGCCAAAGCTGGTGTGTTTTGATTTGTCTAACTCAGCACATTTGGAGCCAAATCCGGGTTGCTTCCACATATACAGTATAATAGTCCTCAGTAGAAAGGGGCAGTTTGGCAGGATAAGCAGCAAACTGAAGAGGCATGGTTAATCCTTTATTTACCAATCACTTAATTTGTAAACACTGCAGCATAAATTCTGCAAACTGTATCTGAATTAGAGCAATAAATTCACATCCCCTTTTGCATATATTTAAATAATATGCATGATTAAATCATATGTATGATATGTGCTGATTTCTACTTGACAGTAATATGTTTGTATGAGTCCCTTGCATGTCAGCTCTTCCGTATGAGAAAGCAGATCTGAGAACACTTTTTGCAAGAAAGGAAACAATCCCTCTCTCTGTGTGTGTGATTATTTAAATAGATAAAGTTCAGAAATTTCAGCTGAAAAGATAATTGTGCATATTTGTATCCAAAATAAACCTTTTGGAGAATCTTCTATTCTGGCCTCCTTCCCGGTGAGAAGAACATTAAATTGCAGGATCCAATCTGGGTCGGTCTAGCCTAGAGAGAAGTTCCCTGAAGATGGGCTCCAGCATGAGTCCGAAAGCTCAGAAGACCTCTTGTCCCAGATTGGATCCTGCAACTTTATCCTGGGACATGTACATTCGCCTTCATTCATGAGAATATTAAATTGTTTATTTCTAAATAGATTATTATTTCACTTTATTTTTCTTCTTGAATTCAGAAAATAAAATCTTACACAAAGTTAATTGTGTTAACTTCAGATTTTGATTAGAAGCTTCTTTCCTTAAAGTGCCTTTTCTATATAGTGGTGTGATTGTATATTCTCACTTACTGTACAATATTTTGGTAGAGTAATACATGCTTCCCAGCTGCAGGGAAGGAGGGGGGAATTATACTTGCTGGAATTATTTTTTCTCCTAAGACCTTCCTTCTGCTGAATAATTATGTTTAGCGAATGTTTCCCTTAACTATATATTTCCAATGGAATCTCATTTTATTACTTCCTGTCCATAATTCTGATCTCTTTAGCTTTCCATTATGTCTTGCTTCTTGTCTATAGTGAAATTCTGTATTTATAGCATCCAACATCATTTTTGTAGGATTGGTTGCTTTTCCTTTTGTTATCAACAACATTTGACATTTTGCCATATTCCATAGGAAGTAAGCTCCCCCTTTTTTGTAGGATTTTTAGTCACCTGAATTTTATGCTGTAAATAAAAAAGTAAAATAAAATTGCTGTGAACAGCTGTTTTGTGAAGGCTGCAGGGTTATGCATATTAAAAGGAATAAATCTTAATGATCAACAAACATGAATAAGTAGATACCTTAAATGCCAGGGATGCCACTTTTGATGCTTGAAATAATCCTTGAATATTTAAGTACTTTTATCAGTCAAATCACTTACCTGCTTGAGGTGTTGGAGTAAAATTAGTTTAAGATTAGGTTGTTATATAAACATTGCAAAAAGTAAGAGTCACTCATTATAAACAAAGCACTGTGGCACTATATGCAAAAATAATGGACATATTGAGTCAGTAGAGAAGAATGTTCTATGAAAGAATTAATTTCTTCCAATAATTCAAAATACAGCATAGCCTTTATTAAGAACTGGGCTTTCTGTTTTAATATAAAATCAATCATTTTGTTTGTTATGTCTTTGTAACATTTATTATTTTCGGCTAGAAGCCTACATGGTTATAAATAAAAATACAGAGGAAATCCTTAAAAACAAAATAATTCAATATTACATTTAAACCATAAAGACTATATTTAAAGATGTAGCGTAGCAACAAAATACAAGGAAATTAAAAGACATGAAAGAATTAAAGAGCCAGTTTGGTGTAGAGGTTGTGGCATGAGTGTAGAAATTGGGATATACTTTAGGCACAAAGCCTGCTGGGTAAGTTTGGACCATCACTGCCCCTCAGCTCTTGGAAGAGGCAATGGGAAACAAACAAACAAACAAACACACACACACACACCCTACTATACTCTAAAACTGGAAGATAATAAAAAATGTCACTCCTACATTACTAAGCTACTCATCTACCACTCAAAGATTTTAGTATGATGGGCTGTGTAGATAACAGTGTGGAATGGACAGATATGGGGAGAAGCTCTAATTTGTCAAGAGTTATATCGGATAACAGTTTTGAATTGGATCAAGAAAAATACTTTTTTAAATATAAATATCACTGAGCTAGTAAGAATATTTAGCTCATGGGAGGGTTTCTGATGAGAATGTTTTTACAAAATGACTTCTGAAGGATAAGAAAGAGTTGATTGGATGGACTAGAGCAGTGATGGGCAACCTTTTTGGCGTGGTGTGTCAAAAATCGGCAAAAAATCGAGCATAACTCGCGTTGTGTGTCACTTCGACAAAAACATAATTTTGCGCAATTTATAGTTTAAACTACAAAAATGTATAATTGCAATATATAATTGTATTTAATAAACCAAAAACAAATTATTTAACATACCTGCTTAGTAACTTCTTTGTTAAGCGCTTTTGCATGCTGAGCTATGGAGTGAGCAATGCTCAAACTTGCAGAGTTTAAATTTGTAGAGCCTTTCATAAATTTAAGGATGGAGTTAGATTGGCTCTTATAAAGGTGTAGCTTCCTGGAAATGTATTCCCTCCTTTCATCCTCACTTTTTTCCAAGAGCTGGGAATGATTAGTTTCAAAATGTCTATTTATATTCCACGTTCTGCTTACTACCGTTTCAGTACATAGAACGCAAAATGATCTGCCATTTTTTTCTATAATGCCATACATCTCGCTCCATGTCTCTTGAAAGGGTCGGCCACTGCCACTACCACTCCCTTTACTTAACCTTTGATTTTTATTTTTTGGGTGCTCCATCAGTGGGCCAGTGACAGCAAATAGAATTATAGATAGCCAATTAGGGGTTAACTAGCCTAACAAGCTAACACAACCTCCCCCTCACTTATCTCAGTTATTGTGGGCAATTACAAGTCCATGGCACCCCAATAGTTGCTGCTAATGGCGCTCACAGTTCCCGTTGGCACTCCGCTGTTCCCTGCTGTGGTGCGGTCGTAACCGACAGTCCCAGGAGTAGACTCTCTGTGCCGGCCTGACTGGAGAGAGGCGCGCATTGTTCCCGCGCTCCTCTCCTGCGGGTCCTCCCTCGCCGTGCTGATGACGTGTGTGCGCACGGCACGCACGCCTTACCAGCAGCCCATGCGCTCAGAAAGGGGCGGCGGCGATACAGTAAGTGAGTGTGGGCGGGGGAGATCACACGTCCCCCCCCCCGTTCCTCCAGCACAGATTCTTTCATCCTCGGCGGCCGTGCAGGAGCCGAGGATGAATTGCATGAAATCCTGTGCGTGTCACCCCAAATGGCTACGCGTGTCAGCACTGACACGCGTGTCATAGGTTCGCCATCACTGGACTAGAGGATGGGTTGAGGACTGAGAGGTTGTAGAAAGAGCAATGGGAAGTTGGAAAAGGGAACGTATAAAGGATATGAAGTGAGAGCTGATCTTGAGCCTTTTTGAAAGATAAAGTAAAATGGAATCATGACTGGTGGCAGATATAGGGGTCATTTCCACAATAACAATAATGATGTCTAGAGTCATCTGTCTCCAAATAATTTTATTCTTCCAAATAACAATAATAGAACCATGATTTATATCACCTCAATGATGAGTGAGCAATGCTATGAAGACACTGTAAGTCTCTAAAGCAGAAATGACCAGGAGTAAGAGCTTATGAAGCCTGAGAGGAGGATGTTATGTAGACAAGGACAGACAATGCAGAAAACCCAGCTCGGAAAACAGATCCTACACAGTGACATCCAGTCCAGAAGAGTGAAGTTCTTCTCTAAAATGCTTGGGTGGCTGAGTTAACATGGGGAATTATGGGTCCTCTGGAAAGATTTAGAATTGGAATGTGCAGGGAAGGTTGAGAGAAGAGTGATGGGTTGATTGTTCAGAATTAGCATAGTCGATGGGCACTAGGGTGAAGTGGGAAATGTTGAGATAATGCTTGCTAAACATTGTAGCCTGTGCTAAATGAGTTGTTTTGATAGCTGCTGCTGAGTGGGTCTTATACAGGGCAGTGGAGAGATTAAGCAAGACTACAAGGAAGGGTAAAGTAGAAGGAGCCTACACAAACAGTCTTGGAGCCGTTTTCTATTCCAGTGGGTCCTCCTGGATTCATGGCTTCTGCTGGAAAGAGGAAACCATAGTTTTCTCTCATAGTTGGGATCTTTAACTGATTTAGACTCGTGTATCAGAATGACTCTACGGGGTTCAAGAAGTCCTGAAGATGGTAATCAATACATCATACTCGATGTAGGGCTATATAGGGTATGTTGCATTGTTCTATCATATTCTATGTACAGCTTCTTCTTAAGATGAACTAGAAGCCCCAGTTGATTTCAAATGCAACATTCGGGTATCTTAGTATTGCAATGTTATACCTAACTTGCAGTCTCTGTACTAGTTATCAGTAGGTTTCTGAACCCAATTCAAAGTCCTGATTATTAACTGTAAAGCCGAAAATGGTGTATTGCTGGGATATACAGAGGAATTGTTGTTCTAAACATGATTCCACAGGCTGCCTCGAGAAGTACGGCTGCAACTTTTCACATTTTGTAATGCATTGAAAATTTGTTTTGGTGAGTGGCCATTTAATTAAACTATTATAATTACTGCTTGGAATTTTTAATAATTTGCAGTCCAGAGGGTTTTTTAAAGATTTGAATTATATATAAATGCTATTAAGTAGGTAAATAAATAAATTGTGAGCTGTACAAATAATAGTATTCTGACTTAATAAGATCATAATAGCCTGTTTTCCAGAGAGTATTCGAACCATCATTTATTGAGCTAAGTAATGTTTCTGGATTGCTTCAAGGATAAACTTGAAAATATTACAGCATTCATTATATTACATTCTGCTACACACACAAACACACACATATATTCAAAATTTATATATATGGTAATATAAGCAGAAAGAGGAAGTAAAGCTCTCAGTGTCGCTGTCCATATCAAGTTGCAACTGGCTGGATGTGATGAAAGAGAAGTTCTGTGGCATGATACAAACTGATGACGTCATACTTTATATCTCTAAATCTCATCCATTCACTTATCCCAATGGAACCCAAAACATAACTGCTGTGAAACCAACTAGAAACTCAGCCCATTATCTTCTGGCCATCCAGATATACTTGGAAATATTCTAAGACCTGCATCCAAATTAGTAGCCTATTTGGTGTATTGAAAGCCTCAAGCACTCCAGAAGAATCAATATGGTCTTTTTCCTCTATTTCTTCCTTGTATTTGCTTTTTTTTAAAAAAAATGGAAATATTGAGCCTGACTAGTTGAATCAAGATGAATTTGGTTTAAGACAACACAGTTTTTTGTCTAGTGTGGTAACTTTTGAAAATGATCCAGTCCTTTTCAAAGCACTAAGAAATGTTTGTTAATTTTCTGGCCATCCCCAAAGGTTTATAACAGATAAACATATCTTGGCTTATTCTCAAAGTCTGAAAAGTAGTTTAGATTGTGACAGAGGGTGACTTGTCTTAGGCCACCCAGGAGCCCTATTATTTCCACATTGAACCTCTGCCCACATTGTATATAGGAAGATTAGAAGGTATCTATATATGAGGGGAAGAATGTCAATTTTATGGTTATAGAAGATGGAGTCTCTATGTTTTCCCCAAAACAAAGGAAATTCTCCACATAAGAGCAAGTAAGTCATACTATGCCACTGTTGGTTTTTATGTAGATAAAGTTTATTAGCAATCACTCAATAGCAGCATGTCCTCCTGGATTGTTGATTAGTAGCTGATTGCTGAATCAGAGAGGAGAAGATTGAGCAAGTATGGAAGCAGGAAAGCAGACTGAGATCTAGGTATAGTTAAGATTAAATTGGCAAGAAAAAAGTGTGTGTGTGTGTGTGTGTGTGTGTGTGTGTGTGTGTGTGTGAGAGAGAGAGAGAGAGAGAGAGAGAGAGAGAGAGAGAGAGAGAGAGAGACTCTGTATAGATATATTCTGCAATGATGTAAACAAAATTTATATTTTTCAAAATGTATGTGGTGATATATTAAAACTATTTTATAAAGGCTCATCTTCCATTATTAAACTGCAAAAAAAAAAACCTATTAGATCAGCACTGCTGGACATAAAAGAATCTTGCTTGACTTGTAAGCACCAAGAAGGGGAGGGAAATCGCCTCTAGTTGAGATGGGCAACTCACAAATCAAATCAATAAAGGCAATGATAGTCCTCCATAAGCCTGCATGGAAATTTTTGATATATGGCTCTTAGTTTAGGGCTTCAGTATAACCCTGTACTAAAAGATATTCCATTTTTGTCTTGCAATTCTGATCTAAGACCAAGATGAGGAAGACTTACTCATTTCCTTATCTGTAGGATTTTCCTGAAAATTCTGTACTCTCCAGTTATTTCCAAATTTCATTTTTGCCCAGTTCACTCAGTTCATTTTTGTCTTGATTCGAGGCTGAAAAATACTGAAAAAGTGTGGCTTTGAGGGCAAAGTATATCTATTGCTACCTGCAAATGCTATTTCTCCAGCCATTTTGAAGTATTGTTTTTGCCAAGTTTGTTTCTGATGTTGGAAGTTCACTCAGCTGGAGTGGGGAGAAAAAGAATAGTGTTGGGAAGTTCACTCTATGTGGGTGTGACCCTGACATATATCAGCAGTGTGGCAATTCTTGCTGTGTGTCGGCTTTCCCCAATCGAATGCCCTTTGCTCTTCCAATGATGTGAGGCTGCTGTTCCCAAAATTTTTGCTAGCATAGCAAAAGTCCGTACTGCTGAGAAATTGGAGCATTTCATTCAGAATGCCTTTGGAGGGCATCAGGTTCAGGAATATCGCTGCAGGTCTTTCAATTGATGTTTAGTTTGATCCTGTCAAATGTCTTATTTTCTACCCCACTCTTTCTAGCTATTTAGGCCTTGCACAATTTAAATGATGGAACTATTACAAAACCTGCTCCATGAAATAGTGTGTTGGAGAATGTTGTGGAAGGTAATCATGGGATTCGTGAAAAATGCATGGTTGCTGCCCACTGTTTTTTAGCTTTGCTTCTTTAGCATTCTGTCATGTGCAAGAACATTTTGAAAAGCAGCCTAAACAAATAAAGAGGGCTTTTCAGTATTTGCAGGATTTATATATTCATAGGATTATAGTGCCCCAAATAGGGCTGCCACTTTCCCAATGTTCTTTGGAATGTAAAAATTACATATCTATTTATTCAAGCACTAGTATTTTACATAGATTACGTTAGCAATGATTAAATGCTCACCTAGTTTTAACAAGTTGGGGAAGGCTGGGTCTTTGGCAAATCCTTGTGATAAAGGCAATCCTCCAGTACTTAACTGAGAATAGGAGACAAGTTGAAATTCAAGAAAACATTAAATTGTTGTGGGTGAATAAAAGCCAAACTTCACAAAATACTTTTTATAATCTGAAGTACGTGTTTCAACTTGAATGAACAACAAAGCTTATGTAATGAGTCACTTCTGCACACTGCATCAAAATTTCAGACAATATGCATTACCCCATCAGTCTTGTTTATCCTTTGGTACTGTACATTAGTCACATACCAAACCTCCAGAAATAAAACCCACACAGAACAGTTCACATTCAGCCACAGTTGAAAAAGTGATGCATTGTGAATCAGGTGACACAATTAGTCCAAGAACTTTAGGGAGTCCCATTTTTTCACGCATAGTCGTTAAAGGTTTTGTTATCTCTGTCTATTTTCCAAAGCACCTGAAGGGCAGACAAAGAATAACAGATGGAAACTGACCAAAGAGATATTCAATCTAGAAATAAGGAGGAACTTTCTGACAGTGAGAACAACCAACCCATGGAACAGCTTGCCTTCGGAAGTTGTGGGAGCTTCATCATTTGAGACTTTCAAGAAGAGATTGGACTGCCATCTGTCAGAAATGATGTAGGGTCTCCTGCTTGAGCAGGGGGTTAGACTAGATGACCTATAAAGTCCCTTCTGACCAGTGGTGGGATTCAAATAATTTAACAACCGGTTCTCTGCCCTAATGACCAGCTGGGTAGGCATGGCTCTGTGATCATGTGGCTGTGTGGGCGTGGCCAACTCAACATCAGTCAGGTCAATGGGCGCTTCGCCTGAGCTGTTACAAAGTAATAAGGGTTAACCGGAGAGGCAGTTTCTGTAAGCAGAGCAATATAGATTAGGCTAGAAACAACACCAGAAGGTTTCCTTCCTGCCTTCCTTACAGGATTAGCCCTGGAAAGTGGGAAAAACAAAAGGAGATTTCTTCCAACAACCGGTTCTCTAAACTACTTAGAAAGTTAACAACCGGTTCTCCCGAATAGGTGCGCACTGGCTGAATCCCACTGCTTCCAACTCTGTTAATCTGTCTTCATCCTGTTTGGAATATGATTAGCAGGACCCTGAACAAAAGCCAGAAACTAAACCTGAATTTTCTTTCTAAAATTACCAATCAGAGGTCTTTGGGAAATAAGCAAAACAGGTTGACAAAAGTGTCTTCTAGTTGTGCTCCTCATCATACTGCTTCTGAAGGTTTACATTCTATCATTCAATCATGTCCAATTCTTGGAGATTGGCTGGAGAAGCCCCTGGCATTGTACCTACGGTGGGACTAGAAGTCATGGTCTCTTAGTTCCTACCTGACACTTTAATTAGTTTACAAAACTGGCTCTTCTAAACCGATATCAAATAACCATAATTATTAATCCTATTAAATTTGGCTATCCCCCCCCCTTTTTTTTTTTAGTTTTATTTTTTATTACACAGACAACAATGGGAAAGGGAGAGGATGGGGAAAAAAAAAAGGAAAAGGAAAAAAGGGGGGGAAGGGAAAACCCATCTTCACATATAATATGTCATTTAATCACAGGTGCATCCCTACTAAGTTTATACATCCCGTATCTCTCTATTGTATATTTGATAAGCACCACAATAAGCTAGGGTTTAAGAAACAAAAAACAACAAAATAAAACAAGGGAGAGAGAGAAGAAAAAAAAAGGAAAAAAGGGGTAGGGGGAGGAGGGGGAGGCCAAAAAGGGCACACAAAAAAACTCCAAAAAGGAATGGAAAAGAAAAGAGGAAAGAACAAAAAACAAAAAAAACAAAAAAACAAAAAAAAAACCATCATCACATGCAACATGTCGTTTGATTACGGTTGTTTTAACATCTACATCTTCAAATAATGTTTACCATCTCAGATATTTCCTCTAATGTAACTAAAGGTCTCATTTTCCTTCTACAATATATATTCAGTTAACATTAGCATTATTTTCCCCCAGAGAATATACTTCTATTCATTGTTAATCTTGCATTTCATACCTTCAAACAGAGATCTTATTCCTTCATTATTCAACAAGGCATCGCTGCCTATATATACCAGTTTTCATTTGTTCCCCTATTAGAATTGCCTTATCAGCAGCGAAATATCATTATAGTAAGTTCTTAACCTTATGCATTATATCACCAGACCTTATATTAGTACTTCCTTATATCATTGTTGAATTATTTCACAGCATAATTATATCATTATTTACTTTCTCCAATTAAGACATAAGTGTATCATTTTTCATTTCCAAGATTTTGTTTTTTTTTCCTTTAGCCATTGATAAAACAAGTCCCATATCTTATAAAATTGTTCATCCTCTTGCTCTCTAATTTCAAATGTCAATTTACTCATTTCGGCACAGTCCATTATTTTTCGAATGATTTCTTCCTCTTTTGGTATTGTTTCATTTTTCCAGTTTTTTGCAAATACAATTCTGGCTGCTGTTAACACATTTACAATCAAATATTTTAAGTCTTTGTTGTAGATTTCTGGTAAGATTCCCAATAAAAAGACCTCTGGTTTAAAGTCTATTTGTTTGTGTATCATTTTCTCCAACCACATGTGGATTTTAGTCCAGTATCTTTTGGCTTCAGTGCAAGTCCACCACATGTGGTAGTATGAGCCAGGTATCTGGTGACATTTCCAACACTTTTCTGATTTATTCTTGAACATTCTTGCGATTCTGGTTGGGGGTAGGTGCCACCTGTAAAACATCTTATACAAGTTTTCTCTATATGCAGTAGACATTGTCATTTTATAATTTTGAGACCACAATTTCTGCCAATTCTCTAAATCAATCCCATACTTAAAATTTTTCCCCCAAGCAATCATAGTTTCTTTAACTTGTTCTTCATGCAATTTAAACTCCAATAAATATCCCTATAGTTTTTTAATTACTTTTTCATCAGTACCTGTTAGAATTTTGTCTAACTCAGTCATTTTATTATAGAGACCTTTAGTTTTTCTATCTTCATTATATCTAGATTGTATCTGTACATATGAATACCAGTTCATTTCCATCCCTTCTTGCTTCAACTCTTGACTAGATTTGAGCTCACCCTCTGTATTCAGTAATTCTATATATCTAACTGTTTGTTCCTTTTTATGTATTATCGGATACGAGAATGCTTCAATTGTTGATGTCCAGGCTGGGATTTTTAAATAATGTAATTTTTTAATCTTTTCCCAATTTAACAACAACGCCTCCCTTATATAATATCTTCTAAAACAGTGTTTTTCAACCTTTTTTGTGTAAAGGCACACTTTTTTCATGAAAAAAATCACGAGGCACACCACCATTAGAAAATGTTAAAAAAATTTAACTCTGTGCCTATATTGACTATATATAAAGTAATTCTCCCACGGCACACCTTACACTATGTCACGGCACACTAGTGTGCCACGGCACAGTGGTTGAAAAACACTGTTCTAAAATAACCATGTGGTTTAGTTCCCTTATACCATAAGAAAGCATGCCATCCCAACAACAGATCGTGACCTTCTACGTTCAATAATCTAGAGTTTTTTAATGATATCCACTCCTTAATCCACATCAGGTTTGCTGCCTAAATTTGGCTATCCCCTTTTAAGTAGCAACACATAGACAACTCTGGCAAAAACACTGAGCAAAGTTGAACCTAGTAAACATTTGAATGGGAGACCATTGGAGTAGCCAGGATTATATTCTAATTAAATATCACACACACACAAACACACACACACACACACACACACACACACACACACACAGAGACAGGGTGAATTCCTTTGCTACTAGTTTGGTAGCAATGTGAGTGCATGTGCATACTCACTTTGTTTGTACGTGTCACCTCTGCACATGTGAAGAACTTTCCGTGCATGCACAGAGCATCCAAATGACATCTGGGTGGGCGAGCAAGCCTGCAAAGGTCAGTGAACAGCGAGGGGGGTGGGGAATTCGCTGTACCGTGCAATTTAGATTAGCTAGAAAGCAGGAAATATTCCGTATTTTTTGGAGTATAAGACACACCTTTTTCGGAAAAAACGGTTCACCTGAACCTCTTTTTTTTTTAACTAGCATTTTTTTAACTACTGGTTTGGGCGAGCAGCTGGCACCTTTGCTACCAGTTTGAGCGAACCGGTCCGAACCGGTAGCATTTCACACCCACATACCCACCCACCCACATCATAGATATTAGCAAACATCAACTTGCTTTGATTTTGTTGTCGAGGAAAGTATGTGGATGTCTCCATATACTAACCAGGAAGAGTTAGTGTCAACTTGGAGGACTCTGACAAGCTTAATCATCTTCCTTTTCCTTTTACTACAGTAGTTCACTAATGTACTGTAAACCAAAAATTCCTGAGCACTGCAGCTTTCTCATTCAATAGGAGGAATTGTTCCATTCCTCTGAACCTTTTGTTTTTCTATAATGTATTTTTTAATGTCAGCAATTACCCTGCCAACAGATAAAGTTTTGCAATATGAGAATCTTCAATGTTCAAAATCATAATTCTTTCTGCAAACTGTAGTATATACATTATTAGTTTTTTTTATCACAACAAATGAGCACCAGATGCAAATGCTCAGAATAATAAGAGATTTGTAGTTAACATGAATCTACTGATAAGGGGTGGATTTACTCTGCCACATGTGTTTATACCACTTTAGTAATTTACATTTTATTTTCTTTATAGTTTTTTTCTTACTCAAGCTCTGCAATCTTATTTATACATATTGTGAGTATAATAATGCAACAGCCAGACAGGCAGAAAGTATTAAGAAATAAGATGGAACTCCTGACAGCATGGAGTCGTGTAGCTTTATTAATTCTAAGAGTTGTGCAGGACTTTGGCTGTGTGTTTGTGCATGTGCACATGCGCATAAGGGGAGAAGGATTTGTGCAGCCTTGTCAGCAACTCCTGACAGTCACTGTGTTTTTTCATGAGATCTTGTGGGCCTTAGCAACAGCATCCTGAAATCCTGAAAAATGATGCAACTGCTGTAAGAAGTTACGGTCAACTGCTTATGCATATGTTGCTGGGTGCTCCAGAGTATTTATTCCCATTAAAATCTAGAGCACTTCACAACTTTAATAATGCATACTATTTCAAGAGCTGAAAACTATGTCAACATGCAAATAAATCAAATTGTGTTAGTATGAGCATATTCTGCTATCCTAATAATAGGCTTTATATGAGGCATCTTGCCAAAAGTACTATCAAATAATGTATATTTTGAATTCTGTTTCTATGTGTGTGCTGATACCATTAATTTTGGCAGCTTCACTGTTAGTATTGATCCAGGACTAAGTATAGACTGTTCCAGCACCGTCTTTTGCTAAAATGTTCCTATTATTTGAGATGGGGTTGACAAAAGCTAGGTTGTTAATTAAGCCAATACTCTTATGAAGCAGATCATATATATTTTTTAGATTGTTTCTTATAGGCAAACTATATTGGAATCCAAGGGGCTATGTTGAAAATGTTTAGAAGCCCCATTGAGTTTGGTGGCATTTATTCTCCTATGAGAATAAGATTATAGTTTTTAAGCATTGTAAATAACACACTGTCAGAACAATCCTATGCATATCTAATTGAGGACTAAGGTGTATCAAATTGGTGGCAGTTATTTCCAGATAAATGTATTTCAACCTTTGCCTGCTATTATTGCTATGGATGCTTGTACCAGAGACTAGGGCAGAGGTGCCAAACTCAAGGCACAGGAGCCAGAGCCGGCCCACGGGGTGCTTAGATCTGACCTGCAGGGCCACCCTGGAAACAGCCCATTTTTGCTCTCCGAGATCTCGGGCCACCACAGGCACTCCTGACACGAGTGATGTATAGCTAGCCACTCCCCACCTCTCGAGGTCAAACACAACGCTGATGCGGCCCTCAATGAAATCGAGTGTTACACTCCCGGACTAGGGTATCACTACTGACATCAAGATATGGAAGATTCACTGAAAGGTAGCAGTTTAATCTACAAATTTATGGGATTGTATGTCCTTCTGTGGAGTATCGCAATTATATTCATTTACAAATTATAAATACTTGCAAGTTAATATTATGAACTGCTCTTATAAAATGAGTGACTCTAAAGAAACACCTTCATAATACTAAGCTGAATCCTAGAACCAGGTTTCCCATCCCATGAGATATTTTACCCACCTTATTTCTTAATACTTTCTGCTGTCTGGCTGTTGCATTGTTATACTCATAACACGTACAAATAATATTTCTTCTAGAAACTACTGGACTCAGATGAATCATGAGTAGGTTATAGTGTTTTTGGAAACTGTATTTGATTGACAATATTGTCAGCCTTCTTCAACTATGCAAGGGTTGTGATCTATCCAGAAATTCGGTTTAGGTACCATTCTTATAACCTCCTTTCCACAAGACAAGTGTCCATTAGTGTGCCACTGTATTTTATTATGGGTCAATAGCTGCAATTTATAAATGTATTGTGCAACCTGGAACATGACCTGTATTCCTACCCATATCTATTAGAAGACCCATGTAAGTAAAGCAGTGACTGGAAACCACTTTGCAATTATTTACTGAATGACTTTTAACAGTGCTGGCTACTTCAAATCTTGTTTTAATGGAGTTTGTTTATGAAATATACATTCTGTCTGTTCTCTAGGAGCTCAAGGCAAGGATCTCTGTTCATGTTAGCCTCAGTGCTCCACTGCTGTATAATAGCAACCCTATGAAACAGAGAATGAAATGGGGAAAAATCCAGTGTCATTCAGTGAACTTTTAACCATTTTACTGTACTACCCTAAAAATGGAGGGAATGATTTGTGGCAAAACCATACTAATTAGACAGTTCATATTCATGATAAATCACAGCTACGATTCCCATGACGCCCAGTAAATTTATTACACCAATTTGTATGGATGCCCAAAGCTGCTACAGTCATGCCTAGACTGGGGTGCTGGCTAGAAACTTAGTCATGCTGAGAACTTTGGGTCCTGATCAATGCTGTTGATTTCCCAGAGCACACTCAGAGTCCTAAAACAATTCTTGACTGTTGAATGGAGAGAGACAGGAAGGGGTGATTTCAAAGAAAACTAATAGTTAATTTATTTTGGATAAAAAGCATTCAAATATATACAAATGTGACCTCAGTTCTAGGCTGCAAAAATATGGACCACCAGTAAGTGCAACAAAGTGATAGAATCCTTTTACTGGTATCTAGTGGTCATTCATTGTTTTACACCCTAGATCTGATAGCTTTATAGAAGAAAAAAGTGAATTTGCCCATTAGCTACAACAGAAAGATCTATTGCTAACTATTTTTTAAAAAGATGTATCCATATGGCATTGCCATCATCTTATCCTGAGCTCACCAAAGAAGCCTCTTAATTAATTAATCTTTAGCTGTTCTAGTTTTAAAATACTGTTCTCCTTTTTCCTGCAACACAAGACTTGCCCTATACGCCATCACATTGATAATGCTGGGATTTATCCAGCTCCCTTTGGCCAGTTAAGGCTTATCTCCTCTTTGATCCCGAGCCATTTTGTCTTGGGCAACAGTAGAAGCTTAGCTTTTCAGAGCCATCTCCCCCCTGTAATGTTTGAATGGTACTTTTCAGAGCATTTCTCGGAGTTAGGCAGGTTAGTTATAAACCATTCTTTTGAAAAATGTATAATAATTTTGAAAAAAAAACAGTATTAGACTTGTCCCTTAAAAATTGGGTTGACTTGGGATGTATTCCTACATGCGGGACTTTGATGCAGTGGTGCATCTGGTCAAATTATCATAGGTTGGAAGATACAGTGTGGAAAAAAGTGAGATGGGATGCCATATCCTTTATTCCTCAAATTTAGGGCAGCCAAAATATCTCTGCTGTCTCATTTTATGCACAGATTCTCAAAAATAAGACTTCGTGCATTTAAGGGAATACAGAGAATCTTACTCCCAGTTGTGTTTCTTCTTCGTAGTCATAAACTGCAGAGATCACAATCTGTGTCTGACTCATTGGATTGTTGTCTACCATGATTCCTAATTCCTATCTATGGTGGGTATGTCCATAATGGTTGACTCTCTTGATCTTGTAGGCTTGTGAATGTTCACTTTAGGAAAGTAGCATAATGCCCAATCTATTTCCTGACTGATTTGTACTTCAGCTGCAAATCCTATGGTCTGGAGGAGAGGTAGAAGTGGGAGGAAGGGAAGGAAATGAGGTGGGTAGCTGTGCATATCTCTGTGAATCTGTGAAGGACAGAAGGAAAAAGAATTGTGCTAGAGTCCCACCCTTAATTTGATATAGATAACTAGATGTAGAAAAACAAGCAAAATGAATGCCCTTTTAAATGATCATTCTGCACACATGTATGTAAGAGAGAATGTGTGTATATGCAATATAGCTAGTGTGATACTTCATACTGGGAGTAGGGAAAACTAGGTTTAGCACTTCACATTCCAGACAAAGTACCTCTTTCCCTCTTCCTAGAATGGTCTGCAATTTGCAGATGAGTATCTTCTAAAGATTTCACTTGGAAGGAACTACTGCTCTGTTTAAGAGCCTTGGACAAAAATCTCATTCCTCTGCCTCAAGTTTTAGCAAAACTGTCGGTCACATGTCAGTATGGAAATCAGAAAGAAACAAGTAAATTTTGAAAAAGGAAATTGCAACCAAAACTTTTGTTGCCTCTATATAAGTGTCTATAGTTTGCATTAATCACAAATCAGAAATAATCCAAACTTGCAAATACAGTTTTATTTAAATCAGATGTGATCTTTTGGTTGATTTTTTTAAAGTGAATTTTATTGACAATAAAATCAGTCTAATGACCACTGGTTAAATGCGTCTATATACATACTTGTATTTGTGAAAACCAGAGCAAGAGTTGGTTATGGCTAATTCTACCGGTTTAGCCTTCTAGACTGTTTTCTTTTTCACCTCTAATTCCAGTCCCAGACCACATTTGGGAAAATAATTGGTAAATAATGTTCCTGCTAATAGATAATGCTAGATGGGAGAAAAAGTAAAATTGAAGGAATCTCCGACTTGTTGCTCTTAAATTGTCCAACATGAAAGTTTTAAAGGCATCACCACTCAGCAAAACCAAATAAGGGCAATACAAATATTGGAAAGACATAATAGGGCTGTGAAGAAAAGCTCAGTGAAAGAAGATTCACGTGTCTGAATCAGCATTAAATTATTTAAGTCCATTTAACAACACCCCCATCAGTAATGTAGAAGTTTATTCAATGGGAACTTAATCTCAAGAAAATGTGAATCATAGATCTGAATTGTTTCTACCTGAAGCTCAGCAGGCCAGATGATGTAATGGGATAAAGCTTCTCCCTTATGCATTGTTACTAACAGTCTTACTGCTTCAAAAGATTAAGAGTCGGTAGCACCCTTAAATCCATGCAGGTTTTTAATTAATTGCATGATCTATTCCACGAATTAGATTGGGTATTTGAAGGGTAATTACATTACCTTTATTCAACTAGGAACTAAAAATACTCCCTGCAGTTTCTGAACTTTTGCTGACTTAAATTTTCTGCCACTGTTTTGCAAATGTAATCACTTCATTTATGGAACCCTGAAACAAAGCCAAGAAGTACTAAAAAATGACAGTACTTTCATTTCAACTTACCTACCAAGCATATTGGTAACATCATTAGTTTGTTTTCATGAGTTTTATATTACAATTTTGCCTATACAAAACTGAAAGATGCTCACAACTTCTAAAAAAAAGTCTTGCTTATTTGTCAGAGCAAGTTAATCATATTACATTAGTGATGCTAATTATGATAATATAAGCATGGAATTGTATTTTACAGAGGCCCACTGCAAGCAACAAAACAATATTCCTAGATAATATCTGACTCTTTATTAAATCACATTATAGTCTGTCTAGCTGTCTGCTGATTAATTTATTCAAGTCAATTTAGGCAATCACCCAATTGACCTGCAACTCAGGGCAGCATACACAAATAAAGCTAAACATAATGAAACAATAGGAACAAACATTCAAAAGTAACAAAACAAGGCAATTTATCTAAAAATAATTCAAAAACAATAATGGAAGGCACCAAAATTCTGGGTGCAGTGTCTGTCAGAAAAGTCAGGTCATAAGAGCCCTTTCTAAAGGCAAGTAGCATCAGGGCTAACCTGAATTTCAGGTATAACTTATAGGTCTTGCCAGATGACACTGCTTAAGTGACAGCACCTGGAGCATGTCCACTCTGTGAAACTTTGTCTGACGGACAGGAGTAATTGCAAACAAGTGATCCCACAGATAAGCAGGCCCTGTGCCATAAAAAGGCTTTATGAGTCACAACTAGCTCTTGGAAATCTATCTGGAAGTATATGGACAACCATACAGCTTGGAAAATAGCAGTGTTACATGGGCACTCTGAGGTATGATTATAATCCCTTGTGCCACTGCATTGCAAATGAGTTGTTCATTTCCAAGTTATAGTCGTCCAGATCGGCAGTCACTAAGACACAAGTGACTCTGGGAAAGGTCTCCCAGTCCAAGAAATTGTAATTTTCAGCTGTAAGAAGTGATGGTTGCAAAGCAGGTCACCACATGTCCGTGCCAGATTTTATGACCTTTTTTGAGGAATTTACTAAGCGAATGTGGCAGTCATCCAGCACACATGGTGCTCATAAAGGGAACATTAAGCAAACCACTAGGGGGCAATTTTTGCTGGAAATCAGAAGTACATGTCAATGACAAAAAATCATTACTGGCAGTCATGTGACCGTGGGGTGGTGCAGACGACATAAATATGGGTCATGTTATATACTAGCTACAGTTATAATGGTTTCCACCAAGGTCCTCTGTTCCAACGGGACTGCTGTCAGACTCAACCTTTGCTGGATTGTACATACTTGTTCTGTTACAATAAAGAGCTATTGTTGTCTTTAGCCTGAGTGTGCCTTTCCATTACACGATCTAACAGTTACTGAGTGCCCAAAATGTGGTCACATGATCATGAGTGTGGGGTGTGTGTCAACATTGGAACTTTGAATCAGGATCACAAATCCCTTTTTCGGGGACCATCATAACTTTGAACAGTCGCTAAAAGTGATAAGTCAAGAACTACCTATATCCCAGATGCTAAAAAAGGGACCCAGGCTGTTGTATAACTCCTAGATTAGTTACTTCTTTTCAATACAAATATAGATACTTCTCCCGAGTTTTTTTATTTCAACTTTAAATACTAAATGCAAATTAAGTAGTGCTACCATGGGCTGTTTCGCTCTGATGTTTGAGAAAAGTGGATGGCTGAAGACATTCTTCAAAGGAAATAGTTTTATTTGTCTTCCAACTCTTCTGATATCTACCAGAATCAAGTAATGTTATGTTAAGAAATGTTCACTGAAATGTTTTTACAGGTTTGTTTACTTGTTTTGAAAGAAATCATAAGTCAAGGTGTTAGGACAGGAAAGTGATCGAGAATAGAGATGGGTGGGAGAAAATTGCAAAATAAATCATGATGGGCTTCACACTTGTACTGCAAACTTGGTCTGAAACTGTTCTGACCTAGGCTTCCTTAAAAAAGCATGAAGCAGAGTCTTGGTCCTTCATTCCTTTTATTCATAGTCAGCAAGGCTTGGCAAACAGTATTTCAGAGGAATAGTTATCAGCATGATAACTTATCTTATCTCGCTTGGAGAGCTGACAAATAACTAGTTTCCAAAGCCAGGGAAGGCAACACTTGGCACAAAGTCTCTTATAGTCACAAAAAGAACTTTCCATTCTTGAAACAACCGAAGGAATGGGCTTTCCTGCAAAAGCCCACTCCCCGTTCACTCCTCTTTTGTTTCCTATGGGAGGGACCAATCACCTCCAAAGTGTGGCTTTACTCCCAAGTCGACCTTGCTTCCTTAGTTGTTCTTGTCTTCTGGCAGCTCTGCACATGCGCACACTGGGAACAGTCTTCACTGCTGTCTAGCTTGCTCTCTGCCTCTGACACAGAGCCCTCATCTGAGCTTTCCTCAACCCCCAGGACTGGCCTGTGTTCCTCCCTAACCTCCTCACTATCTGATTCTGCCAGCCGCCACAACAGAAACTCTGTCCAGAGGAATTTTAAGACCAAATACTTTGCACGTGTTCAGAGGTGATTTTATACTTGCATTTTAGGATGTGCACCCAGTACTAAAAATTGATTTATAATCTGAGGCCTAGTGTATTTTGGTGTAAATTCACAAAGGCAAGAAATTAAATAGAGGAGATGTCTTGTTTATAATTAGAAAGGGAAGGGGAAAGGGAAGGTTCTGAAATGGAATGTTTGTGTGTGTGTGTGTAAGTGTGTGTGTGAAGAGTTCTTGAAAGGAATGTAAGGAATGGGTTGTTCTGTGGAAAAGAACAAAGTGGATGTTTTTTTTTTCTTTCTGGCAACACATGAAGATTAATACAACTTTTCTAGGCCCAGTGGTTCTGGATTTTAAGCTGATGTAATATACTATCCCTTTGTGGGCCTGTTTTTTCCTGTTCTCTTTAAAATCCAGTCTTCCAAGTATATAAATTCACTTGTACATACAACCTTATATGTTGCTAAATTTTCTAAATTTATGTGATTATAAATATGCATATTGCACTTCTTGCCAATTCACAAGAGTCCCAATAAATAATGCCATTCTATTTTATATAAGACCTTATTCCAAAGTATTGCAAAAGTGGGAAAAATATTTTATTTTTCTTTTAACCTATTGTTACTATGAAATTACTTCATATGTGTACACTTTAACCAGCACCCCCAGTATTCAGTCTCTGGATCAGGGGTGTCAAACTCACCTCATCACAGCATTGTCACATGACTTTTTACCATTTGCTAAACCAGATGTGGGAGTTTGACACCCTTACTCTAGATATTTCATTTGTTTCAGTCTTCATCAAACAGTAATTGTCAAACGTGTCCTTTATTTATTGAAATGTAATGGAGCTCAATCATAATAGCCCACATAATGTAGGCTTTAATGTTAAATTGTGTACTTAAGAGTCCTTGGTGGTCCCTGAATTTAATTGTTTTCTTGAAGATGTTTTATTACCCAACAAGGTAACAACATCAGTGCTTGTTGACCATGTACTGCTGTTTATTTTGCATTATCCTTTTCACAAAGATATTTTTTTGTATCTTTATTATAGCAAAGCATACCAGCACATCTTGCATCTTCAATATCTTAGCTGTCATTTCTGACTTTACACTTGGAAAAACTGAAGTGAAATAGGACCAGACTCCCATCGGAAAAATGCTCCACTCACTGATTATTCTAATAGCTAGAGGCAGAAGTAGCATGTCCATCTCTGACCATTTTCTGGTACAAAGACTATGGGTAGAGATTGAACACTTCCCTTTCCTTTCCCTTTTGTTGTTCCAAAGCAAACAAAGCGCATAGTGGTGATAAGTGCTAGTCTGTGCCTTGGCAATGCAGCTGGGGAACAATTCTTGGTATTCTTCCCAATTTTGAATCTGGGAAGAGAGGGGATCACCTTGCCATTTGCTGGATGATCTGTATTCATCTCTGAAGCCTCAAACTTCATTGCTTCTAATAGTAGAACTTATTAACTTTGCCAGCAGGTAGCAAATGTGGCAAAGTGGTGTTTTCCCCCTCAAAGTTTGGCTCCTTTTATTTTTGATTTAATTTCTTTGAATTAGTTTAAATCTGTTTAGTTGAGGGCAGAATATTCTTCTGAAACATACTTCCAAAAGCTCTGCCATATATTTTTGTAGGAAAAGTGCCCTTTGCCTTGCTTCATTGGATTTAAATACTTTTATGATCCTCTGCTTGATCTCTTATTCCTTTTCCATTATGTGTGTGTGTGGGAAGTGGAAAGATACAGTTTATTAGAAGAAAAACCTCTACACGAAGCACCTTTTCATTATCATCTACTTTTTCAGGTTATAGATTTTCTGCCATGGGTTCACTGACTTCTTTGCTGGGTCAGTAATTCCAAAGGTATAATGTGAGCCAATAAATGATGTAAATGCTATGTAGTACTTGAGTATACTTGACTTACTTATCCCTTGCCTAATGTTCTTTTATTTGGAGTGATCTGTATGCATGACTTCAGATTGTATTTCAGGTAATACATTGGCCTTGCAATTATCCAGTAGACTTACTAGAGGGAGTTCATTCACTCTTGCATAGAGATGTCACTGTTTTCAACAGGAAATTTTGGAAGGCATGTAGATACTGCTATAACATGGGTGTCAAACTCACCGTGTCACATTGCTGTCATGTGATGTGTCATGTGTCATGCAACGTTTTTCCCATTCAAGGAGCTGTGGTGGGCATGGCCTGAGCGTGACGCATCTTGCCCGTGGACTGCCAATTTGTCACTCCTGTGCCAGAGATGGGATCCAACATTTTTTACTACCAGTTCTGTGGGTGTGGGTTGGAGGTCATGGCATGGTTTGGTGGGCTTGACTTGGTGGGCGTGGCAGGGGAAGGATATTGTAAAATCTCCATTCCCACTTCACTCCAGGGGAAGGTTACTGCAAAATCCCCATTCTTTCCTGATCACTTGGGACTCGGGAGGCAGAGAATACATATGGGCGGGGCCAGTCAGAAGTGGTATTTTACGGTTCTCCGAACTACTCAAAATTTCCACTACTGGTTCTCCAGAACTGGTCAGAACCTGTGAATACTACCTCTGCCCTTTGCTATAATGTCTGTTTTACCCTGATGTGTGGTTCTCCTCTGTGTTTTTTTCTTTTCTATCTCCCAGTTCATATTCACTTGCAAGCATAAGAGAAACTACTGTTTTTGTTTTAATTTCTCTTACCCGGTAGCACAGCCAGAGGACTCAAACGTACAGTTAACCTAAGCAAGGAATGAAAAAATAATGAAAACAATCCCCTTTCCCTGCAAGCTATTGCTGAGTGATTGAAAGCAGTATCATGACACTCTTCACCTGGCTAATGAAAGCGGAGGAACACACTCTTTGCAGCCATGTAGCCTCTCCTTCCTCCTCCTCTTAGTTTTGACTATTATCATGCCTTATTAGCTATTACCTTGCAGCCAAATTTGATGTTACACTAAGAGCAAGTTCTTGTGAAGAGAATGTGAAAGTGTTGTCTAAATTAATGGTACTACATAATGATTAAGGTGTAAAACCCAGTTCAACTAAAGGTCAAATCCACTCTCAACTACGGAAACACTTAGGACCAGACACACATTCTCTCAGCCCAAGTTTACAAAGATGACTAACTCTCTTGTGAGATGGACGGCTATACAAATATGATAGACAGACATTTGATTTCTACCTTCAGCATGAAACAGTATTACTGCAAGAAGTATAGTATGTGGAATTTCTAGATTTTTTTTATTTATATAGTTGTAGTTTTGCACAATTGGAAGATCCTCATTGAGATTCTATATTGAGAAGATGTTTTAGATATTTTCCGTTTTTTCTTTTTTGAGATGGGGCAATGTTTTTCCTTCAAAGGAACTATATATTCCTAATAAATCTTGTGTCTTTCCTAGTTCTTATGGCTGGTTTATATAAGTTTAAAGCTGAATCTTATACTCTATGGCTTTTCCTGCCAAGGTTTCTATTTCTGTTAAAATATACAGGATTTTAATGTATATTTTAAGAAGAAAAATCTGAAACGCAAAGGAATGGTTAATAATTTGGGGTTTTTCATGCTTATATCTACCTCAGTTTCTGATGTATAAGGGATTCTTTTGATCATCAGCTCTAATCCAGATAAGAAAGGGAAAAAATACACCATTGATCTTTCATTATGAAATTGATTTTGCCTATTTCCTTTTATATCAGCCACTGAAGACTATGTGTAATTTAGCAATATTCCCATGCATTTTTTTCAGCATGGTGTTTCAACATAAAGACTGTGCAGCTATTTGCCATCCTTCAACTCCCTGAAGAGCTTTGCACTTGGCAAAATTAAGGAAACAAGTTGTCACACAGTTTCATGAACATTGAGCAATGGGCCCTCCTACACTTGTTTAAATAGGAAACACGTATAGATGTAATTATGAGTTTACAAGAACTTCGCACTATTTGTCAATGGCAGAGCAAATTACTAAGCAATAGAATGAGACCTTATGTATTAGCTGAAGCAAAAGGCTTCAGATGGCTCCATAAAGGCTGGTAATGATTATTGAGTCAGTAGAATCTGGACATAGGTGTCTGAAGTGTTTAGCAAGTCATTTTAAAGTATTATCTTGCGATAGGCCCTCATCTGACTTGGGCCAAAACTGGTAAGAGATAAACATCTATTACTTTTGCATATGGGCATGTACTCTCTCACACACACATGATTATTTGGAAAGATGTATAACTAAAGGAAACTGTAAATAGATTAAATCTCTTAATTCGTTAGGGCGTAGGAAGTGTGGGTAAAAGCACGAAGGAAAGTCTTTGAAATCTTAAGAAGGAGGTGACTTAATAGACCTTTAATTCCCATCCTGATGTTGAAGAAATCAGAAATTACAATTTTCTAGACATCTGCTGAGTAGAATATCTCTGGTTTATTAAGTCTGGGACATACTCCTTGTTAGGTTGCATTGTTTTCTCTCTGAAAGAGTGATGCAAGCCATAGATAAAGCTTTTGTTTTGCAGCTGGCCTGGTTGTTGCCTTGTGACTCCCTTCAAGGATTACGCAAAACAACAACAACAGATTGTTTTATAGAACTGAGAAGGGCAACAAAGGCCTTTATTGAGCTATCTTGCCAATATCATAAGAGTGCATCCATAGGAAGAGTAGTACACGATTGGCACAGAACCATTCAGCTGGCTGAATAATTCCTGAAAGGTCATCAGGGGTCACGTGGCACCATAATATCATCACATTCATGACATACCCTAATACAACTGTTAAATGACATCTAGTCATAAGCAATCGTAACGTTGCTTCAGGCTCTGTTGATTGCTTTAAGGAATAAAAGGAAGCTTGGGCTTATTTCCTGATAATGTAAAATTTCTGAGGTGGGCGGTCTTTGTTCAGCGAGGAATTCTATCAACGGGGGGGGGGGGAATCTCAGTTTGATAGGTAGAAGTTGTTGGTTACTATAACAACAGTAGCATATCTATTTGGGTGCTCACATGTTCCTTGTTCCAGTTTCTAAATATAATCTTAATCTCACATGGTATATCTGGTGCCATGGAAACCAAATGTTCTATAAAGTTGCAAGAAACAACTAAAATTTCAGCTACATGAGAACTAAGGGTGCTGAGGAATGATGTGGACATTACCACTGAGATAAAAATATTCTTCACTTCCCATGTGGGTCCGCAAAATATTGGTTATTGGGGGGGGGAGAGATTTCTTGGGTCATGTGACTTTCCCTGGATTGTTTTTTATTGGATTTGGTCAACAAACAATACATTTACATAGTTGTCCATGTATTGTTTGTAATGTGTTGTATTACAGCATGAGACAAATGCCACTATGTCATAGATATGCTATCAGTATTGATCATTTCTGTTATCTGAGTAATAAGAAACTGCTTTATATTGAATCGGAGTATTAGCTTCCATAGGCCAGGATTCACAATACTTGATTGGTTTTTCTTCTTCATTCTTGCCCCTGTAGTAGTTTTCTACTTGAAGGTGCAGAAATGTGCACACTCTTAAACTAATACTTTTTTGAAGCACCTTTTGATTTCAGTTTGTTTTTCAATGGAATGATACAGCTTTCAGGTTATATGAAAGAAAAAAAGCAGCCCCAAGTGGTAAAAAATCTGAAGTGATTCATCTTGTTTCATTTTTTTATTTTTGCAGTCTAATGGCTAATGGCTTTACTATGTTGGCTAAAATATAACTTCTTTAGACAGCCTTCACCACCAAAATTAAGATAAATGTTACATATTGTTTGAAAGCTTTAGTTATAGTGAACCAAACAATCTGGTACATAAAGGGCTGTGAGATGTTTTGGTTTGTGTTTATAGCTTTTTAAACAGTTGAACCTACCTCCCATAGACCGATTAGATCACACAGGTTAGGCCTTCTCCGGATCCCATCTGCCAGCCAGTGTCGGCTGGCGACTCCCCGGGGGAGAGCCTTCTCTGTTGCAGCTCCAGCCCTCTGGAACGATCTCCCCGTGGAGATCCGGACCCTCACTACCCTCCCGGCCTTCCGTAAAGCCGTTAAGTCCTGGCTGCTCCAGCAGGCCGGGGGGCTTTCTAAATATCCAGCCCCTCGGAAATTGTGACTGTTGTATATTTTAATATGTTGTCTTGTGTATTATCCCCCTCCCTTGTTTTATTGTAAGCCGCCCGGAGTCCTTCGGGAGTGGGCGGCATACAAGCTCAATAAAACAAACAAACAAACAAACAAGTTTCAGATTTCAGTGGTCAGCCTGATAGTATGTGTTATATTTGTTCTTTTTCTACAGATTAGTAACATGTATATGTATATGTGCTTTGCATGTACATATGTACACCAAGGTGAATCTCAAAATTAAGCCCTACAATAAGGTCAAACAGTGCTTTCCCCTTCCTGATTTTCAGAATTGTTACCATAAAAATAAAGCAGAAATTGTTGTAATGGTAACATTTTAGTAAAATAAATCCGGTGATATGAAGCACTTTTGTATTAGTCTTTTGTATTAGTCAGTATAAGATGTGGGAGTTTTTGTTCTTTTTTCCTCTCGTATGTTTTCCATTTTTATATCTTCTTTTGTAAATAAGGTTAAAATGACTTGAAATATTTAACCATTTAAAGTTTACATTTCCATAATGCTAGATAAAGTAGAAGAATGTGGGTTGGACAGCATCACCACCAGATGGATTCGTAACTGGCTGACCAACCGCACTCAACATGTAGTCCTCAATGGAATTGCATCTACAGGGATGGAGGTATGCAGTGGAGTACCCCAAGGCTCTGTTTTAGGCCCAGTACTCTTCAACATCTTCATCAATGATTTGGATGAGGGAATAAATGGTGAACTCATTAAATTTGCAGATGACACCAAGCTGGCAGGAATAGCCAGCACTCCAGAAGACAGGCTAAAGATACAGAAAGATCTTGACAAACTTGAACATTGGGCACTATCTAATAAAATGAAATTCAATGGTGAAAAGAATAAGGTTCTACATTTAGGCAAGAAAAACGAAATGCACAGGTACAGTATAGATGGTACGTTCCTCAATAGTAGTAACTGTGAGAGGGATCTTGGAGTCCTAGTTCTAATCATTTAAATATGAGCCAGCAGTGTGTAGCAGCTGCCAAAAAAGCCAACACAGTTCTAGGCTACATAAACAGAGGGATAGAATCAAGATCGCGTAAAGTGTTAATACCACTTTATAATGCCTTGGTAAGGCCATACGTGGAATACTGCATTCAATTTTGGTCCCCATGATGGAGAAAAGATGTGGAGACTCTAGAAAGAGTGCAGAGAAGAGCAACAAAGGTGATTAGGGGACTGGAGACTAAACCATATGAAGAACGGTTGCAGGAACTGGGTATGTCTAGTTTAATGAAAAGAAGGGCTAGGGGAGACATGATAGCAGTGTTCCAATATCTCAGGGATTGCCACAAAGAAGAGAGAGTCAAACTATTCTCCAAGGCACCTGAGGGTAGAGCAAGAAGCAATGGGTGGAAACTAATCAAGGAAAGAAGCAACTTAGAATTGAGGAGAAATTTCCTGTTAGAACAATTAATCAGTGGAACAGCTTGCCTCCTGAAGTTGTGAATGCCCCAACACTGGAAGTCTTTAAGAAGATGTTGGATAGCCATTTGTCTGAAATATTATAGGGTTTTCTGCCTAGGCAGGGGGGAGGACTAGAAGACCTCCAAGGTCCCTTCCAACTCTGCTATTGTATTGTATTATAATGCTTAGGGCTTCTTCTTTTTTAAGGATTTCTATTGAAAAGGATAAGATTGCGAGGAATAGGTAATCTTATTAATTACTTCACTTCAACTATGGCATATAATTGAGAGTAGCATGAAATATTTAACATATAAATACCTTATATGCATAAGATGATGCCTATTTAGCTAAGAACCATTTTGCTCATTATACATAGAAGCAACACTGAATTGGCATTTAGTGGATGCTCAGAAGAGAATAGTATACCAATGATTCCAGTGTTTCCAAATATTTGTTGTATTTGTTGTATTCATAATTAAATGTTTAAGAGTCCCTAGGGAGTGGGCGGCATACAAATTTTATTAAATTGGAAAAT
This sequence comes from Thamnophis sirtalis, assembly GCF_051295495.1. Classification (NCBI taxonomy): domain Eukaryota; kingdom Metazoa; phylum Chordata; class Lepidosauria; order Squamata; family Natricidae; genus Thamnophis; species Thamnophis sirtalis. Next base: position 119,899,371 of record NW_028261383.1, read on the forward strand.
TGGAAGTAAAAGGTTTAAAAAGGTGAAGGAGTCCCTGCAGATTTTACTCTGCTAGTCATTGCTGACTATAGGGGGCAGTGCTCATCTCCATTTCAAGGCCATTGAGGCAGTGCTGTCCAAATATACATTTCCACAATCATATGGCCAGGATGACATTGCAGAACAATGTTATCTTCCCGTCAAAGTGGTACCTATTTATCTACTTGTATTTGTATGCTTTCGAACTGCAGTTGGCAGGAGCTGGGGCGATGATGGGAGCCCACCCCGTCACGTGGAACTCAGATCTTGAACCTAGGCTACCGGCTTTCTAGCTGACTAGCCCAGCATCTTAACCACTAAACCACCATGCCACCCCCTAAATGTTTAAGTATAGTATGTAAATTATTAAATGTTTCTGTAAATTATTAAATGTTTAACTGCTATGGCTATTAAAAGGCATTGTTTTGTGCTAGCAATATTTCACAGTTTTAGAGTATTGTATTGTCTACACATCTCTTTATATCTAGAGTTATTTGCAGATGCTAGTGAACTCTTAGGATTAGCCATCTCATAGTGCAAAATATATTCCCTTTATGCATACACAGATGTTTCCTCTTTAGGATCCCTGTGCTCTATGAGGGGTTTCCTGTAAATGAGAAGCATTTTTTCTGTTGAGCAAGTGTTGAACTTTCACTGTGAAGGGTATCCTTTTTCAAGATAAATCAGGAAATCATGTGAAACCATTTCCGTGGCAGATTCATCTAAATAATCAGCATATGCAGCACTAGTCATTGTCATGACTAGTTCATTTTATAGAACAAAATGTTATAAAATGTATCAATCTGATACTGACTAAGCAGAATACTAATGGGTATATACGATCAAATCATTATTAAATTAAAGTATGACACAACCACTGGGAGTATAGCCTTCATGGAGTTTTTGTTGTTGTTTTTAATGTGGATGAATAAAAATAAAAGGGAGAATATAACAAGCACCAGAATATTTTTTTAAAAACACAGCAAAAGCCTCCTTTTTGGAGCAGGATATTTTAAATAGTTGGTGGAATGATCCATGAAATGGAAGGTCATTTCTCTTCCCAAATTAATGATTAACACTAGGTACAGTGTATACGATAGCTTTGGAGGCTTTTTATCTCTCTCTTTCTTCTTTTTTTGTTGTAGAAAGTTACAGTACTTTTGATTTTGAGTTGACAGACATGACTAGCATTTAAATAAATTGATGCTAAAGTATCTTCTCTATGGGAAACACATCAAATGGGATCTCATATTACATTTGAAATTTCAGTTGAAAAGATTGGTTGATTGATTTGATTTATAAGGTGTTTGAATTGTTTCTCCTTCCTAAATTCCTGCTCCTGATTTCAAAATGATCATGTACAAGTCTTTTAAAAAATCAAAACAAATCTCAGTTAGAAAATACACTGTCAATATGATAAACCTGGCAGAGAGATAAATATTTTCAAGTGGTTTAAAACAGAAGTTTACATTTATCAGGAAAGGAAAGTAGCAGCTTCTGACGAAGTTCACACTGAATTTTTGAAATGTGGAAACTGTAACCAGCATAAGATGATGTACATCTTGTGCATATTGAATCAACACCTGAAGTTATGGAATTGTTGATGTTAGGCAGTGGTGGGATCCTCCCGGTTTAACAATCAGTTTGATGATCGTGTGATTTGCTGCAAGCACATGCATCAGTGGTGGGTTGCCAATTTTTCCACTACCGGTTCGGGTGCCCTCCCGTGCGCATGCAACACTTCTGTGCATGCGCAGAAGGGTCCGGGCAGGTGGGTGGAGCCTCCCACCACAGCTACTACTGATTTGGCCGAACTGGGAGCAACCACTGGTGTGCGCAGTTTGAAGAAATCTTCACTTCCAGGTTTCTTCAGAGGAGTAACACAGCTGATTTGCGTGGCACTCTGCTCTGCCTCACGAATCAGCTGAGAAGTTAAAATAGTGTGGGCATGTGGGTGGCCCATCTGATTGTTGGGGGTTCACCCGAATCGGTCCGAACAAGTAGAATCCCATCCCTGGTGTTAGGTTGGTAGCATCCTTGAGACCTTTGTCTTCAGCTCTTTTGTGTCTTAATAACACATCTGTTAACAGTGGTGGGTTATGACTGGTACACCCTGATATGGGCATACGGTGCCTGCCAAGAGCACCAGGTACCGTTCTGGTGCAGTGCTCCGGAGGGCCCACCCACCCACCTGCGCTCCTTACCGGTGTTTGAAGTTTTCGGGGCTTCCATGCATGTGCACGGAGCGTACGGTGCCTGCACGATGCTCTGCCAAGCAGCTGGAGCATTGCGGAGGTGTCTGGGAGCATTGCGGCCAATAAGTACACATGCGCGTGCTGCACACATTCAAGTGGTGGGAACCCGGCCCTGTTGCACTGTACCAGTTGCAACGGGATCCAGAACCCACCACTGTGCTGATAGTACAGTTTATAACAGTTCAGACTTTCAGCATCACTGTAATATAATATATTGAAGAATTGGACATTTTTCCAGAAAAAATAATGCTGGACCAAAAGATCTACAAACATTTTTTCAGGAAGTGTGGAACTCAAGCTTGTGCTACAATATACTGTATCCTTACATTCTATCATATCACTTTAATTCAAGGCCATTGTCAATAGCTAGTGTTTCTCTAAAAGATTCTAAGCAGGACTATACCTATACTATGTTATAACACTGGTTATGTATTGACGTTAAAAACACAAGGATGGCAGAAAGCAGGATGTTATCTTTCTCTTGTATAAAAAGGCAATGCTGCAAACATTTTTGTTTATCTTTCCTCTTTTGGAAAATAGTGGAGGTAAGGGTCCACTTCAGGACCGCATAAACAAACATAATTCATCCTATATTTGCTAGGTCTTGCATTCTTACAGTGCCCACTGAATCATGTGATGGGGTTTAATTTTGCAACAGTTTTGAAGTTGGGTTATTCTGAGTACAAAGACTTGGCTTTATATGAAGTCAGGGGAAAAGATTGTAGGGAGACAGACAGGCTATACAAAGGGCCAAGGAAGCTGGGACCAGACCAAGGAAGGCTGGACAAAGCCTGTCTGTATATAGGGAGCACTAGGTCAGTGATACAGACCCTTGTTTTGTGCTCTCCATCACCTACACAGACATTTGAAAATTGGCAAGACTTCCACTAGCTTTCCCATCTGGAAAGTCTCTAGAATGCCCCCTTTTGATTTCCAAAGAACAGAGTGAAGTGCTGAAATGTGTTGACACATAAAAAAAGATCCCTTTAAGTAGTTTGCTCTTCCTCTGAGTTTTCACATAAGGCATTGGCTGTTTAATTGTGCCTGGACAGCAGAACAGGCAGTGGGTAATTTCCGTCCTCATCTTGCAAACAGAAGGGAAGGTTTCAGTCAGTTCTGCTTGGATCATAGATTCTACAAGAGGTTTGGCAAAACTTCCCATTGGTAAGATGGCATTCTGTAGGGGTAAAATTGATTCATTGAGAAATTTTGATTTGATATGTTTATAGAAGATGATTCAGCTTGAAATTTAGTCATACCTATACTTTGGGATACAGTTTTTATCTGAGTTTTTTTCCCACTCTGTATGGATTTGGGAATTGCAGAAGACCTCGGTCAAATTCTGAGAGTCACCACTGTAAGATATTTAGTGGTTCTGATTAAAACAGACCACACTGTATGAAGGGTCAGGATGTATCAAATTTCATTACTTGTTAGAAATAGCATGTTTAAAGGAGTATCTTTAATGCGGGCTTAGTGCAGTGTCCATTAAACGCTTATAAAGAGCTGTCTAAACATTGCTGAAAGAAGTAGACATAGGCTTTGTAAAACAAGCTAAAGATCTTGCTAAATAATGATGATTAAAAAAATGTTGGGATTGTGTGGGAGAGTGAATTCTTTGTGTTTGGGAACATGTAACAAATTGGGGCAAATTTGTGGGTTGGCAGGAAGCTGCCGAGTATGATTAAAGCAAAATATGTCCTTGGACTCCTAGAGTGAAATCCTGACGGTTGAGATTGATGGTGGGAGGGCAATATTCTGTATCTTTTTAAAACAGATTGTGTCAGAAGAAGCTAGCTGACTTTTAAAATATGCCATAGCGGCATTGTTCATTCAAAACACCCATATCATATCCATGCGCTCCCTCCCATCCCATAATTCTACTAATATGCAAAGAACTGAGGAAATACTGTTAGACCTCCACATAGAAAACTGCACCAAAAAAAAATGACTCTGTTACAAACAACAGAAGAATCTCATTTTCTGTTCTACATAGTAGATTCACAATCCATTTCTTCATGAAGTATGCACTGTGTGCAGTGATAGGCATTATCAGACTGCATTTACAATAGCTAGTTCATCTTCTGGGACTTGCTGTGAGGATCTCAGTGTTTATATATCCAATTGTTATAAACAATACTTTTGGCACACAGCGTTCTCTCATTTCATTGTAAACATTATTACTTAACAGACAAATTCCTCGCCGCATCTTTGATGCACAATTCAAGGGCTATTTTGAGGGAGGAGTGACAAGGGAGTTCTTCTGATATTCAACGCTTAGGCATCCTGTGTAATATTTTTTATAGAGATTTGTGCTCATGACCTAATGAGGCTATTTTCAAGAACTATTGGAGAAGCTCTCTGTGAGATTTGTAGCGAATTGCTCTGTGTGGGAGATGGGTGGCTTCCAAATGTGATAAACAAACAAACAAACAACTTAGCAGTTATATGTGAACATTCCACAGCAGAATTATAATCAATTCCTGTAGAACGTGTTATTCCCAGTTTTTGCCTCTAACTGAAAGATTCGTTCTGGGTGCATATTAAATGAAAGCACTGATGTATATAAGGGAGATGGATGAATCATTATGTCCTCCAAAGTTGTTTTTGCATTCAGGATAAGAAGTCTCAATGTTTTAATCTTGGAACACTTTTTCAGAGGTAATTGAAACATATATGTACATTTCTAATACTTCACCAATACTGCCGTGTAACCTCAGCCAGGATCTACATAGTGAGTAGTAAATCAATCTTGTAGATAAAAGTAATTCCCAGGCTCATTTGAATCCAGAAACATTGTGGCTACATTTTTTAGGGTTGACTGATAATGTTCATTGAAGAATAACTTTTTAAAGAGAAACCATATAAGCAACAGCCTTATATCATTCCCCCTGTAGTTTTAATTTAAAAAAAATAGTGTATAACATGCCATTGTCATATTGATTATTGTTCTTCCCTTCATCTTGTAAGATGATATCTTCCTGTACACTTGAATAGAAGAAAGAGACTTGCAATAACAGTCTGTTTTTGTCAACAGCTGAGCATCTTTTAAAAGTCACAGACTCTGTTCAACAGTACATGTGTTGTGTATTTGCCTGGATTCTGCTTGAAGCAGAAACCTTCCACAAGTTTGTTTTTTTAAGTTCTACACTGCTGCTTCTATAGCCCTCCTTGGAACACCAATTATTTTCTTCAAGCTGGCTGATGTATAGTTTAATTTCTTGGCAAAAAGTAGCAGCCCCACATGATGCTGTTATGGAAAGCAGCATATGGACAGATTGCATATGTGTAGAAATGAGTCTTTCTGAAGAATGCTAAATTGTTCACTTTTTGCATGGACAGATGTACACAGATGGGTGCTAAGAGAGGCTGCAAAATTTCAATTACTGAATAAGTAGACAGATTTATTTTCGTGATTCTAACTGGACAGTGCTGTAGATTTTTTAGACTCGATTTTGCAGTTATAGATTGTCATGCAACAGTGACTACTTCCAAATACGCTGCTGGGATTCCAGAATATGGATGGAATGATGACCTTATCACAAGAGGTTCCAAACTCAGCATTATTGTTGTTCGTTTTCCTCCCACTGGCCAATCCCATTTTCTGTTGACAAAAAATGAAAGAGGGCTTAAGGGTATTCTATTAAAGTGACCTGTACTATCCAACCTACTTGGTTTCAGGAAAGAAAGCCTAATTCTTCCAGTTGTCCATAAAATCCCAGAAATTTAATTAAGGACTTTAAGGAATGTGGGGTGGACTCTTCTTATCAACTCAAAGCAGGGGTGAAATTCAGCAGGTTCTGACAGGTTCTGGAGAACCATAGCAGAAATTTTGAGTAGTTCTGAGAACTGGCAAATACCACCTCTGGCTGGCCCCAGAGTGGGGAGAGAATGGAGTTTTTGAAATATCCTTCGCCCTGGAGTGGGGATTTTGCAGTATCCTTCCCCTGCCACGCCCACCAAGCCACAGCCACAGAACCGGTGGTAAAAAAATTGAATTTCACCACTGACTCAAAGAGTTTGCTTAATGTCAAATTGTTATAGTACCATATAGTACCTGAATATTCCTCTGCAATCCCCATCCCCTCCAATGTATATTTATTTTATTTATATCTTTGGTTCTTTGTATAATTGATGATGACATACATAATGCACCATCCCCATAGCAATAACCCTATGAGGTGGGTTGGGCCAAGGGAGACAGGGAACAGGTGGCCCAAAGTCATCCAGATGGTTTCTGTGCCAGAAAGAGGACTGGAATTCATAGTGTCTCAGTTTCCAGTTCAGCATTTTAACCACTAAACTAAATTGGCACTCATCTTAAGAAACTTTTCTGTGTGAATATTTATTACAGACATTTTAATACAAAAGTTCTGTCACAGTAGCTCATCATTTAAAAATTAATAGTACAATAACAACCAAAACAGTAACTATAGCCACAAATCTTTATAATAATCCTTGAAAGCTGAGAAAGCAGTATAAAATATCATGAAGCATTAGCCTAAAATTAGTCCGATAATATTCCAAAATAGATCAAGAACAATAATTAAGCCAAAAATAAGTCTTTAGAGAAACATCTTTAGGCATTAATGATAGTAACAACAACAGCAATAACAATGCTAAATACATTTCTCGAGGGAGAAGTCTGTACATGAAAAGCTTCTCCTTGTGTAATGCATATATAAGCTCTACAGGCAAGTTTCCAAACAGTTCCTGAAGGTACAGGTATTCCATCAAGTAACTCAGTGCCAAATTGCTACAGAAGTTAAAACCAATTGAAAATATGTGGAAAACAAGAGGCAACTAGAGCACTCACATAACATTGGCCTGACATCTTCCAAAAACCTTGCTTACAGCGTAAAGCCTCTCACCCAATGACTACTAACCATCTGAATGAACTGATTACTCAAAAGCCTTGCTTTTGGTTTAATACCCAATCCAATGTCTATAGGTTCTGAGTTTCTCTAAAAAGGGCAGTGAGGTAGGATCACAAATTCATTTTTTAAAATATATTATCTCTTCCCTCTATGCCCATCAGGGGTGAAATTCAGCAGATTCTGACAGGTTCTGGAGAACCCGTAGCAAAAAATTAGAGTAGTTTGGAGAACCGGCAAATGCCACCCATCTCTGACTGGCCCCAGAATGAGGTGGGAATGGGGATTTTACAGTATCCTTCCCCTGTCAAGCTCACAGAACCGGTAGTAAAAAAATTGAATTTCAGCACTGCTGCCCATCCTCTGCTCTACCCATGCAGCCAATATTTCCTTTCTGTTGCTATTTGGCTAAGGGAAGAGAAAACAAACCTGGTTTTCCAAAGCAATATTGTATGTATCGGGTGCATAGAAGGGTATCCAGCAGCCATGTTGAAATAAAAACTGAAGAGTTTTTTTAATGGAATTTCCACACAGGTCTTCTGTGACAGGTTGCAGACTACCCTGGACCTCTGTATTTCCAGAATACCAGCAATGTTGGAATGCAGCTAACCTGATTTACAGCATTTTTGACTTAGCCTTGTGTAGGTGAAACCACCATGAAACTGGGTGGGGTTGTTTCTTTGAGGTAGAGTAGCTTCATTTGAAAGGGACATTTTAAATGAAGGAATTCTTTCTCACCCTTCCTCCCAGCTCCCAAATTTTGCGTCCTTTAAGCTTGAGAATTCTGCAACTTCCCTTCAGTAGCTCAGGCAAAATAAGCAGATCTTATTTTGTCAAATTCCCCTTGTTTCATTACTTCTTGCCTGCCTGCTTTTTCCACTGAAGTCTGATCACCTTCAAAATGTTTCTGAGGTTTAGAGAAACTAAAATAGTAATAATGTTGAAGTGACCTTAGCACAGAATGTAAGGTATGTATCCAATGTATCCTGGGGGAGCAATTACTAGTCAATGTACTGTATGCAATGCTGAACTGGATGGAGAAAAAGTTTACTTGTAAGGTTTCTTATGTGTTAGAGAGAGCTAGAAGAGGCAGTCATTTAGCTTACTAAGTAAGACCAATCCATAGATGTAAAATGAAAACAGAAGCTAATGAACTTTATTAAAATCTAAATTTTAATCTCTCTTTCTTTCTATCTTCACTGGTGGAAAGTCTTGAAATTCTTCATTGTGGCTCATTCTTCAAGAGCATCCCATATACCTGTTCTACCTGCTTCAGTACTGCCAGTCTGTTTATGAAAGGAGCATGAACCTTTAGTATTAGCACATTCCAGTTGAAGTAAAGAAACCAAATCATTGCCAGGAGTTCAGATTCCAAAGGTGGGTTCTGCTTATGGGAAAAGAGATCTTACTTCCACCAGAGAAGCTCTAAAGCAGTGGAATCCATGATCACAGTGACCTAGTGGAATCTTTCATGAATGTCTGACTTATATGGAGTCTTGAACACCTGGTAATGAACAGCAGTATTGTGCATAAGAGCAGAACTGAGTCATGTGCAGCACATACCATTCTAATGAGTAATACTGTTAGGCTACTGTGATAATGAGACTTAAGGGCCTTAGTATTATGCCTTTCTTTCCCTGCAGCCCACTCTTGAAGCTGGAGTAGTACTGTAGCTGGTTAGAGAAGAGCTGGCCCGTGTCTCCCAGCTGTAATGGACACAGCCAAAAGCTATTAATGCACAGCTGCTTGTAATCAACTTGGAGCAATGCCCAGCCATGTTTCTGCTTTGCAACTTGTTGTTTCTTCCACTGCAGTTGCATAGGGACGTTGTAAGATGATGAGCTGGAAGTCTAATTGGTTTGTTTTCTCTATCCCATTCCACGCAGCCTGGTAAGAGAATCCATAAGGCTGCTTTCTTTCGCAGAGCACTTTGTTCCCTTGTTGCTGGGTGCCGTATGCACTTATATTGTATAATTGCAATAATGGGAATAATGATTGTGGATTTGAAAAAAAGGCTGTTGGCTCCACTTGCATATATTGGATCCCTTAATTGTATTTCTTCTTTTGTCACACAGATGATGATTTTCACTATGCTTTGGTACTGGGACTATGCGTGGCATTAGCTTGAGTAGAAGTCTGCTTCTGCCATGAGAGTTGTCTTTGCTATCTTCTCTAATGCAATATACTGTGTATCTTTCTGACCTGGATGATCCCACTGTTCCCACTTCTCCTGAACAACCAAATCTGTTCAGAAAGTTGCAGGAAGAGATGTAATTCACACATAAGCTATACCAGTTCTTCTGTTGACTGAATATAATTGGATATAACCTCATAGATTCAAGTGCTTTGCTATCCCCACAGATTCTCTTGCTTCTGATGCAACTGGGTTCACATCCTACTTTTTCCATCATTTCCTGCCTCTTCCTTTCTCAAATCTGCCATCTATATATCAATGTTTGTATATTTCAATGACCACAGAAGAAGTTGGACAATATATATGTCTTGAGGATGTAGCAATATACTGTGAGGAGCTTGAGTATTTTCCTGATCATAAAGTGTTAGGTGGATAGAAGCAAAACGACAATCTTGAGCTTCACTTGCTTTAAATTGTGAATCTGCAAGATGGTACTTGTGTTGTTGTTTTCGGAATGCTTGAACAATGGTTTTGGTTGATTTGAAAATACATGAGCCAGTTTCATTGTATCTAGCCTAACAAACAGTTTAGGATGAATGTCACCAGCAAAATATTTATATTACTGTTGGTCCCTGAATTCCTCAGAATGGTTTTATAGGGGCAGCATTTGGTTGCTAAAACTCATCCAGTTGGTGGATTTTACCAATGTTGTTGATGCATAAGGATATTATAAACATAGACAGTGTGTGAATTTGCCTTTCAGGCAGGGCATGAAGTATGTTTCTTTTCCAACCACTATAAGCAATAATATTGTTGAATTGCTACAGTACAGGTTCCACAACATTCCATTATCTTCCCTGTTTCCTCAGAATGTTCCTTTTATGAAAGGCCTGAATAGATTTCTCAATCTGCAGATGGTAAGATAATTGGGATGTTTGGAATCTAAAGCTTATTGAGTATTCAAACTGCACTATTCTGTTCCCAGGAAATTTTAAGGGTGTGCTTGAATTTCATTCTGTAACTTCTTCTGTAAAATCTTGCTTTTTCTGTCATTCTTTCAACAGAAGCCTAGGAAGGTCATTCCTCAAGTTGGAGAAGATTCTCAAAATGGTCATCTTCCACCTGGCTGGCAAAGTTATATGTCCCCTCAGGGGCGAAGATACTATGTGAACACCTTCACCAACGGTAAGCTTCATTTACACGCTAGTTTTATTTGTTCAGAAAACTCTGCTCCTTTCCTCTAACATCAAAGGTAGAGAAAACATAACCTAACACTATGAAGAGTAGCCAAACACCTTCTTGTACAATCTATAAAATAACTGTGCTTCTTTGCTGGTCATTGTAGACAACCTGATTATCTGCCTCTCTCTAGATTTCCAATCTGTTCTCATATTATTCCCAGAATAAAATCAACTCTCTCTTTTTTTGCCAAAGAAAGTGATATCCTCTGTTCTCTTACCAGACATTCTCTGTACAATTTTGGGACAGAATGTTTTGAAAATGTTCTATTTTCCATCTTGATTTGTGCTGTCTTCTGGACCATGCCATTCTAGCAATCACTTTACTAGTTTCCAGAAGTTGTTTGGGCTGCCCTTGGGTATCAGACTAGGAAACAAGTCTGCTTCTTGCCAAAACTCTAGGTATGGGACATTCTGAACCTCTTCTGATTCAGAGGATTTACTTCTGGAAAATTTTAAAAACTGCCTGTTGAAGTGGTACATACCAGAAGAGGTTCAGTACAGTCTGCAGTTCTGCAAAACATTCCATTCTCAAACTGGTGAATTTTGTATGTCTTACTTTGTTTCCTTCCAAAACTGAAGGGTTTTTACTGGGATTAGGAATTGAATGTAGACAGTAAGAACAAAGCAGCAAAGCAACCATACTCAAAGCCATTTTGAACAGAGCTGAGCCCAATGGAACAGTCTACTGCAAAGGAGCTCATATTTTGAATTTATCCACCCCTCATCCTTGAAAGCTCAAATCTATTAATTGCACAGCAAATGATAATAAAATTTATGCACTCATAGTTGTTAACGTTTGTAACAAGTTAATTCAACAAGAAAATGAATCATATTTGGATGAGTTACTTACAGGTACACCTTAACCTACTACTACAATTGGCGTCAGAATTTCTGCTGCTAAGGTGGTTGTTAAGTGAATTGTTCCATTTTAGAACCATTTTTGCAAATCGCTGCAATTGTTAAGTGAATCGTGTGGTTGTTAAGTGAATCCTGTTCCCCCTATTAACTTTGCTTGCCTGGGAAGGTCTCAAATGGAACTCACATAACACCCCCCCTCCTCTCCGGAATGCTGCAATTGTCATAAATGCATGCCAGTTGCCAAGGGTCTACATTTTGATCACATGACTGTGAGGATGCTGTGAGAATAAGCTTTCAATCACTTTTATCAGAGCAGCTGTAACTTTGAACAATCACTTAATAAATGGTTGTAAGTTGATGATTACCTGCATTATGCATCATAGCAGGTGGCAACATCTAGCCAACTTTGGTTGAAAAGCTAAGCAGGACTAGATCCCTTTAGAACGTAAATGCAAAGCTGTGAAGAAGTCCAAGCTGGGAAATCAAAAAAGGATTCCAGAAGAAGGCAGTGGCAAACAACTTCCATATAGTTTTTAAGAGCCTCAGTGGTGCAGTGGTTAGAATGCAGTACTGCAGGCTACTTCTGCTGACTGCTGTCTGTCTGCAATTTGGCATTTCAAATCCCATCAGTCTCAAAGTTGACCCAGCCTTCCATCCTTATGTAGTGGGTAAAATGAGGGTCCAAATTGTTGGGGGCAATATGCTGACTCTGTAAATGGGGTATATAAGTCTAAGTGCTATTGCTATTGCTAAGAAAATTGATTGGCCGTATCCATATAGCCATCAGGAGTCAACTCAATTCAAGGAAGCCTTTATTTGTTTTGTATCTTGCATTTGGATGTCTAAGAATTGAATGTAACAATTTCTGAGTTGCTATGCATGTAAATGTGCAAGTAGTTATGAAATTATGAAAATATTTAGCATAAATCAAGTTTAGCTAAATCTGCTGCACCTAAAACAGCCATAATAATTATATGACATTTTACTGATTTCCTGTTTAGAGTCAGACCTGGAAATATTTAAATGCTTACGTTTTATGTATTTCCTTTTCAGTTCTCAAGTGACCAAATAATTTTGGATGTTCTTAAACAAAAAATATAAATCATTTTTGAGAGGATAACTCCTGGGGAGAGCAAACTTATAGTTTAGAAGTTCCAAGCAAATGAAAAAGAGCTTGAAATAACTGGTTAAAAAGAATTTAGGAATGTTTTCATAGAGTTTTACACCATAATGGACAGAGCTTAAAAACTTCAGAATCCTTTAATTCCTTTCTTTCCTTTCTCTTTGGGTTCACAGTTCATCTGTAATCATCTCTCTTAGCTTTTTGGAGGCACAGAAGCAGTTTTTGTTTTTCCCTGGAAAGTTAAAATAATTCACCACTTCCCCATTACAAAAAATGGGGAAACAGAAGTTCTGTTTGCTGCAAGGCAGGTAAATTAATGAAGGGATTAGCACATCAAAGTGATGGAAGAAGTTACAGGTAGGATTATGCAAAACTTTTCAGCAATTTTTTTATACATGAGGGAGTAGATACGAGACAGTACTTATGAATCATTAAAGCATATGCTTTTTTCCCTAGACTTCAGCATAGCAAAGTGGTGTGCATGCTTATTTCCAAAACAGCAACATGGATTTGAAAAAATATATGGTTGCTATATAGAGTAGGGAAAAAAGAGCTTTTATGTGCTTCCTCATGTTTGGAGCACATTGTTTCAAAGGTTTGCACTGTATGTACAGTATACAAGTAGTCATTCATTCAGCAACCATTTGAAATTATGACGGCACTGAATGAAGGGCTTTATGAACTGGACCAAAGTTACGGCTGTTGCATTGCTCCCATGGTCACGTGATCACATTTTGGGTGCTTGGCAATCACCTACCCTTACGAATGACCACAGGGACACTGCCCACACTTGCCTATCCTTCCCCCATCCCCCATCATTGAATCCTTTGGGCTTACCTATCATCTGGCTGGGTCCCCATAGTCTTTGGACCCAGGTTTGCTGGGTCTCACATACTTAGGCCACCACTGCCCTATCACGCTTCCCCATAATAAATACAAAACTAATGACAGTACATGGATTTTATATTTTTCGACATCGGAAATATCTCACATTTTCACAGATTTACAGCTCTCTTGAAAAACTATGTGACCATACAGCATTTTACAGCTCAAGAAACACTGTAAAAAAGGAACAACATCTGCATATCTCTTCACACTGCTATTAATGTGTGGAACAGTTTTAGTGTTAAATAAAATGGCAAAGTAGACAACCAGTTTGGTGTAGCATCTAAGACATCGGACTAGAAACCATGAGTGTGTGAGTTCTAGCCCCCCCCCCCCCCCCGGTACAAAACTATCTGGGTGACTTGGTCCAATCATTTTGTCTCTGCCCTATGAAGGAGGCAGTGTCAAAACATTTCTGAAAAACCTTGCCAAGAAAACTGCAGGGACTTGCCCAAGCAGTGTCTGAGAACTGGGCACAGTTGAACAGAAGAAAAAAAAAAGGGAGATACTTATTTTAGACCATGTAACATCTATGAGTCTTATCCTTCTTCATGTTATATGCAGATATCAGAATGCAATGTATTCGTTTTTATTTTCTTCTCTCATTGAAAATGAGTGTGGATGGAACTAATTCTTCTATTTCAACTTGTAATACTACTATTACTACTTCTATTTCCTCGCCTCTTCCCCCCCTTTCTCCTTTCCGAGACATCTAGAAAAAGCTAAGTGGGTCAGAGCTGATCACTATATGAATGAAACCCCACTAGAAAAACCCAGGACTATAGGCTAGCCTAGGGAAAAATGAAATAAAACCATGGGAAATCACTTCCATATATATTACTGCAAAGAAAACTACATCCATGCTATCAGGAAGTAAAAGAAGTAATAAAGAGGAAAAACAGGAAACAAAATCAAAATATGGGAGTTATTCTAGTTTAATGTCGTCAATGGCAAAGAAACTCCTCAAACAATGCTTCATAGAAAACACAATGCACAAGTCAGTAGGATGTACTACAGCTTGAGGGTAAATTATCATTAGACATTAAAGACTACAAGTTTGAATCAAACCAGGTACTGAAGTTTCCCCTTAAAAGGGGAGTAGTGTCAACAGTTGACCTGAAATAAGGAAAGTGTGGTGTTGAAATTTTTGCAACTATAGTTGTATTGTTGAAATATCATCTATCCCATAGAATGAAGGATGTTTTGTAATTACAAGTTCCTTTTGCATCAATGCAGGCAAAAATTTAACACATCCTTTTTTGGGTTTTCCCTCTTTACGAAGTATTTATTCTTGTTTTGTATCTTAATCAGATTCCATTCTGCAAAATTAAATGTCATACTCAAGCAAGATTTTTTTTCAACATGAGACAAATCCCTAATCTTCATCTTATGTGGAAATTCTGCTTTAGCTGTATTTAGGAAAATTTCCAGGATTTCATCTCAGTCTTGCAACAACCAGATTAATCTTGTCTCGAATTTTAGGGAAGCCTGTTATAAATTATTGCTACATAAATATTTGCCAAAGATGTTTCTTTTCATTGGAATGGAATCATATGAAATGTTAGCTTTTATACACCTAACACTTCCTATTCTAAGCAAATATAAACTTCACATCAAAGGTAAAGAAAAAAATGTTTTCATTAGTTTTGATTAGTGGTTAGTTTTTACTTCCTTCTGTAAAGTCCAAATGTGATACTAAATAAAATAAAATAAATATGCTTTTCAATGAAGGTACCTGATATAGAAAAATAGGTATCTCTAAGTATAACCCATTCTAAACATTACAATCCTTATTATACAATTCTGATTCTCTATCTGAGATGGACAACATTTGTGCATGGAGAGATGGGATATAACCTTCCTAAAACACCAAATCAATGAAATGTTATAATAAAATATATCAAGGCTGGCATTGATAAGAAACATACTTGCCCTGAGCAGGACCATCACCGGAGATAAAAATGAAGAGCAAAGATTATACTGTTATCTTGGCAATAAATTCAAAGTATCGCTACATTATTTTCATGTGGAATAATAATGGGATGTAGGGATATGAAAAAAAGTTGTGGACCAAAGAAAATGAATGTGTGATAGCTTTTCATTTGTTCACCTAAACACAGACAATTGCTCAGCTTTTGTCTGAGGAGGAGAAAATCTGGGCCACATGATTCCATACATCAGATAGTGGCAGCCAACACAACATACACAACCTTTCTGGATGTATGTACTGTCAGGAAAAAGAGCTATCTAATTTGCAGGATATAAGCTGGGTCTGTCACCGGGCCGGAGGTTTTCTCTTCCGAGTTTTTGGACTCATGCTGGAGCCCATCTTCAGGGAACTTCTCTCTAGCTGGAGAGAAGTTCCCTGAAGATGGGCTCCTGCATGAATCCGAAATCTCGGAAGACAAAATCTCTGGTCCAGTGACCGACCCAGATTGGATCCTGCAACATTATCCTAGGACACATATATTTGCCTTCATTCGTGTCTGAATTTGGTTCAAATAGAAGTACAGGTTCGTCCTTATTGAGAACTATTCATTTAATGATGGTTTGGAATTACAATGGCACTGAGAAAAGTGATTTGCCCTTGAAGTTGCAACTCTTGCACCATTCCTCAGCCGTGTGATCATGTTTACAATCAACGGCAGCATTTTGTGGCTACATGATCATAATTTGCTACTTTCCCAGCCAACTTCCAGTAAGCAAAGTCACCAGGGTAAGCCTGTTTTGCTTAACAATATGGTAAAAATGGTCATAAAGTTGTATCTGGTCACATGAGGAGTTCTTGATTTCCACTTTGCTTAATCTCAAAATTCATTTCCCAATTTTTGTCATAAGTCGAGGACTATCTGTAGATAAAGAAAGTGAACAATAGGCTCCTTTCTGTATTCCTAAAATGCAGTCACTTTCATGGGGGTGGGTTTATCTCTTGAAGGAAATCTTAAGAGGATAAAATATTTGACTGCAACATGAGACTATACAGAGGGGAGCTTACTCCCCCTCCCACTCCAAATTTTTGTTAAGATAAGACCATTTTTCAGATTTTCTTGGGTTATCAACTACGGTTAGGGACAGCATTTCAGCTATTATCACCCATTTAGCATGAACAGTGTAGTAACGTTAAATTGTAGTGTAGTAACAGTGTAGTAACGTTAAATTAGTTAAATTAACTATGACTTTCTAGTCAGGAACAAAGTTCATAATTGCAAAGTGAAATATATATTTTATCAGATTTTATGTAGCTTTATTTTCAAAGAGGTTTGAACTTTAAAATTAAAAAACATCCAATGAATTTTACCTCAGAAGAAGTGCCCTGTGACACTGAGGAAAACAAAATATGTGCTATACACTTTAAAAAAATTATAGCACTGCATTACAAACAATAGGTTGAATTCGGGCCAAGTGATGCTTAAAGTTAGAGCTAATGAAACTAGTGGGACTTTAGTGATGATTAACTTTTCCCATGGACTTAAATCAATACACACTAAGCATGACTTTGTCTGGAGTCAGCCTGGAATGTATTTGCTCTAGGGGGTTATTCCTAGCCAGAGCCTGGCATTCAATATGCTAGGCTGGTTAAAAGTTGCATTGACTGGTTGAAACATAAATACAGAGGCTGGGGAAAGGGAAGAAAAGACAAATTATGTATAAACGAGAACTTGGGTTTTTTTCCTTTAAGATTTTAAAAGAGAAAAGGGAAGTTGGTTTTCCTAACTGGTACAAATATAGATCTTTTCTTCTCTGGGGAGCATTACTTTGTTCCCCTGTTATGAGCTGCTCTAAGTGAAATCTATAAATTGCTGTAAATTAAAGCTGGATAACAACAAACATAAATTGCAAAATTATCGTGTAGCAATTCTTACTGTATCAAAATCTTTTGGCCTGATGTTTAATGAGATCTAGCAATTCCGGGTGAAATAATATTAGATGCAACAATTATCACCCATTTAGCATGAACAGTGTAGTAACGTTTTGGAGATTTCATCTTAAGTGTAAGCACATTGAAAATTAATTTAGAGCTCACATTGACCTGTAATTAAAATATTACCTTCATTTCTGGATTTTTTTAACAGTAATTATGTTTTTCTTTTATCACAAACAGCTGAAAGTATAGGCGCATTGAAAATCAACTTTATAAATATTATTCATTTGAGATGTGAATTGCTGGAAATAAATCTCGAAGTTGAACTGTAAGCTTTGATGTATCTTGAAAGGCACCTTTTTAAGTACTGTCCGGAGTTCCATGCAAAATTGGAAAGTAGAAACCTTTGCCCTCTTGCATGCAGGCAGAATGGGGGTTTGAAAAACCTGTATATTCTAGATTTTAATTCTAAATTCATAAATACTGAATTGTTTGATAATATAGGTAGTCCTTGACTTACAACCATAGTTGAATTATGGTTGTAAGGCATGCCAGCAGGGTTAAGCAGGTCACCACAGGTCTGAACCTTTTTATAACCTTTTTTCACTAGTTGTTAAGCAAACATCATGGTCATTAAGCAAATCCATTGTCCACAAAAGGCTGCTGCTGCTGCTGCTTCTTCTTCTTCTTCTTCTTCTTCTTCTTCTTCTTCTTCTTCTTCTTCTTCTTCTTCTTCTTCTTCTTCTTTTTCTTCTTCTTCTTCTTCTTCTTTTTGCTACAAACTGGAAATAAACACCAATTTCCAGTAGAAGAAAGAAAAGAAATTGTGGTCACCTAATTGTTGCATGCTGGAAACATCTGTAAATGCTGGCCAGTTGCTGAGCATTTAATCATCTAACTCTGGTGCAGGTGGCAACTTTGAAAGTTGCTAAGCAACCAATCATAAATCAAGGACTACCTGTACAACTCAGATGATAGATTTTATTAAGTTATTGATAGTAGTAAACTGAGTGCTAGTAATAGAAGGATGATATAAAAGCAGTAAGCTTTTTTTAATACCCAAAATTGATGCAATAGAAAATGCAGGGGCCATTCAGCTCAATAATTAGAATTTCCATATGATTAGAATAAGCAGCTGTTAGATAGAAAATACAAGTGGATTTCTCTGCATTGTTTTGGGGGCAGTGACAAGTGAATTGTTTTGATTCTGCTATGGTCTAACTCTTATTTGCCATCTACTGAGAGCTGCTTCCAGAGGAGAACCTCAGAGTATGTTAATTCCAGGTTTTCATAAAAGTCGTATCAGCAGTCTCAGTTGAGCTGGGGAAAGACTTAATCTTAGAACATTGCTGCTTGCGAAGGTACTGAATGTCCCCAAGAATGAATCCTTATTAAAAACCAGGCTATTCCTTTTGGGAGAAGATGGGGTTTCTGAACAACCCTTGAAAGACAGTTTCATCTTCAGCACATTCAACCAAGGCCCTGTACCATAAAATTTGTCCCTGTGGTGAAATACTACATGGATGTTGCTGCACTGGAGTGTGTCCCACTTTTCAAACAGTCACACAGGAAGACTTTCAAATTCTTTCACAGAGTTGGTTCCTTGTGTCTTCCGTCACAAAATATACTTTGCTGCTGGTGGGAATTTGATTCATGTTCCTGGTCTATTGCTGTTGTGGGATGTTTTCAGTGACTTCTGGTTCTTTGCAAAGGCACTGAAAGGAAAATTTTACTTTTTTTGGCAAAGGGCTAGAATGCTAGATCTGTTCCTCACAGCATGCCATGGGTGTTTAAAGGATTGAAAAAGGAAATAATCTAATGTTCTTTTTCTGTTCCTTCTTAATCCAAGGTTATTTCAAACTTGGCAAAGAGGTCCAAACTAGAGTCTCTCTCTTTGACATATGATATAAATCTAAAGGGATGGAGCGTATTGAAATATTTCTCTATCATATTTCCAAACATCTATTTTCCTTCCACATTCCCTTATATTACAAATGCATTGAAACTACTGCCAGCATGTCTTTGTTTCTAAAACAGGTAATCCTTGAATTATGACCGTATTTGGGGATAGAATTTCAGTTGTAAATTGAGGCGTTCATAAGTTGAGGCATCCATATGACTGGATCTGATTTTGTGACTCTTTTTACACTGGTTACTAAGTAAATCAGGCATTTGTAAGTACAAGCCACATGTTTAAAGGAATCATGGTTAAGGGAACTATTAAATAAATTCATTCTCCCAACTGTTTTTTTTTTTTACTGGAAATTGGCAATAAAAAACCCCATAAACCAGCAATAAAAATCTCACAAATAACAGATATGTGACTGTGGGATACTGCAAATGCTTGTAAATATGAGCCAGTTGCCAAGCATTCAAAATACAGGCATGTGACTACCCAGGGGGAATGGGGGCAGTGTGACATTTTATGACCAGAGGTACTTTATGGGCCAAAAAGCACGGGGTTACTCCAAACGGTTCTTAAACGATCAGTCATAAGTTGAGAACTACTTGTATATTTGCTATTGAGGAACCTAATAGTACATGATCAGAGGTGGGTTGCTGCCGGCATTGCTGCCAGTTTGCTGCATTGTAAATTGTTCTGTGCATGGGTAGAACATGAAAAAATTACTAAAAAACATGCTGGCAGTGGCAACTGGGAAAATGGTTCAGGGCCATGGCCAGTCTGGGTCACTGCTGGTTTTGTGACCAAGGCCAAAATACCACTACCAGTTTGCCCGAACTGGTGTGAACTTGTAGCAACCCACCTCTGTACATGATATAGACACAATTGTCTCTGATGTATCAGAACCTCTCATGGAAACTTACATGCTTTGTACCCAAGAAAAGACACTCCTTTCACAGAGTGTGGTGATCTCATGCTCAATGCTGATGTATTTGCTTCAGGGGTGGGTTTCTGCCGGTTGTAACCGGTTCGGTAGAAGAGGTTTCACAAATCTACCAGTGGCATAGTACTGGAATACTTGGCTCGCTCCCCCTGCCCGACGCGATCTCCTTTCATTCTCCATCTGCCTCATTCTTTCGTTCGGGCAGCAGAGAATGAAAGGAGATCGCATAACCGAGGGCAAAGGAGCCTGCAGCCTCCTTCATTTAAACGTTCGAGCGGGGGGGGGGGCTTTCTCGCACACTAAAGGCATGCAAGAAAGCCCCCCCCCATTGCCAGAATGTGTCCCAGTCAGAACTGCATCATGAGGTAAGGGAAGCAGGTCTTGGGAGAGACCTTCCGTCCCCCTCCAGAGAGCCCATGCTGAAAGAGAGGAGGTCAGCTGATTTGAATGCGGGCGAATGAGCAGTTTAGTGGCCCACCTTCTTTGCTAGTTCGGGCGGGTGGAGAAAGGAGGTATGCAATAGTTGAGGGCGAAGGTGGTTCCCTTCTCCTTTGGTGGCAGGGGTGCTTTATCACAAGCCTCCTTTCTTTCTCTGCCTGCCCAAATGAGCAAAGGAGGTACTGGCCCCAAACTGCCCACTCGCCTGCATTCAAACCAGCCCGCCCCCTTTTGTCTCCTGGCATGGACTCTCTGAAGGGGAAGGTTCTTTCCAAAGACCGGCTTGTTTCCGGCACGGCGGTGATGGCAAGAAGCAGCTGCCAGCAAAGCTCTCAGCGAAGGGAGCAGTCCTACCGCTGCACTAGATTCAGCAAACCAGGCAACTGTCAGAGAGAAGAGGGCAGCATGTGCCCATGGGCTTGTGCAATAGCCGAATCCTCGCCTCCTGTTCTTCAGCTGCTGCACAAGCCCACGTGGCGGGCGCTGCCCTCTTCTTTCGGATAGCCACCTGGTTAAAAAGAAGGATGAGGCTCCGCTGTTCCGGAGCCCATCCACGGGGGGAAAGGGGCCCCCTCGCATTCCTCGTCTTCCCGGATGGGCTCCGGAGTCATCACCAGCTGCGCAGAGCCTCGCCACGGCTCAACGCCGTAGAAAACATAGGCGCATATGCACACCCCATAAATTACAGCCTCGGAGACTTGGTAACAGCGGGAAACAGTTGGGAGAGGGGCTTTGATCCTGCTCCGGGCTGTAATTGTGTGCGCACCTATGTTTTCCATGGCGTGGAGCCACAGCCAGAAGACGAGGAATTGGAGGGCGACCAGCAGGGCCTCATCCTTCTGAAGAGGACCTGTCCCCAAAGAGAAAAACGCCACTGCCAGGTACTTTTAATCTGTGATTGGTACACTGTGTGTGTGTGTGTGAGAGAGAGAGAGAGAGACAGAGACAGAGACAGACAGACACACACAGAGAAAGAAGGGGGAGGGAGGGAATCAGAGAGAGACAGACAGACACACAGAGAGAGACAGAGAGACAGAGGGGGAGGGAGGAAGGGAGGGACAGACAGACACACAGAGAGAGAGACACACAGAGTGAGTGAGTGAGTGATTGAGTGATTGAGTGAGTGAGTGGCAGACAGACAGACACACATACATATACACACAGAGTGACAGAGAGAGGAAGGGAGGGGAGAGAGACCGAGACACACACACAGAGATAGAGAGAGAGGGAAGGAGGGAGACAGACAGACAGACACACAGAGTGAGTGAGACACACACAAACACACACACACACACACACACAGAATGATTGATGGGAAGGGAGGAGAGAGAGACAGAGATACAGAGAGAGACACATAGAGACAAACAGACAAATAGACACACAGAGAGAATGACAGACAGACACACACACACACACACAAACAGAGACAGAAAGAGAGAGAAAAAGAAAGAAAGGAAAGAAAAGAAAGAAAAAAGGAAAGAAAGGAAAAATGGAAAGAAAGGAAAGAAAGAAAAAATGGAAAGAAAGAAAAGAAAGAAAAAGAAAGAGAGAGATGAAAGAAAGAAAGAAAGAAAGAAAGAAAGAAAGAGAACTTATGACCACAACTGAGCCCAAAATTTTGGTTGCTAAGCAAGAGCATCATTAAGTGAATTTTACCACATTTTCCAAGTTGGCCATGCCCACCTGGTCACATGACTGCCAAGCCACTCTCACAAAACAGGCCACACCTACAGAATAGGTTCTAAAGTTTTTTTGAAACCCACCACTGATTTGCTTGTTTTGAAAATGAGGAGTTCTCAATCTTGTGTTGTTAACCTTGGAATAATGTGGCTTTTAGAAAAAAATTACAAATTTTTGCAGTTTTCGGAAGACTGGCAGAATCTGCCTGTTTTAAAAAGAAAGCTATGGCCCTCCTGTCAACTGCTCCTAATACAAGTGAACCTGAGGCTTTCCTATTTCTGTTTTGGCAACTGTTTCCTAGCTTCTGTATGTTTTGGTAGACATCACTTTTCAGATGGCCAAACAGCCATTTCTCCTACAAGAAAATATAGTGTTTTATGCTTTTTGAAAGGAAGAAAAATTGTCTTCAGTTGTCCCTGATTTATGCCACTCCACAGTGAGCTTTGTGAAAATAGCAGAAAGCGGCATGGAGAAATGTATGGCAATCGCAATATCAGCCTTAATATGACCCTTCTGAAACTGAAAATAGGCAACCTCTTTTAAGTATTTAATGACTGCAGAATTGGCTCACCTCTGTTCAGAAACAAACTGCTATGGAATTTTGATGGGACAACTTATGCAGGAAGGTGGTTCCAGTTTTAAGAAAAATTACTTCAGAAAATGCAGAATTTGGTTGTACAGAATAAGCAACAAGCTGGGGCACCATTTCTGAGGATCAAAGACCATTTATCCCATAATTGTATTATTGAGTATCTGGAAGTTTCTCTTTGGAAACCCTACATACACTACATCTATGTTTATATTTGTGGACAATATTTTCTGCTGTCCATCTCACACCTCTTAGATTGTCTTATACAGGGAGAGGAAAGATAAACTGGAATTTCTTTTTGACAAAAGCATCTCCACATGCCTGTAACATAATTTCGAAAGTATTATTTCCCTTAGCTTTTGCCATAACAGGTTCTCCAAGTTCACTGTGATATATATCCTACATTCCCCAAAACACTTTTTTCAATATGACACACACACACACACACACACACACACACACACACACACACACACACGGTGGCTTGTGTTATTTCTGCCTGGAGATCATTTGGGGCCACATAGATATTGTGTTGTCTTTAAGTAACTCCTTAGCCATTATCAGTGGCTCCTTTTTTGGGTGAATCAAGCCAATTTATGTCAAGTTGGGGATTCCAAATTTAAATCTGCTTTACTGGAATTTCAGTAAAATAGTAGTTTTACTGGTCAGATTGCGAAAATTGTCCTTTTGTGAGCAAATCAAGATTGACACAGCACATATGTAATGCAATGGCAGGAATGAATATAGAGATAGTTTTCCTCTGTGAGACAGAAGTTAAATACCCAATGTTCAAGGCTGATGTCTGAGATTGAAGTCAGATCATTTCAACATAAACCATTTTTTGAAGAGAGAAACAAGGTAAGTTCAACCAAAGACCTTTCTTGAGCTATATGTTTTTTTCTTTCCTTTTCATTATGTCTTAAGAGGGACTCTAAAGTGCAAAGTTAATGGACAAAAATCAGTGAATGTGTCCTAGCCCTGTTCCAAATGTCCAATATTCTTGGTGACTTAGAATTTTGAGACACATCAGTGTAAATTGGAGATAAATGTTAACTGTCAGTAGTAGTAGACTTAATTATGTATTGCATGTCAAAGAATTATGCATTTCTAATATAAAACCACATTTATGAAGCAATAACTTCTTTTGATCAGCATCAGGGCAAAATCTCAGTTCATTTCCAGAAGAGGAAAAACATATCTTTTAGCTTAAGGCAATTACTGAAAACTGCAGCAAGTGGCAGTCATGTCTGTGTAAAACAGGTACAGATTGCAAAATAGACCTAGACTATATAGTCCATTTATTGCAAGAGAAATGGCTAGTCATTCCCCATCTCCATAAGTGAGAAAGACTGAGGCTTACAGGTGCTTCTTCTCAGTGGGAATGCATTAGCCCACAGGAGCTGAGATTGGCATCTGTGGTTTTCCATAAGCTTTCCATAAGGTTTTCCATAAACACAAAATGTTTCAGAGACCCCGTGGAAAATGAAGTGGCAATCTACTTTTATTATTGCTTCACTTTTATGACATTGATTTATTATTTTTACATTTTGGTTTTGTACCATGGATCTATCATAGTATGTATGTATTGCATTGGTTTTGTTAACTGCCAAGAGTCTATTGATATAAACAAATCTAATAAATAAGACATTTTTGGATTAGAGCTTTCAACATCACACAACATGAAGCATGCCACCCCACTTTCACTCATTTCACAGGTGGAGAAAAGGAGAAATAATTGAACATGTTTTCAGCGCTAGATGAAGCAGAACACTGGGGGGCAGTGAAAACTCACAAACTCTGACAGCAGTGTTAATACTCCTGGGAACTGTTGATCAAAGATGTTCTTGCTTGTGTATACATACTGACAGGATTCTTTGAAAAAATGAGTGTTGACCATGATCTTTCTCCAATGGATCTCTCCAAATGATAGTTTGCTGTGGTAGCAATGTTGTAGAAATGTGTTTTCAAGGGAAAATACCAAGTGCAGCTGTTGCAGCAGAAAAGCATGATTGTCCTCACTGCAAAACAGGCAGTTGTAGAAAAAGTAAAATGGTAAGGCTACATTATCTTTCCTGCCCTTGAAATTCTAGCCAAATGTCCTCAGACTATAGATAGTTCTTATATCTAATCCAATGAGCTAATGAGAAAATCCAATTTTTTGATGCCTGTGGAAAATACAGTAGGTGTGCGTGATAATAGCTGTTGACTGCTAACTCACCAGACCTTCCATCAACTCCCTGCTATGTAACACTTTTATCTTCCATTGTAAAGAACAAATAAAGGCAACTATTTCTGCAAGAGTTGACTTGCATGTTTCCTCTTGTTGAGATTCCCATAGACCAGTTATCCATTGAGACCTGTTTGAATTCATGGAATTTCAGATTAAAGCCAAAGTGGATTAATAATTCATTGTTTGTATATTTGGAAATGATATCTGATGTCTCCTCCAGATAGCCTATGTCTTTGTATGATTACTACACTAAGGAAGTTAATACAGTAGTTAATTAAAGTACAACAAACAATTGTCTGATTCAAGGTTGAGTTGATTTAGTTCTGTGGTTGAGTCGATTTAGTTAGTGAAACTATATTTGATTCCTCTTCCCACTTCCTTCTCTCATGGTCCACTAATAAAGGAATGGAAGTGGTTAAAGTGTTCTTATGAACAATACGTTAGGAAGCTGGCTACAGTTTTTTTATAGTGTGGGTGGTGTATTCAGCTGGAAGGTATTTTTCTGCATTAGAGGACTTTCCTATAGTTGTTACTGATGTAATACAGCTGTGATCCTTGCGCTATACGGTTGAGGGATAAATCCTTCAGAGAACACATTCATTCTGTCTCTAGACAAAAAATAGTTGTTTTTTTTGCCATTCCCAAAAGTGTTTTATTTTGCTATTCTGA
This sequence comes from Thamnophis sirtalis, assembly GCF_051295495.1. Taxonomy (NCBI): domain Eukaryota; kingdom Metazoa; phylum Chordata; class Lepidosauria; order Squamata; family Natricidae; genus Thamnophis; species Thamnophis sirtalis. The sequence continues at coordinate 119,925,073 of NW_028261383.1, forward strand.
GGTCTGGTTTATTGAATGCCTGCCTTTTGTTCATCTCAAACAACTGGGATGGCACACATTTTTCATACTGTTCATTAAGCATCTATTATTCTTAATGAGTTGATACATCATGCATGTGACTTGAGATAATTGATTCCATACTCAATCTGTTGAATCAAAAATGATTGGATGATTTGCATTCAAGCTTCCCTTACCTATCTTCTGAATACCATAACCTAAGTTCTTCTACTCCCACAAAATACTTTTATTCTGGTTGCTAACCTTTCATCTCCATACCCTTTACATTTTCTGACAACAAATATCCTGTCCTTATTCAATGTGAGCTTTTTTCCTTAGGAAAGGTATAGTGGTCTCCCCCTTAAAAAATTCTAGAGAATTTCTCAGCCTGCTCCCTAGTCCAGTACAAAGGCAAACTCTATCTGCAGCAGAACCTTTGCTGCCAAACTGGTGTTGTGCAGTCTATCTGTTCTGCCCTATTTCAAAATAAACAGTGTCTGTATCCCAATTGGTCAGGCTTGGTCACTGCCTCCATGGCTATTTGTTCTGAGCTGCTCAGTCAGTAAAATTGTGGACCTTCCTTTCATGGTGCAGTAGTAAATTAGTGGAATGGTAGATCTTTCTTTGTTTTCATGTGTTGTTTTAACAAGGACTGTGGTGAAATTGTGGGCCTTTTTTTCTTGCTTCATTGCTTTTAATGACATAAAAGCAAGGAAACAGTGGAGGGACAAAAGGCTGGGTAGCTGGTAGGGAAGAAGAGAAGGCTGCAAGGAGAAGAAAGGGCAGGGGAAGAAGAGTATTCTGTGTTTCTGTGTATGTGTGGGCAGGTACAGCAAGAAAACAAGCAAACCCCATACCTATTCCTAATAATTGTGAAGAATAAATCCCCAACAGTAATAAAGCTTTTGTTGAATCTCTCCGAATGAGACTTAGGAAGTTAAATGTTGGGAGAGTGCATGAGCTCAAGATACAGGGTGACATTGACAAGACTTTGCCTCCTTACTCAAGAGACAGCAAGAATATGTGTTCCCTGAAATATTGAATAATTAAGGAAAGATTATAATTCAACAAAATATGTGTATTACTACTAAAAGTCTACAAGATTGTTAATTGTGTTAAATATAAAGAGTATTGTTTTATTTGTACAAAAATGTAACTCTGGTTACACAACATTTGTAGAAAAATAAAACACACACACACACATATATATCTGTATCTGTTTGTGTGTGTATGTGTGTGTGTGTTTTGTATAAAGAATATCTGTACCCCACTTCTCCATTTGTGCCATGGTGAACAAGCAATTCTTGCACTGAGCAGAGACTAACCCTTACATTTAACAGAACAAAATAACAGAGTTGGAAGGGACCTTGGAGGTCTTCCAGTCTAACTTCCTGTTCAAGCAGGAGACCCTATATCATTTCAGACAAATGGTTGTCCAGTCTCTTTTTAAAAGCCTCCAATGATGGAGCACTAGCCATTCCACTAGTTTATTGTTCTTGCTGTAAGGAAGTTTCTCCTTAGTTCTAGGTTGCTCCTGTCTTTGGTTACCATACTTTTCAGAGTATAAAACGCACCTTTTTAACTCAACAGAAAGGACAATGCACCCAAATTTTATAGATATGAATTGCTATGATAAGTAATAATTGGATATGAATATTGAATGGTACCTATTAAAGGAAGATTAGAAATTTTTTGGTTATATATAAAGGTTAATAAAAAAGAACTAAGTTAAATTTAGTTAAGTTTTGATTATTAGAGGGAAAATATTATGATAAATATATAGTCAAATAAAGGAGGGATAATGATAACATCGTATATATATATATATGTATGGGTACAACATAAGGAAATTGGATGTAAATTGTAAACAGTGATTTGGAAAGGAGGATTAGAAATTTTTGTTACTAAATATTATGGATGTTTAGCCAAAATAGGCCATAAGGTTTTAGCGTGATTGGAGGATATTAGAAATAGCAAATGAAATGCCAGTATGTGGTTATGTTTAAATCTTGGTATATTTTATGAAAATATAAACAATTATAGTCAACATTTAAACAATTATAGTCAAATGAAAATGGAGGTATGATGATGGTAATATGTATAAATGTATCTGAGTTAAAATACTTGAGTTAATATGAATTATGGTTGATGACTGTGAAAGAGATGCACGAAAGTCTTTTGTAACCAACTGATCCACTTTCTACAGTATGTAAAGAAGGAGGATTCTTTGTGTTGTGTTTGTTTTGAAAAAAAAATATTTTTTTAAAAAAAATAAAGTTCAAAACATTCTTAAAGATCCATCTCACCTCATCCATCAACTATTACCATCTGGCAGACGGTACAGGATAATAAAAATAAGGACAAATAGGCTGAAAATCAGCTTCTATCCCAGGGCAGTAACTATATTGAATTCTACAGTATAGTGCAATATCGGGTTTTCAATTCAATTGTATAGAATGTGAAGGATGTGTGTTGTGTTTTATTTTTATAGTTATATAGTTATAATGTACACTGAAGATGGCATTTGATTTTGTTGCATGAGGTGCAATGGCAATAAAGTAAACTAAAAAAAAAAATAAGATAGTCATATTAACGGAAAATACCACTTTTTTTTACCTCTTTTTCTCCATCCCACCCCCATTTATCATCTCACAGTCTCAAATGGAAAAATAATTACTTGGACCATTGAAAATGTAAATCACAATACTTAAAAAGGTATTGTATACATTAAATATTGGTAGAATGCTTTAGTTCAGTTTATTGAGTCTGGAGATAGAGTAGCTACCGTCCCTGTTAGTTTTTCTTTGGGTTTTTTTAATGGGGGGAGCATTGTATTTGTCTAGGCTTTCAATATTTTTCTTTCTTTTCTTTTGTTTTTTTACTTTACAGCGAATACCACCCAGAGTCATCTAGAAATTGGCAGCCTTTAACTTTAAATAAATAAATATTTTCCTTTCAGCTCTGTGGAACACAAGATAGAACACATAACACACACACACACACACACACACACACACAAAATATTAAAATCCCATTTAAAAATAAAGAAATAGAAGTTAAAAGAGCCATACATTTTGCCAGCTAACTTTGAGGCAAGACGGCAAGTTATTTTTTTTTTTTAATGAAGCAACTCAAATCTCATAGTTAACTGTTCTCAGAAGATGCAATTCTCAGCCTTAAAGAGAGTTTTGAAATTTCATTTTGCACTAATAGGGATACTACCCACAAGGCTTATCTCTGTGAGACCAGGATGTCATGTTACATAAAAAGACTAATGAAATCTTCCCTATAAGCAATTCCTATGGGTTGGGGTGTTTTCTGACTCCGAAACCTGGCATGAAGAATAAAAGTACATCAATACTACTACTCTGAGTTGTCTAGGTACTTTTATCATTATTCTCCCCACCCCCATCTGTTCATATAGACTAATTTGGTACAGTTTGTTTTTCTGGAGGACTGTAGGCTAGCCAGGATTTTCCTGTTGACTGTTAGCTATGTGTATTAAACAGTTCTAGGGAGTGTCTTCTAGGTCTGTATTTGGCTCTGGTTCAGTCTAAAGAATTATATTTCAGGAGGTTTTGCTAGACAGTACAAATGCAACAGGGTGTTTCTCTTACTAATGCTATTGCATAAACTTTTGGTGTTCCAAATGTTGCAAGCAGCCAGCTACTCCAACATATATTGCTAAAATGTTTTTTCCTCAAATCCATTGCCAGTAATATTTAGAAGAAAGTTTTTTTTTTCTCCTTAAAAAATGAGTTTGCTGAAAATCACATAAACTCAGATTTTTGCTTCCTTGTTTTATTTCACCATGGCATTGATTCAGAGCTAATATTAAAGTATGTGCATATGTCCTATCTCCTTTACCCTCCTTACTCTTTTCCCCCACATTTTGAAGTTTTATATGGTTATCTGATTATTAAGCTTCATCATAGCAACTATATCTTTTTATTTCTCAACTTAAGGCAATTAAAGTTACATTAAATGAAATGATTGCTTTTGCATTTTTTCCAGATTAGCTTAATTTAGAGAAATTGGATTGTCTTTTTCATCATTCACTTTCTTTCAAAACAGTTTAGGAAAATAATGCTTGCTTGAAACTCTCTTCAGATTCTGAATTATCAAGATTTTATTTGTTTGTTTGCTTGGTTATAACCCATCTTTATTATTTTTTGTGAACAATTCAAGGTGCAAACATATCCAACACACTTCCTTCTCTTATTTTTCCCCACAAAAACAACTCCGTGAGGTGAGTTGGGCTGAGAGAGAGTGACTGGCCCAAGGTCACCCAGTTGGCTTACATCATGGATAAGTGAGACTAGAACTCACAGGCTCCTGCTTTCTAATCTGGTGCCTTCACCATTAGATCAAACTGGCTCTTATTGCCAGAAAGATATTATTTTTTTCTTTACATTATTTGGTTAAACCAGCACTTTCCTGCTAGTTCAGTTTCTATTTATACAAATTCTATCCAAAGAAATATAGATGGTGCTTTAATCAACTGCAGGTAAAGAGTTTGTATTGTATGAAATTGAATTGGATCCATGACTGGTTTTCCAGCAAACACATCTGCTGTATCTTGATGCTAGCATGCTAATCATTGAATGACTGGTATATCTATTAAATTCCATAGTACAGGTAGCCCTCAACTTACAACAGTTCATTTAGGGACTGTTCAAAGTTACACCACTACTGAAAAAAGTAACTTATGACCGTTTTTCACACTTATGATGGTTGCTGTGTCCCAGGGTCGTATGATTATTTTTTGTGACCTTCTGACAAGCAAAGTCAATGGGGAAGACAGATTCATTTAACAACTGTGTTACTAACTTACTAACAACTGCAGTGGTTCACTTAATGTGGCAAAAAAAAGTTGTAAAATGAGGCAAAATTATCTTAATAACAGTTAGTAAGCGTGTCTATGTGCAATTTGCATTTACATTTTTGGTTTATTTTTATATTTGTTGCTTGCATTGTCTTACTCAAGCGATCTTCTTATTTGAAAGTGCACTTCTTTGGTGAGCATATTATCAACTAACAAAAGTATTCTTCAAAACCTTCCTTCTTCAGGCTTTTCAAGATGTTATAAGATGTTGCTGAGTTGTAGAAGCAGAACAAAGTGGTTTCATTTGATAAATGAAAGACTAAGGCAGCACTTGTTCCTAACTTGTGAAGATTCATTAGAAGATGACCCATATTGAGATGATAAAAAGCATGGTTTTCCTCAAATAAATGCAAGGAACTAATTACTCATTAGGGAAGAGGATAGATACTACATTTTTTTTGTACAAGAAAAATATGCCCGTTTTCAAACATAATACCTAAAAACACCTCATTTACTTAGGGAATAATATGTTTCCAAAATATTGTCATCGTGTGTCAAATGAGACCTGTTAATTTTTAAACAATTTTTTGGGGTGGTTTGTCACCTTTTTTTATACCACTTATTTTTCTCTTTGAGTAATGAGTACCTGTTGCATGAAGGAGTGCAAATAATAGACAATAATTTACCGATCTTGTCAACAGCAACTCTTGGGATCATAATGACAGGAAAAAAATGTTGCAGATAGTATTATCATTACTGCCAAATATATTTCTGATTTGCCATTCTACTGATAACTAGGATCAATCCTGCATAGGAGTTGGCAATGCCTGGCAAAAACTTAGTCAATCTTAGTTGTCTCAAATAAATGAAATAGGTGGGAAATACAGGCCTAAAGGCTAGCCTGGAAAGTTGTTGTTTTTAATCCAAAAAAAAATGGTAGTAACTTCTGAACTACTGCTAAGCAAGCAATGTGGATGTAGTTTATGTAGTCTCCATGTCAGAGGTGGGCTTCTACCTGTCTGATCTGGGTTGCAGAACCGGCAACGACCCAGGCTGGCTACGCCCCCCGAATTGGCCGCTGCTAACCTTTTTTTTTTTTTTAGTTCTGTGCATGGGCAGAACAATTTGCATTGAATTATGCATGCATGCGCAGCACGCATCCAGCACGCATGAGTGAACCGGTAGTAACGCTGGCTGAAACCCACCCCTGCTCCAGGAGCAAAGCTTAGCTTAAAGTAAAGTTTACTTGGCCAAGCTTCTTGATATCAAACTAGTTGAAGATTTATTTAGACCCAGAATTGATGAATCAGTGATCTAAATCTGTCTTAGTAGATTTCCTGGTAGTGAAACTGCATCTGTTGGTGACAGTTGATTGAGGGCCAAATCCATAGACTTCTATTATTTATCGTATTCCTCTTATCTTGGCAGGCCATCTTAAAATGTTTTACTGTTATTTTGCAGAGTTGTCATAAATATTCTCAAAACTATACAGTTTGTAATCTAGGTAAAGAGCAATACATGAAATAATAGTTACAGTTAATCATGCAGGGCCTTTTATTTGGGAATCAAGACACTATGCTAATATACAATAATACAATACAATAAAATAGCAGAGTTGGAAGGGACCTTGGAGGTCTTCTAGTCCAACCCCCTGCCTAGGCAGGAAACCCTATACCGTTTCAGACAAATGGCTATCCAGCATCTTCTTAAAGACTTCCAGTGTTGGGGCATTCACAACTTCTGGAGGCAAGCGGTTCCACTGATTAATTGTTCTAACTGTCAGGAAATTTCTCCTTAGTTCTAAGTTGCTTCTCTCCTTGATTGGTTTCCACCCATTACTTCTTGCTCTACCCTCAGGTGCCTTGGAAAATAGTTTGACTCTCTCTTCTTTGTGGCAACACCTGATATATTGGAACACTGCTATCATGTCTCCCCTAGTCCTTCTTTTCATTAAACTAGACATACCCAGTTCCTGCAACCGTTCTTCATATGTTTTAATCTCCAGTCCCCTAATCATCTTTGTAGCTCTTCTCCGCACTCTTTCTAGGGTCCCCACACCTTTTCTACATCGTAGCGACCAAAACTGAATGCAATATTCCAAGTGTGGCCTTAACAAGGCATTATAAAGTGGTATTAACACTTCATGTGATCTTGATTCTATCCCTCTGTTTATGTAGCCTAGAACTGTGTTGACTTTTTTGGCAGCTGCTGCACTCTGCTGGCTCATATTTAAATGATTGTCCACTAGGACTTCAAGATCCCTCTCACAGTTACTACTATTGAGCAAGGTACCACCTATACTGTACCTGTGCATTTCATTTTTCTTGCCTAAATATAGAACCTTATTCTTTTCACTTGAATTTCATTTTATTAGATAGTGCCCAATGTTCAAGTTTGTCAAGATCCTTCAGTATCTTAAGCCTGTTTTCTGGAGTGTTGGCTATTCGTACCAGCTAGGTGTCATCTGCAAATTTGATGAGTTCCAAATTTATTCCTCATCCAAATCATTGATGAAGATGTTGAAGAGTACTGGGCCTAAAACAGAGCCTTGGGGTACTCCACTGCATACTTCCCTCCATGTAGATGCAGTTCCATTGAGGACTACACGTTGAGTGCGGTTGGTCAGCCAGTTATGAATCCATCTGGTAATGATGCTGTCCAACCCACATTCTTCTACTTTATCTAGTAGTAGGTTATGGTCTACCTTATCAAATGCCTTACTGAAGTCCAAGTAAACTATATCGATGGCATTCCTCTGGTCCACTGATTTTGTCACTTTGTCAAAGAATGCAATAAGATTAGTCTGGCATGATCTGTTTTTGACAAACCCATGGTGGCTTTTGGCTATTACTTTGTTTACTTCTAGGTGTTCGCTAATTCATTGCTTGATTATCTTTTCCAGAATGTTTCCTGGTATTGAGGTCAGGCTGATAGGTCTATAGTTTCCTGGATCTATTTTTTTTCCTTTTTTGAAGATGGGAACCACATCAGCTCTTTTCCAGTCCTCTGGCAGTTCACCGGTGCTCCAGGATCTCTGAAAGATATAGTTCAGAGAATGTACACCACTTTCACCAATAAATTGCAATGAAACAATATTTTGAGTGCATTTAAATGTTATGATTCAGAGAGAAGTGTCTCTTCTTTATATCCATCCATTGGTGAAGGAATGAGTGATAGAATTTGTGCTCTGAAGGTAAACAGTTCCAAAAATGAGATGAGACAATACAAGGGAATGGGACTATGCTGTAGTAAACATCAGAGCTCACACTTTAATTGCAAATCATTTTAAAGCAGTGCCTGCTGATGCCTTAGGGACAAACATAAACTTTGTAATTTTAAGATAAATACTGAGCTTGACAAATCTTCTGATAGGATATAGAGCTCAAGGTCCAACTGTGGTATGTTTGGTACTCTCTGAGCCTGGTTGTTTGCTTGCAGATGTTTCATTACCCAACTAGACAACATCATCAAAGCTGGTGGGTGTGGGTTTTGCTCCCTATTTATATGGAGTAGCTTTCCCTGTCAAGTGTGCAGTTTGCTCAGAGCACTAATGATATTACCTAGTGGCATAATAAAATGTCTGCAAGCAAACAACCAAGCTCAGAGAGCACCAAGGATTCCAAAGTATAGTGCTATAATGGGTAATTCTTGATAAAGAACTCATTCTACAAGGATGCACTTGGAGAATGAAAATATTCTTTCAATGATTCTGCTTTTTCTTGAAGTGCTTGTAAATAGACAGTTGAGTATTAGTTCAGAGAAGGGAATTCCTGATGGAGGTTTTCAAATTATGCTTTTCTATGGTTTTATTTCAACAGCAACTAAGAATTATTTTAATTGTATAATTTCTAAACATCAAATTTACTTCCACTGCAATTTTTGGTGGAATTGCCCAATTCTTTTCTTTCCTTTTTTCTTTTTTTGTAATTGCTAGAGTGGGATTTTCCCCCTTTTGATAGCAATGACACGTTTTACATTGCTCTATTTATTCCAGTATAGGCAGTATGAGAAAGAGAGAGAGAAAAAGAGAAACTGACCATGGATGGCCAGAAGACCAGAAAGAAATATGTAAAGGAAATCAGATTAAATCTCAAGAAAAGAGAGAGTAAAAAATCTAACTAGCCAGGCTTCTTTCCTATTTCCAGCACAAAGTGTAGACAAAGTTATAGCTCAGTAGTGTAACCATAATGGCTGAAGTTGGGCAGTATAAACTGGCCAAGTTGGGCAATTCAAAAACCAATTAATTGACTCCCTATGTTATGGTTAATTCTCTTGGGTGTGATGGCCCAAAACCCAGATTCTAATCTCTGAAGGAAGAATATTTCATAAGGCAGGGGCTACAACAGAAAAAGCCCATTTTCTAGTTTCCACCAGTTGACACTCTTTGGCTGGTGGGAATTTGCAGCATGGTCAATCTGTTGCATAGGATTGAACTGGTAGAAATTCTTGGAAAAAGATGCTCCCTCAGCTAACCTGGTCCCAAGCAACACAGATCTTTAAAGGTGACAAGAAGCAAACTAACAACCAATGTATCTCTTATAACAGTGATCTCATATATGCACCTGACAGGCCTCCATAACTGTCATGCCACTGTATTCTGTATCAGTTTTAGTTTTGAACACCTAAGGGTAGCCCCGTATAGAGGGTGCTGCAACAATCCAATTGGGAGATAACCAGTGCATGAATCATTAGACACAGTGACTTGTGATCCAGAAAATGATGCAACATTGATCTCTAGATCCTGCCCAACTCCTTTCTTGATGAATTGCTGTAGGTCAGATTATGAGATACTACTCATAACCTGGTTATTTTTCTACTAACCTGCTAGAGCTATGTGCTGGTCGCTAGTTTGCCCTCTGCCTCTGGAGTTCTTGAGAGTAAGAGCCCTAATAGAAATATGAATTCCATTTTCAAGTGACATAAAAATGTAGTATCTTCTACTTTCTGCCCATGTTGAGCACTAGAGTTGAGGAGAAAACTTTTTTTTAAACTTTCTAACTAAAAGCACAAAACCTGGAAAAGGAAGATTGATAGAAACATATCAGTCTGGTGATGATCTCTTCAGCACAGGCCACATTCATTGTTCCTGAAATGAACTGGCAGGCTGCCCCCATTCAAGGAGGTATTTTTGTATGGGTAGAAGCTTTCTCAGCTGTGAAGAATGTGGACTGGAATACAAACAATTTCCACTTTTTCCAATAACAGGTTACTGATTTGCTGTACTTCCTCCTGGGAAAAAGACAGAACTTTGATGGTCAGCTACCTTTACCTCGGATAGTAGCTGTGCAAGTATGCTCTAGGTCTGTGATGGTAAACTTATAGCATGTGTGCCACAGGTGGCATGCAGAGTCATATTTGCTGGCACGTGAGCCATCAGCTCCAGCATTTTTCAGCCTTCTGGAGGACTGGGCGAGGCTGTTCACCCTCCCCAGGCTTCAGGAAAGCCTCCAGAGCCTGGGGAGGTCCAAAAACAGGCCAAACCAGAAGTTCGAAGCAATCCATTTCTGGCTCCAGAGGGCCTCTGGGGGAGGCTGTTTTCACCTTCCCCAGGCTTCAGGAAAGCCTCCAAAGCATGGGGAGAGTGAAAACACCCCCCTCCTGCGTGAGGCGGGGGTCATGCGCACATGCACAGCTGGGCGGTGCGCATTGAGGTGTGGGTATGTGCACACAATTTTGGCATGCCTTTTAAAAAAAGTTTGCCATCACTGCTCTAGGTTCAGTCTTCTCACATTAAAAATAATTCATAAAACACCCATAAAACAGTTTGATTCTATTCTTGTTGCTCCTTAGAGATGTTTCTAGTGCATTTACAAAAACTACTTTTGAAAATTCCCCATCACGGTCAAGATACACCCTTTATTACTTTGAATAAGATTTCACATGATTTACAATTCAGACCAACATGAAGCATTCCTTCATTTTCATGAACAAGACTAGACTCATTACACTAAATAGGTCTGTAACTGGGTTATTAAATATATAAAACTACCACTGACCTTCAATGTTCTGCACCTTTCTAGGTTCTCTGCAAAATTTCACACTTAAAAGCATTAAATTAAAGTTTACTAGCCATATAGCAGGCCATAATTCATTTCTTGATATGTTACATGTAACCCAGGAATTATAAATTCATATGCTTTTGTCTGTGAGTAGCTCCTGGCTCATTGAGATGCTTGAAGTGGTGGAACAGTAGTAATAGTAGTTTGAGAAATGTTGGAGGAAGAAACCAGACATTCACTAACACATACCTTTAAAGCTATTTCAGGAGATAGACTTTGTAGCTTTCCTCATTTGTCATGAACCATAATTCACAATAGTCCTAACTAAGCATAGGAATGGTGAGGGATGATAACAATTTCTGCTTCTTTTGCTTAATTATGTGTAAACTACATCAAGTAGTTACTGTTGTCTGAAGACAAAATCTTGAGTACCCATGACTTCTATGATCCTTGTGCTGTGTCCATGCAGCCAATCTCATGGAAGAGCTCTGATTTAGTTCAACGGTATTGGAAGTACTTTATTTTCTAAGATAGGAAATAATAGGCTGTGGAGGGACCATTTTTTTAAAAAAGGAAGAAGGAAAAAGAAAAGAAGGAACCAATTATCCTTCTCTCAACCTGCTGATCCAATAATTTTAGACTAATGTCAAACCTTCCTTATTTAGATTTTAGAAAGTTTTGAGCATTGTGATAACAATCATTTTTATATTTGTCAGTCTTGTGTTTAAGTCTGTTAGACATTTGATGCCCCCTTAGTTAAACTTATATTTGCTGACGTATGGCTATGTGGCTGTTTTTGTTGAAACTATCTTACTTAAAAAAATATTTTAATAAACTTTTTCAGCACAATTAAAGAAAAAAAATACAAAAAAGAGAAATAAAAAAGTGAAAAATAAGTATGACTTTCTCCCTTCTTCACATGAGTAATTGCCCTCTCATTTTTCTCAGCTTCTTTAACTCTCTTTAATCCCAAAACCCCAAATTCATTCTTTTTTCGAATGCCCATATAAGGCTTTCACTCTTAACTTTTTATCATTTTTTCCCTGACCAAACTGCTAAACTTTACAATTTTTGCAAAATCTGTAATTTTATAATTCAGTCTACTAATGTTTTTATGTATTGAATAATGCCACAGTTACTATTCACATTATTAGTTTTCTATATTTCTTTTCCAGTAAAGGGTCCATAAAACCCAATAGAAATAATTCCATTTTCAATACCTTATTAGTCCTTAATATCTTTTCCATCGTTGAATGAATTTACATCTTAAATTTCTTTCCTTTTTTACAAGTCCACTATGGATGATAAAAAGTCCTCTCTTTCTTTTTACACTTTCCACACCAACTTGATGTTGCTTTGTAGATTTTTGATAGCTTAGCAGATGCCATATGATCTTTTTGTTGATACTTTTAATCTGTGGAGAACCTTGCTATAATCAGAAACTCTGTGTGTGTGTGTGTGTGTGTGTGTATACACATACACAGACAAATTTCTGCAATGTTTCCTGTCTTTTCAGAAGTGTAAAATGGATTTAAGATTTTTTAAAAAGAAAAATCTGCTGTCCATTGAAATCATCTTCGGAGTTATTCCTTCAAATTCCCCAGAAATTGCTTGGAATTTCTTGGGATTTGATTATCTTCACAGTGGCATTGATATATGGTTACACTCTCCTAGGATACGTTTATTCTACTCTCCATCCTCCCCTCCTGATCTTTGAATGCCAAACTTTTAAGAAATACTGTTGAGAGTTTCCGAATTTGACACTTTCGTGGTTTGTTGTTCCCGCTGTTTCTTTCCTGCTGCTGAATTTAATTAGTTATCAATTTCCTGTTGTGTTCAAGCTATTTACTTTGTGTGGTTTTGATGATTTACTTTTGCAATATGGATTTTACATTTTTGCAAATAGCATTTTAACCAAAGTATGGAGTAGGAATGTTTTTGTAAATAAAAATATTTGTCATAGCAAAAAAGTCAGTCAGTTTGGTATTCTTTAGTAAACTATAATATGTGAATTTTAAAAGCTACCCAATCTTTTTTAATATCATAATGCAAATCACAAATCTATAGTATGGCTGTATTATAAAAGCAAAAGGGAGGCTCATTGTAGATTTCTTTTTAAACTGATTGGTATATTTTTAAAAATTCAGCATTTGATAAACATTCATCTTTATCTAATTTAGGGAACCACATTGTTGAAAATGTTAAGTTTATGAAAGGAGCAGACAAGGCATACAAGTCATATTTTCTCTTTTCATTCTACAGTAGTAATAATTCTGATCCAATATATGGTTGATTATTCCAGAAGAAACCAATTGCATTTATATAAAGCACCTTAATATAGAAAGTTTGCTGTTCTACTGGGGAAATCTGAATAAATATCAAAGTGTTGTAAGTTCTTTCACTCACAGCTGAGCCAATAGGTCAAGGGAATGAAGCTAGCCACAGACATTCCTGCTCGCCCTTTTTTGCATTCAGTGCAAAATATATTTTTAAAATATATTTCAATCAGAATAGAGCTGGAAGGGACCTTGGAGATCTTCTAGTTCAATCCCCTGCTCAAGCAAGAGACCCTATACCATTTCAAATAGGTGGCTGTCCAGTCTTTTCTTAAAAACATCCAGGTTTTTTTTGGATTCAGTCTTTTATCTCTCTTTGGTTCTTTGTCATGGTACTCCTAATGCTTTGAAATACCCACACCATTTCTCTTGAAATCTCACTCATTTTCCCCTAAAAGGGCATATTGTCTTAGTTTAATAAGTCTACTTTTAGTCATGTCCACAAACAATATATCCAGTTCCAGTTTTGCTCATCAAAGAGTTCAATAATCATAGCACTTTACATCTCAGGGTTATTAATCAATTCCATTTAAATAGTCCAAACAGTTTCTGCACAACAAAAGTTACTTTACTTCACTTAAAAGTCTTCTTTATTCTCACAGTAGTAAAGTAATTAATTATAGGACAGTTAGTATCACCACAATCCTTCAAGAAGATGTTACTTGTTTCTTTTGTCAAAGTTTTCCTAGATTTGTATGGGTGTAATATATTCCATTCACCAGTAGATGGCAGCATCAAGAGAGGTTTCAGCATTGTTTCAAATGTAGTAAATTAAAATCCAAATTTAATTCGGTTTATACAGACAAAATTAAATACTCAAATAAATTCTGGTACATTTTAATGCCTCTCCATAACAACACCTGCCCAGTTTAAAATCCAATTTTCTTTCATTAAAATGTATTTAGTTTTTCTCCTCTTAGTTCCTTTATTTGTGTCTAGGATTTTTCTCTCTATGGTTGTTCGCCACTTTAAAAAAGGTAAGTCTAGGAGTCTCTTTTCCTGGATTTTCTTCTTTTTCCCTTTAATTTTAGGGACTACATGAATAAAAAGAATCTTCTTACCAGTTCCAATCACTGTTCACTAACTCCCCTTCAGCACCAGTCTGAGGTGTTCTTCGGTTGCCCCAGCTTCATGGCAGCCATGTTTAGGCTGCCTTTTCCTTGTGGCTGAGAGAGAAAGAAAACCCCGGGTCAGGCAGGAGAGTTGCGACTCTCAGTGACCTCTCAGGGAACCCCTCTTTTTATTCACTGCCCCTACAGGACGGCTTTGGCTCCTTTAAGAGCCCACTGATGGGAGCGTGGATATCCATGCTGCATGTCCGATCCTGCCGCGATGTCGACCAGAAGTCAGCTAAATGAAATCCTGATAAAGTGAAATTTTTATCAAAGAGGTTGACAATCTTCATTTTATTTTTGCTTTTAGGAAGACTTTTGGCTGGCTGAAAGCTAAATGAGAAAATAAACTCTATCACCTCTGGGTTAAAGATAAGAGAGCAAGCCACATAGGCTAGAGCCAGATCAGAAGGCTAGAGGCAGATCAGGACTGGATTTTATTTTATGAATTACAATTTGAGTTGTAAGAAAGAACAGCAATTGAAATTAATGCTGCAGACATCATTGTTCATTTCTTCCTTTTTCCTCTTTGCTTTTGGTGCCTTTTCAATGTCCTTTTGTTCTTTAACCCTGATACACCCAACAAAGATATGGCCTTAACAAACCAGTTACATTTATTCTGGAGAAAGACTACTCTTGGGGAAGTCACACCCCCACCTTGGGTAAATTATAATGAAGAAACTACTTGTCTTCTCCCTGGATACAGAGGGGTTTCTCTGGAGAAAATTGGCTGGTAGAAACATGACTGACAAGGCTGTTCCCAGAAATTTTGAGAAGAGGGAAGCAGGGTTGTTACTACATGGTTTAGAGTCTCCCTTAAAGATTCCAAGGAGACACATCCTGTCATATCTCATATATGTGTGTTCCACATTACATTATATGACCAACCACTTTAAAAAAGGTACAATAACTATATTGCCTCTTCCTTCCTTCTTCTTTCCTTTTACAGTGTAACTCATTCCATCTTATTTGACACTGGGGGAGAGTATACCAAAGTTAGTTAATTGCAAAAAAATAAAAATAGTAGTATAAAAGTTCTAAGTAAACAGTTAAGCAACATGATTGAAAGTCTGGAGTTGTATTTTAAATAATAAGAGCAAGTGACTTAACCAATCTAGATAGGGAGATTTCCCTTTTTTATAATGATTTATTTGCATTTAATAAATATTTAGAGGAGGCTGTTGCTGTGCATAAGTATATTTAATGCAACATCATGCAATTAATTAGTTTCAATATCTTGCTAAAAAGGCGAAGGAATAAAATCATCTTGGTGACTTTTTAAAAAAATGTGTGGGATAAGGGGTTGAAGGTTTGCTTGGCTTGTTATTGTATTAAGCAATTTAAGCTGAATAATGGAACTGCTAAATTTCAGCCAATCATTTATTCTGTCAGTTTTATCACTGTCAGGAGACAATTTATGGATTATATTTAACAGTATTTATAATTGTGCATATGTTTTGCAGTTTATTGAATGTAGCATGTAGCACTTTACTGGAGTACTAATATTATTTATTACTGACACTTATCACATATGTCAAGTTTATCTAATTAGGGTTTTTTCCCTAAAATAAATTCTGGTGAATTGAGGTGAGTCATGTTATTACATTCACTGAGAAGAACAGAAGGTGCTATTGAAAGCCATGAATGGGTGAAAATTTTAAATAACTGCAGGCAAAGTTGCTGAAAAGATTGTGAGGTTACGTTATAACTAGCAGACACAGTAGAGATAGGAGATTTCATCTGCCACTTTTCCAGAGAAGCTTTATTTTAGCCATGGATTAATGTGATGAAAATCACTTTAGTAAGTATGGATCACATAGAGATAAAAGACATTTTCTGAAAAATCCCTTTCTTCATGGTTAACTTTTTCTTATGTTCACTAGCTATATGATGTGGAAGTCACCAAAATGAGGCCTATATATATAAAAGTCTCAGTATATAGAGGAATCTTAAAATCAAACAAAAATTCTGTTTATGTGGAGAATATCTTTACACACAGGACCTATTCTTATTGATGTCAACATAGTTACTGGAATATGTAATTACCCAGCCGAGTGTGATTGTCCTCCCCATATTCCCAAGTATAAGGAGTGGCATAGGAATGCATGGGGATAGACAAAAATCTGCATTGTTGGGCATGGCATCATAGTTTAAGCCACTTTTTTCTGTACATGTAACATCAACACACAAGTGGCACAAAGTTTGAACATGAGACCATGTGTCTGCCGTGTTGTAGATATGATATCTCTCCTTTGAAAATCGCTGGATGATTCTCTGGATATTTTTCATGCCTGTCTCTTCTGGGATCCCCCCCCCCTTCCCTCTATATTTACAATTCTGCCATTAAACTTTTCTCCACTCCATCTTACATAATCCCCTTTCCCACAAGGTGCTCATTTCACGTGCTATATGGCACTGTGCCATCTTGTATATTGAATAAATTTACTAATATTCAGGAGCAAGCTAAAATAATTCACTTGGGTTTGGCTGTTAAGTCAATTAAATACAATAATTTAGTGCAAAATCATTCTATAAGGCTTGACAAGCCTTTTTTTAAAAAAAGCAGGATTCTTCTAATATGTAATATGGAGTGCCTTGTTATTTTAGTACCTGCCATTATTCGGCAGTGTAACACTGCAGGTTGACATGGAATTGTTGGTTACATAATAGCTCGATAGCAGCGGCAGTATAGTTCATCTTTTCATGTGTAAAATTCAGAATGTTTGACTGAATTATTTTTCTGTAAAAGCATGAAAATACAAGATGTTACTTCTGAAGGGACAAAAGTGCTATGATTCCCTTCAACAATTCATTTCCTTAAGGTTAGGAAGAGAAAATGAGCTTGCTCCTGTTAAATATTTCTGACTTCTTTTAAAGCAACAACTATATTAAAATCAATAGGTCTATATCTGAATCATAAACACATTCACACAGACAGAATGTAGAAACTAAGAACTGATCAGCATTCAATAGTGAAAGGTTTAAAAAATAATAACCAGGCTTGGCCCAATTTATTTATTTAATAATGAAATTCACTGAAAAACTGTCATCACTCCCATGGATGTGAACACTGCATTAGTGCTGGCGTATCATTATGTGAAGTTAGATTTTTATTATTTTTAATAGGACTATCTGTATCCAAATAACTTTCAAAACTTCTTTAGGAAAGTTCATTTTATCTGCTCACCCTTACACACCATTTATCCCCCCTCCCAGGGGCGGAGGGGCGGAAACAACCCTTATTGCTTGAATTGTCACATCTTTTCTAATATGGACAAAAAAATTGATTGCTAGGACTTAAATGTTTTACTTCAGCCTTATGTTTTTTCAACAATCATAAAAATGAAGATGAATTCTTTCTTCTTTCCATGTGGGTTTTCCCACTTCAGCCTTTAGCAACTTGCCTTCTATAAAATTAAACCGGCTGAAATAAAGCCAGCTTCCGAAATCCCTTTCCAGATTTCAACCCCTTCTTCCTTCTGGGCCACACTTCGATTTAGCCTCTAAATGGTGAATTGTCTTTCTTCCCTTTCTGCTCCCACTCATGTTAGAAAAACAAGCACACATTCACTTTTTTGTGGTATGTCCTTTGAGGACTGATTTGGGGGGGTGGGGACCAATTATCAGTCACCAGAGTTATGTGGAGAATCTAGCCAGAACATTTCTAAACAGTAAAAACAATTAACCAGTGGAACGACATGCCTCTAGAAATTGTATATGCTCTATTATTGGAGGTTTTGAAAAAGAGACTGGACACCTCTTATCTGGAATGGGATAGGGTCTCCTGCTTGACCAGGGGGTTGGACTAGAAGGCCTACAAAGTCCCTTCCAACTTTATGGTGGCACAGTAGTTAGAATGCAGTACTGCAGGCTACTTCTTCCGGCTACCCGCAGTTCATCAGTTCAAGTCTCATCGAGTCTCAAGGTTGACTCAGCCTTTTGTCGGTGAAATGAGGACCCAGATTGTTGGGATCAATATGTTGACTCTGTAAAGCCACTTAGAGAGGGCTGCAAAGCACTGGAAAGCGGTATATATAAGTCTAAGCGCTATTGCTATTTTATTCTGTTAACAGTTCTCACTATTCAGCCAATTAAGAAAAAACCAGCATGTCACCATCCCACAACTTAACCTATAAAAACAAAGTCCACCCTTTCAAGGCAGACAACTCATATGAAATGGTCATGAAAGTAGAGAGCGGAAACCTGGAGAAGGGCACAGCCTCTACAGTAGAGACCTGGGCATTGGTGTAAGATGGAATGAAGTGCAATATGTGGATTGGCTACCTAATGTGTGACAGAAGGGAGAGAAGGTTACCTTAGATGCAGAATAAGTACCATTAGATGGAAGTCACCTTCCCAGCAACAAGCTGAGGATGACATCATTCTTTTCTACCATTCCTAAATTGTAGGGTGACCTGTCTTCATGCAGAAAATGCAGATCAGTTCTGAGTCTCTAATGATCTTCATCCTATCAGCATTTGATGCTCTTCCAGTTAGTTGTTCTAGGCAAAACTATCACAGTGTGTAAATGTCAAGTTTCATTTTGCGAACAATTTCAAAATCATGTATCCTTTAAAAATATGAAAGGATTGCTCCTTGTTGGCTAGTAAATCTAAGTCTAAACTAGTTACCTTCTCCCATTCCTGTGGGTCGAAAAGTGTTCTACAAAGTTTGTGAACATCCTTCAGGTGCTACATTATTTCCTATATAATACCATTTTTAAGGTAGATCCTCCTGAGAGCTCTCTTCACTATTCTTCTGCAGAATAACCCCAGATTTGAGTTACATAAGTAGTTTGCTCAATTCAATTTTCAAAACATTCTCTCCTGTGGAGATGGGTATTTTCTCAAAGAATTAACTTCTCAGGAGTATTCCAAAAGCTTCCCTTGGTGTTAAAACAATAGTAGAAGTGTTTGTTGCTCATGTTACCACTGTGGCATATAATTCCTCTGCATTTCTCATGGTTTTCTTTATGAATCCAGGAAGACTGAATATTTGTTTATTTAAAAAAATGACATGTTTTCTGGGAGTAACTGGGAAGCTATAGCCTTACAATTTTCCATGGAGAACAATTATTACCATTTTTTAATAGCATAAACGTATGATCTACTTTCTTATCACGAAAGGAGCTGCTGGAATGGATCTTGTGTCTTTCTGTCTGTCTGCCTGCCTATCTATCAATCATATCATATCTAAATTCCATTTTATTAACATCAAATACATTATGTGCAATCAGAACTTCATATGTAAATGTATAAATGCATATAAGATTAATAGTTTACCCAGAAAGGATAAAAATTCAAAATTTAATCCTAAAATAGCTAGATATATTTTAATTTTATCCAATTAAGGGAAAATAGCAATAGCAGAAAATAGAAGAATGTAGAGATTTCAGCAGATAGTTCAGGATAAGTTAAGATTTCAGAGACCGAATTATTGATTTTTCAGGCTCCTTAAATACAACTTATTCAGTGTTTTTCTTTCATCTTCAAATCACAAATTATACATCCCCACAAAGTGCTAAAGCTTCCACAGCTAATCAAGTACTACTTGTATTCTGCACTGCAATAACCTATTGTGACTCACTATTACCATCTCAACACTCTGCAGACATTCCAAACAAGTCTAAAATAAAAGCTGCTAACTCAGACAGTTAAATAGGAAATGGAATGCCAAGCAAATTTTAGCATTAATAATATTACACTTGCTAATTGTTTGCCTTCAGTGCTGTTTTATTTTATGTTTTAACCTGCAGAGGCTAATAATTTGCACTTGAATGCTTGGGCCAAGAATATTTTTGCATCACTGGCGGCAATGCTTTTATTTTTAAAAAAAGAGTGTTTAGTTAACAGAGCTCCAGGAGGCTGGCTAAAATGACGGATGTTTGGCTGCTGAATGACTAGTACTGAAAACTGGGGCTGTGCATACACATACAATTTGGGGAGGTCTAGGTAAGCTTCTGAAGCAACTGGGATTTGCACATTATACACCTTCTTTTATGATTGGAGAAAAGGTGTTTTGTATGTGCTCCTTGCCATTGCAAAGCACCTCTTTTGAAAGCCTCAAGTAGCCCTAGAAAGAAGATGACTGTAGATCAATTAGCTTTCCTACACACACACACACAGAGTTACACACACACACTCACATATACATATACATACATACATTCTTTTAATAACCCCGTAATCCATTAAATTGGGCTGGAGTCAAGGCAACTGAATGGAGCGGAGTGTTTACTGGCCGGATGCCCTTCCTGTCGCAAATGCAGAATTCAGTGCAGCAGCTAATTACTCATTGTTCCCAGAGAGAGAAATATCTGCCGCTACTGAAGATCAAACTCCTGATTGTGAGATAAGAGCTCCACTTCTAGGCCACTGGACCATTCCATCCTATATTTCCTATATATTTCTATTGTTGTTATATATGTTAAGAATAATGCAAATATTATAAGGGAAACAGCTGCAGTCAAACAAAATATATAATACAATAGAATCTTCCACTACTGTGCAACCTCAGTAATAAAAGTGTGTTGTATTACACTTCATAGTATTCTCAGCCAGAATGTTGGAAAGGCAACACATTTATCCATTAACACAGCCACAATTCAGCTTTTGCATCCATTTACACGATGACTATAGGAACTATGGTCTATCTTTGTACATTAACTGGGTGAATGGGTTCATAATCTGAATCACTGGAAACAAGTGAAAAGTTTGGCTTTTTTTTCATGTGAACCAGAGATCTGTTTTCTAATTGTAGCATACTAAAATGTAATGATTCATGATGGATGATTATGATCCATCAACCACAAACATAATTTGGAAAGAAAAGAAAGTCCAAGCATGAGAACCATGGGAATAATCACGTAAGACATATTCATATAGAGCTTTTCTTTGGTGCTGTGTTTATGGTAGCTTTGATTTAGTTATGCTGTGTTATCACATCGTTTGTTTATCACTTAAGATAAAGGACAATATGTAACTGGCAGTGCCACTGTGCAGTATTTTTATAGGTATCATGATTAATATTGACGCTTTGTCATCTCTACAGTAGTCTTAGCAAGTGGAGTTGTGGAATTGCTTCATGAAATCTTAGATTTTCCAGTTAAAATATATTGTTCTGAAAAAGTAGAATGTGTATTAAAATCTACATTAAAAGGATTTTATCTTTTATATTTTTTTAAAAGGTAGCAGCTTAGAAAGTGGTATTCAATAGCTAATATGGTTTTCTTCCTTGTGTTTTTAATGCCCTCTTATTCACGTTTATGTAATGTGGACTAGGAGATGGTGTTTATGATACGTGACAGGATATTTGGAGGGAATTCAGTTGCAAAATAGTGTACAGGGTTATTGTTGCAATAGAAGCAGAACAAATCGTGCAATCAGTGAGTGATACTTATCCATTTTCCATGTGAACATTGTGTGATCTGACAGAAAGACATTCTGAATGTTTATAGTTTACTATTATGTGAAACCAGTGAGACACACAAAACCTGATATTATGATGCCACAAGATAGATTACAAAGCAGGAGCTAAGCTGGTTATGCAGGCTACACAGATCAGCAATTAGCACAAATCCATCAGTGTCCAAAGAAAAAGGAAGTTTGAGAAAATAATAACTGGAAATCTTTTTTTAAAATGAAAATAATAGGAGAAATACAAGTCAGCATAGTATTTTGCTGGCCTGGTGTAGTATTACACTATGCAGGTATTTGATTTATATTTTTGGATAATGCCATTGGCCATCATCCACCAAATCTTGCTGGTACCTCACTCCATTTTTTTCAGTAGTCTGTAATCAATTATTATGTGTGTTGGCTTATCAGTGCCCTTTCTTCCAAGCTTTTCCTCCCTAATTTTTTTGTAGCATTTTCACATGTAGATTTTTGATATAGATTTGCTCCCTTCTTTGAATATTACCTGTTTGACTCTTAGAAAGCAAGCATGCAGCTTCTCAATACAAACACTGTAAGTAGATGCTTTAAATCATCTATACTTGCAGCAACTCCTGATCTGCAAAAATAACCTGGAAGGTGGAGCTGCAGTCTGTGCTAATTCAAAGTGATAGCACCATCTACAGTCAGAGATGTTGTCTGCAATTATCATTTGGAAACAGCTGCAGTGATTCCTTAACACTTGTTTCCATCCTCCCTCAGCCCAGATGTTATGAAATGCATGATGAAATACATAATGTTTCCATGTTCCAGGAGCTAAATAAAGACACATTTTTGCATTCAGCCAAAAAAAAACAACTGCTTGATTTGAAGTAGGGGAAAAAAACCCTGTACATCAGTGAAAGGGACATGGTTGCTGCTAAACAACCAGACAACCCTTATTTTATTTTCTAAAAGAAAGTCTGTTGACATCATAATTGTGATTCTTCAGTTGTACAGGAAATGCACTCTACCTAAGCTCTTTCCTTTGCATATTTCAGGACAGTTTGATTGCTCAGTTCTAATGAGTGTTGACATATTGTAGAAAACGTTAGTGGTTGGCTAATATAACAACAGATATAAACAATCCCAGTCTGTGAGTTTATAGGCATTGAGGTGTAGTCTTCCAGCTTTTCTGACTTCCACAGTCTAGACGTGTAGGGTGTTTCAATCTGACACATAACTGACTAGAATCACAGTAGGCTGTTGAGCCTGTACAGCAACTTCCTCCTTTAAGTGGGAAGACTGCCTGAAGGGATCTTAATGAATACCTTTTCTCTGAAAGAACTGGCATTGAACAGTTCTATATGAAAGAGCACATTTCTTCATGAATTAACATTTTTATTGATTGGCATTTATTGATTGGCATTTATAAGAACCATTATGTGTAGTTGTATAGGAGTGGGGTAGAAAACAAAGGCCTTACATGCACTTATTAGTGATTGTGACTATTGATACTGATATTGTTACTATTTTTTAACAGAGACTACTTGGGAGCGACCAAGCAGTGTTCCGGGAACTCCAAAGAATTCGGTGAGCCAGAAGAACTCCTTGCCTACAGGTAGGGGACAAATCATCCACAGGCACATGCAGTTACTTTCTCCAAAAGGGAAAGGGATCATAAAAGCTCTTACTATCTACATTAAATGGGAAAATCCCGGTGATATATTTGCCTATCGTTAGAGAGAAGGTAGTACTAGGAGAATGCTCAGAATTTCCTTGGCAGAGATATGAATAATGTTTAGGTACCATCAAATCAGGTTCAAACTTCGGTTGCTGAATGCAGTATGCTGTTTTGTCAAGAGTCAGGGCAGTGATTTTGGATCCAGTCAGTTGGTTATTTTGGGTCCAGAGACAATAAGCACACAAGCGAATAAAGAGATTTTTAAGTTTTGTTATGAACTCAAAGTCTGTAGAGTTTCTCAGTCATCCAGGTCATGGTTGTCCCAAAGGTGCTTTTTCAGGAAACAACTGGACTTTCTTGTTTTTTTTTCTTTTGAAGACCTTTCGCTTCTCACCATCAGATTATGAATTCAAATAAATTTAAAAGCATAAGATAAAAAGCATATATACCAAACAAGATGAGGTCTCTAATAAGCTACCAGGAGCTCCTTAAACATGAGAGCAGAGAGGCTCCAATTTCCACAGTACCCAGTGTTAGGTTTTGTACAGAGGGTCTCTACAAACGACAACAACAACTCCAAGATTATTATTTTTTATCAAAACCTGACACCATGACTCTCTGGCCCTTTTATAGTCATGGATTTGGATTTGACTAGGTTACATATGACTTTCACAGGTTTGCAGCTATATAAAGACTCCCTCCTTCCCTCCTATCCCTTCTCTTTTATTCAGTAAATAAGAGTAAAAAGGCAGGTTAATTCAAAACAAAGTCTAAACTTCTCGACTTCTTAAAATGAATGAGAAATCAAAATATGTCACCAAACCCCTCAAAATACCAATGGACTTCTGCATTGCCACTGCATATGCCTACCACCTTGACCTATTCTGGATCTGCAATCTTGCAAGGATCTTCCTATAATATCCCTGATCCTGATTATCCATCCTTATATGTTTCCTTTCCATTCTTCTATTCCTTGCCGAGTGTTTTTTCTACTCCATTATCCACTCTTCTGAACCAAAGTACGTGCTTGCTGTTCAATTTTCCCAAAGGAGCAGTCAATCTTTATTCCTTCCAGAATTGATTCACAGTCTTAGTAACTATCTCCAGATCCATAATTCATTGTCTTCCTTTGTGTCAGTGTCCAGCTTTCACAGCAGTACATTACTACTGGTAAAAAAAAAAAATCATTGCTTTGACAATTTTAATCCTTTCCGTCATTGGAAAATCCTTAATGAATTGCCTTCATTTTTTTGTCTCTAAAAGCAAGGTGCTTGAGTTCTTGGTTTATTTGAGATACTTGAATGTTGTGTTTGGAATTCATGTCACTCTCCCTACCCCATTTGTTCCACTTTTTAAATTATAAGAGATACGAAACAATAAACCGTGAAGGAAAGTCCAAAATCATAATGAACTGGGATTCATAATGAATTCCTTTCTATTGATACTTCCAGACCTCATTTTTATTTTCTAACATTTACCGGTAGTTCTTCTCTATAAGTAATTGAGATCTTTCAATTGAGTAATTGAAAGAGAGAAGGAGTGTTGAAAGGAAGGAAGGAAGGAGGGAGGAAAGGAGGGAGGTTAAGAGAAAAGAAAGGAGGAGGGAAAGAGGAAGGGAAGGAGGGAAGGTATGTGTGAAGGAGGGGGGGATCGAGGGAGGGAAAGGAGGGGGAAGGAAAGGAGGAAAGGAGAAAAGAAAGGAGGGAAGGCAGGGGAAAAGGAAGTAAGGGGGGAGGGAAGAAAAGGGTATGAAAAGAAAAAAATAAAAAAAAAATAAAAAAAAATAAGTAATTGAGATCACTTTATAATTATGTACACATATTGTATATGTGTGTGTGTATAGGTAGTATATGTAAGTGTATTTGTTTATTTATGTGTGTGATGTGTGTGTGTGTGTGTGTGTGTGATATACACACATAAAGGTAAAGGTTCCCCTCGCACATATGTGCTAGTCATTCCCGACTCTAGAGAGCGTTGCTCATCTCCGTTTCTAAGCCAAAGAGCCAGCACTGTCCAAAGAGGTTTCCGTGGTCATGTGGCCGGCAAGACTCAATGCCAAAGAGACACAGAATGTTGTTATCTTCCCACCATAGGTGGTTTCTATTTTTCTACTTGCATTTTTACGTGCTTTCAAATTGCTAGGTGGGCAGAAAGTAACGGGAGCTCACTCCATTATGAGGTGCTAGGGATTCGAACCGCTGAACTGCCAACCTTTCTGATCGACAAGCTCAACATCTTAGTCACTGAACCACCATTTCCCTATGCATACATACATATATGCATATATATACACATTACATGCACAGATAGCTAGACATACACAGAGAGACACATGTCTGTGTGTGTCACTTCATTTCCTAATTTTGCCATACGATTTTAAAGGCAGTAAAGGAGTTATCTACAATAATCACATTCCATTCAGTGTGTTTTAACAACTAATGTTGCTTTTTGTTTCAAAATCTGAAAATATTTCAGCAATGTCCTGTTGGTGATGCCGAGGAACTATTTTCAATACCAAGACAAGCATGTCCAATTCGCATCCCATAAGCCACATGCAGCCCTGGACAGCTGCTATTCTGTTTGACTTTTTTTCTTTAAAAAATCCCTGATCAAGAAGGGTGAGGCTTTTCAATGTCAGCTGACAAGTCCCACCCTTTCCGCTGTACCTTTCCGCTGTATCCCAAAGAGCAGCATTCATGGTAAGATAGGATGGCTGAATACGTTCAATTTTTTTCCCCCATAGTCCCTTGCAGGGAGCTTTAAGTCATCTGTTCTCATCTCGATGCTGTTTTTCAGCGACATTTGTAGCAATTTTTCTAAGTGGCTGATCAAGGGTGGGGTGGGGAATCTCCTTTCCTCAAAAGACTAAGGAGAAAAAAACCCTCTCTGTTCAAGAGAATAAGCCTTATTCATTTGCCAAGAGTTTCTGTTGTGTAGTTCCATGCAGAAAGCCCCCCCCCCTAGTTCTGCAGAAGCCATTCAGATCCTTAGAGTGTCAGGGTTCCAAATAGCACCCAAAGGTAAATCAGAGTCCAAGGCAAAGTATTGCTCAAAGTTCTAATTTATTAAGTGATCCATGTTGGTACATCTGGGAAAACCCGAATCTGAAAGCTTCCCCGTTTTCACACCTAATTGAAAGTTCAATATCTTGTCCCCACACCCACAAGTCCATCACATGGTCCAATCTTCCACTGCCATGCTGGCAGTTCCACCCATACAGTTCCAGTCAAGTGCAGAGGTGTGAAGACAAAGGATGACCTTGGCTTTCTAGGAAGAATTTTGTTATGGCTACATAGTATCTAACTCCGTACAATCCCCCCTCCCATTTTCCCACAATAGAAAATGTATAGTAGAATAATAGAAAGTGTGGCAGGCCAAAGATCAAACAGAAAAGATGGCTGCAGGCCTGACAGATAGATCTCTTCCATAAATAGAGTTTGAAAACCCCCAAAATCCCAGGTTATATATAGGAAATGTTTTTGAAGAGATACTTTTCCCCAGTACCTTCATTTCTCCTCAGCTATGCAATCTTCTCCTGTGGGTTCCTTTGGGTTAACCCCCATTCTTTTATCATTTAGAAAATCTAGAAAAACATTTCTTTTTTTTTACTTGATTTATAATGGCTGCATTATTTATTGCCTATTTTAGTAATAATTGTGATCTGCTTTAGGTTTAAAAAACATTTGGGAGCCCTCCTCCCCACCCCCAACATGCACAGAGTAGGTTAAATAAAATAAAATAAATATTTCTTCATTTAACAAAGAGGTTGATAGTATCTATGGAATACTGTATTTCATTTACTGAATTGGTGCTGGAGAGTGTTAAATAATATGTGAATCACCATTGGGAAGGTCAAGTAAAATACTTGATTTGAACAGAGTGACTTAAAAGCCACCCCCTCCTTTCCTGCCTTTTTGGTCTGAACTTCATGTCTTTTTCTTACAGTGAACGGATATCACATACCAGGCACGTTGGCATCCCAGCTAGAGCCAAGCCACATGAGTCTCCGCAAAATCAGCAGTGACCCTCAGGTAAACTCACATAATGTGTTTCAGGGTTCCTCCCTTAATAAATTTAGCTTTATTTAGGAACAGGTTTCGTGGTAACTTCCAGTCCAAGGAAGCTTGGAAATTGCTTTTTTTTTAATTTAAAAATTGTGAATCACCATTATTCCACAGCAAAGTCCAAGCTTGTTCTGTAAATCTCAAAGTCATTATAGTTCTGAAACACCATTCTCCCTCCCTGCCCCCACTCTCTGTGTATGTGACTTCCTATCTCTCTCCATCTCTCTTTCTCTGCTGTTTTTATATGTCAAAGCTCCTATTGATCTTATTCAGTTTTGGCCATCTGTGATCATTTGGTAGCACAAAGTTCTTCAGGCAAGTTGTGCAATGTGCTTTCTTTCTGTCCATGTTTTAATTGCAATTACACTATCAAATTTATGTTTCTCACATTTTTTATGATATGTGTGAACTCGGGAAGTGGGGGTATTGGAAATCCTCCATGAGCCTCCTTTATTGCTATTTTAGAGCATGTTGAAAGATGACTTGAAATTTTCTCGCAGAAATACATGGTTTAGATCCTTAGGTCATACATGCTTCAGAATTCTATGTATAATTTTTGTGCTCAGTATAACAGTGTGGTGATAATGACAGTCCTTGACACCCATCCAGCATGTCGCTGTGCTAAGAGACTTTTGAGAAATTTCTACTTTCCTACATTCTAAACACCAGGATCATCCTGAAATGATCTCTGCATCTCTAAAATGCAACTCAGTGCTCCCTGTAGTTTCCAGCCATGTTTGTAAGTGTTATTCATTAACAACTCCAATTGATTTTATAAAATCACAGAATGAGAAGGGACATTTAGGCCACTGAATTTAGCTCCCCCCACCAGCTAATTGCAGGAATCCAAATTAAAGCTTCTGGGGCAGATACTGTAGTTGCCTAGAACCCATCCAGCAAAGGAAAGGACATCATTATTCTGGATAATAATAGTTTCCATTGTCATAAAATTTGCTCTTAATGATTAGCTATTTTTTCCTAATAATCATTTTACATTTTAATTCAAATTTAAATCCATTACATTGTGTCATTCACTCTGAGACAGTAGAATACAGGTCTTAACCTTCTGTTGTGTGACATCCTTCAGGAAATTGGAGAATGCGCTTCTATTTCTCTTTGTTTCAAATCTACTCAAGGTTAAATATACCCAATTTTTCCAATGGAAATTATTGTTTCTAGTCCCCCAATATCACTGGTTGCCCTTTTCTGACCCTGCATTACTTACGGTAATCTGAATTCCTAAAGTGTAGTACTTTAAACACAATGCCTGAACTGTGAGCCAACCGATTTAGAATAAAGTAAAAATTGTAGTACCCATGAAACCTAAAATTGTAGTAACATTTATTGCAACCACATCAGACTACTTGATTCATATTCAACTTGTAATCAGCAACTATTCCAAAATACTTAAGTACTATTACAAATCCATACATAAACCAAACTATATCTATACATTTAATGTATGCTTCCTAAGTATATAGGTTTGCTTAAGTCTCTGTTAAATTTCATTTTAAAAACATTTTTAGCACATAGGTCTACTACAACAAGATTCTATTTTTGTCTTCTACAATACTGGCCATCTCCCCTTCCCCTAATATTGTATTGTGCAGATTTAATCAGTTGCATTCCATCTCGTCATCCAACTGATTAATAAAAATATAAAGTACAAATTCTAGGAATCTTCTGTCACTCTCTTCAATATTTCCAGAGTGATGTGGAAATTGCTTTGAATGTTCTGCATGTCTTAAAAGGTGAGACATGATGACTAAATATAGCTGAATTATAAAGACCCAGTATTCTAGAATGCAGCAATGAATCAAAAATTTAAATCCGCATTCTGCACCTGTGTGGATTAAAATACATTTGGTCATTTCCAACCATGACATTGCAAAATCATTTTGGAAGTTTATGTGTCAATTTCAGTTTCTCATTTACAATACTCACATTGTGATAATGGAGGAAATGTTACATCACAGATTACAATAGCATATTAGAAATTTAATTATGAACCTCTTCCTAAAGCCTATCAGATCCTTTTGTTATTTTATTATTTGGTCACTCCTTCCCAAATGTTAATGAAAAGAACTTGCAGGCCAATTTCACAAGTGGTACTTGAAGTGATTTTTGCATTTTCTCTGCATGTTCTTTCAATAAATAGCTACGTTGACTAGGATATGCATCTTAGCATTTCTTCCTTTTTCCATTTATTAACAGCATGTCAGACAAATGTCAGGGGAAATTTATATAGTTCTACATCTACCAAATGTTTACATTGTGTGAATGATACAGCAATCTTAGACCAAACACTACAAAAAAACCATCAGTCTAAGCTACTACCTCCAACACAATATTTTTCAACTCATAGAATTTAGTTTTATTTTGTCCTGGCTTTCCTCTACAGATATGAATATTGTTTAATATTTGCATTCCGGCATTATTCAGGAAAGTAGGCAAGTTAATATTATTTGCTCAGGATAATTAGACTAGCTACATCATTAAATAGCAGTATCATCCTAAGCTTCCCTGTAAGAAACAAACAAACTAGCTTTGATTTTGATTTGATTTGAAGTTTATTTGTATGCCGCCCTTTTCCCTGGGGGGGACTCAGGGCGGCTCACAACCAAAAGGGGAGGGGGGAGACAAACTTTTAACATATAAGACAATACATAACTGTCTTGGAAATGGAATGGAAAACTGTCTTGTTTCCATTGTTAAATTCTTAGATATCTGCAAGGTGTACTTTCTGTAAGGTATACCTATAGCAATAGCAATAGCAGTAGACTTATATACCGCTTCATAGGCCTTTCAGGCCTCTCTAAGCGGTTTACAGAGAGTCAGCATATTGCCCCCAACAATCTGGGTCCTCATTTTACCCACCTCGGAAGGATGGAAGGCTGAGTCAACCCTGAGCCGGTGAGATTTGAACCGCTGACCTGCTGATCTAGCAGTAGCCTGCAGTGCTGCATTTAACCACTGCGCCACCTTGGCTACCTAGGAAGCACCAGTTTTTAGGAAGCTCCTATAAGTTATTGAAAGGTTCACTGTCATCATCAACATTTTGTGAGTCCCCTTGAATGTTTTGTAGAATAGCAAATCAGAGAAAGTATGTGCTGCCAACACAATTAATTTGTTAAGAGGATGGTGGTTCACCAAAAAATGCTACTGTAAGCTTTGATTAAGTCAGCAAGTCATATTTTTTAGAGCACGAAGAACTTGGTCAAAACAGCTCTGCTGGCCTTCCACACTGCATGGGCCCTCAGTCTCTTCTCCTCTCAATCTTTTCTGTCTTTCCCCTACAAGTGCTACCAAAAGCAGAGGCACCACTCATAGCTGAGATTTCCAATACTTGGCAGTATCTTTATTCTTAACATTATCAAGTATTTTTTTTAATGTTTGCAGTGTTACTGTAGAATAGATTAATTTTGTCTTTGCAGCATGAAGCATGTTAAAGATGCTTATTGGATGGATCCCAAACAATGAAGATTCTGTTTTTAGAACAAAAATTAGTCCCTTCTCTTTCTTTCCATAACTCTTGGAGTAGGTACTGCGGGGGGGGGGGGGGGGGCTTCTGCTGATGTTTAGCCTTTCACAATGTGACTCAATCCACAGCAGGCCTTTCACACACTTTTTTTTTACATTACCTTCCTGAGGCATCAAAACAAATTCCCTCCCCCTCCTTTCTACTGGGTAACTTTATTGAGGTCAGTGGTCTTGTAAACACAATGGACAGTCCAAATTATCAAGGGCAAGGGCTGCTTCTTATGCTCAGTGTTTACAACGTCTATGGCTACTATAGCATAGGAAAAAGAAAGTGACAAATGGAAGTTGTGTAAAACAATTAAATGTGAAAACTGAGAGGATAATTTAATTCTATATCTTCCTTTTTGTCTCTGGCAAATCTCACCACTTTGAACACTTTGGGAGTGAACCTTGCTCTGTAGATGCTTCTTGCGTGTGTCTATCTTAGTCTTCATTGTTGTCATTGTTTTGTAGCACCCAGGATAGTGATTATTTTGAGTTCATCTGGTCTTGATGTAAGAATGTAAATTAATGGTCTTTCCTTTGGATTTACTGAGGATTATATCTAAATGGCACAGAATGAGGTGATTTCTGAGCACATTATTCTATATAGATTATTCATTATTCTCTATATATACAGTGCATAGATTTCATATTCATATTAGCTGTAGGTGCTTTGAAATGGCCAGACAGTCATCAGAATACTTTCATGCAAGGCTCAAGTGATTATTCTTATACTGGCTTTGAAATGCAAGACTCGACCCAGTCAGCCAACTGGAAAGAATTGGGAAAACGGAATATCCTTAGTTAATGTGATACAAATAGTTGGTTCAAAGAAGTTTTGATATTAACCAAAGCAATTTGCAGGTTTGAAAGCTCAGATAATTTAAGTTTACTACTGAAGCTGCTAGCAGTTTATTGAGCATGAAAGTGCATTCCATATAGGCAAAGCTGGTAGCTTTAAAGCAAATCTTTTTTTGTTGTTGCTTTTATTCTGCCTTTTTTTAATACTACTAATGTATCCTACTTTTCCCCCAACAATTCTGTGAGGTGGATTGGGCTGAGAGAAATCACTGGTCCAAAATCATCTAGACATTTTTTCATGCCATGGCAGGTCTAGAAGTCACAGTCTTCTTGTTTCTGGGCCAACATCTTCAACACTACCCCAAACTGGCTCTTAATGATTATAAAGAAAACAGAGGATTTGGAATTCTTCATTATATGGTTCTTCCTGGTAAAATTAGCAATCAGCCCTAATTTTATTGTAGAACTGCTGGTCTGCTGCTTGGAGATTCCTTTTCTGCACATGTGAACAACTAATGCTAACTGTTATTTTTTAAAAAAATCCCTTGAGTCATTTTAAGATATTAATGTGTGAGAGATTAAAATGTTTCCTGGCTCTCACATTCATCCTGGATTCAAGATTGATAAAAGATGTATTTTGTTTTAAAATGAAATTAAGAGAAGCTGATTCACTTACATAAGGATGCTTTGAAGGAAAAAGCAGAAATTCTGTCCCAGAAAGCAGAGAGGAGGAAGAGCATGATGTTCTATTCCAGATTATACTATAGTGCAGATAAGGATGGATTGGTGAGATGCTCTAACCTGGGGAATATGCCCCTTAAAGAATCTTATGCAGTTCAAAACAAGATGGTTAGGTTCTGTTTTTGAATTTTTTTTGTTGCTCTGTAGTGCTGGTTAATACAATGTACATTTATTTCTTTATTTTGTAAGAGATATAGACAATAAATGAACCTTTCAAGAATAATGGATACAATTAAGGATGCAGCAAGATATGTCCATCGTGCTGTTGTTAACTATTGCATGGGGTTTGAGATGGAGTAACAGAGCAAATATCATCTTAAAACATAGCCGTTGCCTCCTTGATAGAATGTTGCACCCAGTGCTTTTTGTTTAGTTTATTTTGTGTCTGTCAGTTTTATGCAAGGGATGCTTTGTAAAGCTTTTAGTCTTTTGCAAATATAAGTAGAGGAAGCCTGAGGGACAGCTGCATTGTGGTTTTAGCTTCACATGCAGACAGCTATAGCTGGATGAAGCAGTTACTTTTGTTCAGGGTTTAATGTTGTTCATTTTCACTTATTTTCATAACAGTTTGCATTTTAGAAGACCATATTTTCCCTAATGCTGGCTAGCTGTGTTTATTTAGTTTCAAGGCAGCTGTTTTTTAAAAATGTGTTGGATTTTGTTTTGTTTGTATTAATGCATGCATTTCTGTACAAATCATTCCACTAATGTAAAGACCACCCCATGCACTCTTTTGGAGAGCTGTATCCTGACATTGAAACAGTGCAGATTTTAATTCTGGAAAATGCAAAGTAAAATAAGCTTGTGTTAAATGAATTGCTTCCCTATCTCTACCTAGGAAATATGTCTTTACCTCTTCTGACTGAGTTTTCCAAGCCGTCAAAAAGGGAGGGGGGAAAATGAAAGGTGTCTGAACCTACAATCAAAACATTGTTTGTACACACCAACTGCGGTGTATACATATGGAGTTTCTGGTAACTCTTTAGACTTAGTACTGAGAGAGTCCGAATCCAGCGTTGGCGTGCAGTTGAAGGGTTAATTCCAAAGCAAAGCACTGATTGGAAGGGGAGGGGTCACCCTCTTTCGAATGAATTATCTGGCTGTACAGAGCTTATGTGCTGCTTCAGGATCACAGTACAGAACTCTCCCATGCAAAAGCCCAGCTGCCAAGCTGTGACACTTCCAGACATGGGAAAAGGCTAACCCAGGAATCAGGCAGAAGGGACTCTGCTCACAATTGGCTTGCGTTCAGCTTCAAACACCACCTCCATACACATATCCTTATATACACACACAATTTCTCAAGAAACATACCATGTCGGATGTGGAATGCAGTTTTGATGATGCCTCTTGCCTCTCTCCTCAGAGTCCTGGGTCTCCATCACCTACTCGAAAGCAGAATAAGGAGAACACCTTTACGGTAAGTAGAATCCTGGAGTGATAATCACCAATCCAGTTACTATGGTGATCCAGTCAGCCAGTAGCACTGCAGGCCAGGCTGGAGGGGGGTAAAGACAGGATTTTGTGTGCTGGGGTCTGCCTCATGTTTTCCAGATGTAAACATGGTTCTTCCTCTCCTCAGCGGTAGCTGCAATGAAGCCATATTTAAAAGGCTGAAGCTAACAAAAAGCCTGTTACACAGAGATATAGGAAAGAAAGCAAAAAAGAGGGTGGGAGACCCTTCTGTGTGCTGGGATTTTTAAATTACAGTTGGAGCAGTTTTCGTTCATTCAGTTCAAACAATTTATCACTGGTGAAGTCATATAAAGAATGGAGTGTTCCTGTGAACAGTGTACACAATGGAAAAAGTTGACACCAAGGTTTCATGAAACCTGTTTTCTACGATGGCTTACCTTTCAGATTTCAGTGGCTAGAGAAAAACAATTGTCTATGTGCATGTGCTTGTGTGTGCGTGTGTGTGCATTTGTTTACACATAGTTATTTTTGTCTAGTATACATACATACAGTGTGGATGGCTGAAATGTTCTATTTCGAATTCTGTTTTTTTAAATCAATGTAAACTTATTCTTCAGTCCATTGTCGCTCATAAAAATGGATTACATGTACAAAATTTAAATGCTTCTCTGTTGAAGCCTGAATTCTGCCTTTTTGCTGCAAACAATAATGGAAACAAATCTGTTGAAGCAACATGACATCCCTCAATTGATCAAGTAAGAGAGAGAACCACCAGGGAACTAGTATATGGTGGAATGATTATTTATATAGGTGTTGATGTTCTCTTTTGATAGGCATTCAGTTTTTATAGGTTTGAAATGTAATTTTAGTGTTTTATCAACTTACACCTTTTAAGATTTACAAAGGGACTGTGAAAGTACAGGCTCATTTGGATTTTGGAATACATCTCTATTGTGGAACAGTGATTTTGGATTTGTTTTGATGAAGGGCTGCAATAGGATCAGATTTACTGAATGAATGGCAGATTGCTCCACTTCTCAATGAAACTGTTAGCAACCAAAATAAATACCTTACATTGATTTCCAATTAGCAGGTTACTAAAACAACAGCCCCATATTTTGACAAAGGGTTTTCATTCTTATTTGGTTGCCTTCACTCTGTTGTTTATTTGTGCTTTAGACTACTTCAGGAATTGTTACACCAGAATAAATGTTTAGTAAAGTCAGCTCGGCTAACTTTACTGAACAGTTCTTCTGGAGTCATTGTTCCTGGATTTGCCTGAAGCAATGCCATTTTCTGACAAAGTCAGAATAATCACAGTAAGTCGCAAATGAAACGAAATAAAATTTCTACTTTATTATTACTATTATATTCTTTATCCTAATTCCTGAAGTAGATTGATTTTGCACCTCCCAATACTACAGATTTTCTTCCATTCCTTTCTAAAGTTCCAAAATCAGCATTGAGAAATATCATCACTTCTAAAGAAAATGTCTGAAATGGCACAGAGTTTCCTTCTTTTGGGGTGGGGGGGTTAGACTAAAAGACCTCCAAGGTCTCTTTCAACTCTGTTCTTCTGGGTATCTTAGATGTTCACCTCTAACTTCCAGAAACTGGAATCCACAAACTATATGTTGATTTTTCTTGCTTCAGAATAAAAAAATCAGAGGTTGTGGGAGCTTCATCACTGGAGGCTTTCAAGAAGAGACTGGACTGCCATCTGTCAGAAATGGTGTAGGGTCTCCTGCTTGGGTGTGTGTGGGGGAGTTGGACTAGATGACCTACAAGGTCCCCTCAAACTCTGTTAATCTGTTAAATATATTAAAATATATCAGACGATCAGAAGACTTTCAAAAAGTCTCAGAGAATGCTGCTTATAAATAATACGAAATCATGTTTGGAACTAGAGGTACTAACTCTGATTATTGCTAGGCTCACTTGTCTGTCTCCATCTTGTCTTCTTCCCTGTATATGACAATTCAGAATGTCTGACTTTGGCATATCAACAAGATATAAGTTGGCATTAGTATCAGAACAGCCAAATAATGGCAGTGTCTCCAGGTAGGCACAAACCATTATTTGGTTTTCAGATGTTGAAGAAAAACAGGTTGTACAAATGTTTGGTGTCCAACAGGAGAAGGTGTCATCCTTGGATTCATTCCCATAATACTAAAATATGGTATGAAAACAGCTATTTTGTTTCTATGGAAAATACAGAGTACTTACTAATTCATTTAGATTTTTCCCAGCAAGTGTTTTTGTGGTCAAAAATTAGTTCCCTATTCTCCCATTACTATAATCTCATAAAAATATCCCTTCAATTAAAGTATTGCAGATATGGAGTGGATAAATCAGATATCTATAAATATATCCTCATTGTAGTGCTGTTGAACAGTGATATATATCCTTTGTCCCAAACCGGGTGCCTTTTTATGCAGCCAATTCTTGAACCTTAAGAGGTTAAATACAACATTCAAGATAGGAAGGCCTTATCCTTGTTCCTGCTGGTGCACAGTGTATGAAAATGGGAAAGAAGAATCAAATTATTCATGTAGTATTGGAGGTGGAACAACACAGCCTCCTACTCATATGCTAACAGGAATCTGTAACACTTGAAATATCTTGACTCTTGCCCAATTTTTTTTCACACAGAACAGTGTTAACTTTAGGCAAACGTTTCAAAGTAACATCAGCAAAGATCCTTTGATGTGTGAATATAAAGATTATTCTTATTCCCTTCGCATTTTCCTGCAATATGTATGTTGTACACCTGCACAACATACATACATTCCAAATAGGTATGCAACTGTGACTTTCAGCATTTGCTTCTCCAGCAAGTTCATAGGAAATTGTGCTTTTGGCAGTCGGTCACATTCAACACTGACACTCTGTTAAAAGGATTTAGTCGGTATTTAAATAATCTGGAAATGCCCCCAAACCACATTATGGCCAACTGATGTTTCATTGGGCAGCCAGGTCCTTCAGATGCCAACAAGTGTTCATAGAGAAGTTGTGGCTGTCAATGAAGTCATTCAATATTTCTTGGAATCCCCATGAGAGGAACTGTGAGCAAGAGATGTTGGACAAGATGTTGTCTTTCAGAACATGCCTTGGATACTATTTTTAGACAGCTTGTCTACTGTCCCCAAGGATGCTGTTCTGAGGCTTGAATGAAGCACTCATTATGATTTTGATCTTCATTTCAGGATCTTCACATATTCTTCTTTTCCTTCCCTAAAACAGCAAAATAACCATTTTAAGGAAAATAACCAGCTACTGTGCTATTTTTTTTCTACGATGTTATTTTTCAGGTGGGAAACAGGCAATGATTTTTCGTAGGTTCAGAGTTGTAAGAGTAGTCTTAAAATGAACAATTTTACAATTTTCTGTTTATTTCTGCCTATTTAATTCTGGTCAATCTAACTTTCTTGCAATTTTGTAGCATTTCTGTCCTTGAAAACATTTTTAAAACCTGAGAAACATAGGCAGTACCACTACAAGCAGAAACACTTATGTTGAGTATGCAGGACAGAGATGCTTCTTAGATGCTGCCCACATAGCACATATAGCCACCATAGAAAGATACATTTGAGAAGTATTTTACATTTTTTTAAAATGTTTATGGGCATGAGCACTCTTATAACTCTACAAAAATAGAACAATGGTGCATCCCTTTGGCAATTTATTACAAAATGCCCTTTTTTCTTAAAACACTGTATTTATCCATCTTCCTCCAATACTTGATTTAAAAAGCCTATTCTGCTTGAAGGAAAATTTTCCATCTTATAAAAGTGCTACAACCATCTTGGGTTTATTGCATCCTGTAGAATCAGAAGGTAATGCTTGGGCTTTTAGGTGCTTTGAATTTCAAGGCAAAAAGAGAATTTTGAAATATACAGGAAGCATCTATCTGTGACTGATTTGTAACCAAGCTAATTTTTTCTTGAGATTGTGCTGCAGTTGAGCACTGTTGCATGATCCTGAAAAAAGGTGAATTGCGAATAGGTGATACTTGAGTGTCCTCATGCTCACACATTTTAGGTCTTGAAACACTAGACAGCTCCAATAACCAGGCCTGCTGCTTCACAAAAATAATCTGTACATTTTTTATTTCTTGTTTTGCAAAAACGCTCATCTGTATTCCATGTCCATCCTACATAGAATCATATGTGGTTGGAGCAGTGTCAAAATTGCATAATTATTATTGATAACATTGGATAATATCAGTATATTCTCCATTATATGGCGAAGGCCTGCATTTTTCTTTTCTGGAAAGTGAAGACAACAAAGAGACTTGTCAGCTATGTTGACGTATCCGGGGGGGGGGGAAGTCATGCAGAAAATGGGGTAGGTTTTGTTCAGGTTGTTCCAAGGACAGAATAGGAAGCAATGGGTTTTAAATACAAAGGATTTGTATTTGGTTAAACATCCTAATATCAAAAGCTGTTTAACAGTGAAACAAGATTGTCTTGGCAGATGATGGATTCTTATCTGCTGGAGGTATGATGGCCATCTGCAGGAAAGTCTATTGTAAGGGATTCCTCTATTGAAGAGGAGATTGGACAAGATAATCTACAAGATCCACTTCATAAGTGGTCCAATGTTCTATAATTCTGTGATTCAAAAGGCATATAAAGAGCATTCTGATGTACTTTGTATTTCTGGAAAGTTCATCAAAGCTTGTTTCTCTAAAACAAAGATAATTAGAAACGTAGGCATTCTTTTTGGTATACTTGTTGTTTTTCCTGAAATGAAGGAAAGAAATGTTCTCTCAGTAGGCTTCATAAATTTAACTGGTGAACATTTTCCAGACGAGATCAGTTGTATACTTTAGAAAAAATAAGCATGAGAATGAAACCCCTAGTTGTTCTTCTTTCTCTCTCTCTGAAGGATCCACAGTATACTGTATATCTGAAAATGATTAGAAGTCACCTCCCTGTAGTGATTTATGCATAACTCATGTGAGATCGTCATCAACAATCACATAAAACAGATATTGCATTTATCATTCAGCTAAAGAGATTATATGTGGATTTTTTATCTACCCATGGGATTCAGAAAATACTAATACCCTAGCAACTTTCAGAGATAATTTAGTGCCCTGTTGAGTTAGGATAATTGAATAATATGCCTTAATAACCATGTGTTTGCGATTAATATATTCTGATAAGCAACTTTCATGTGTTATGCCATCTTTTTGGGTTTAACTGTTCTTGGAATTAATTTACCTGAATAGTTCTGGACATATGGTTTTTTTGTAAGTAAGCAATAGCTTTGTCTTGAAGGGTTTCTAGATTTTTCGGAAGGAAAAAAATGTAATTCAAACTGTGGTTCTATCTTGCTTGGGGTCTTTTTTCTAGATATTCAGACTGAGGAAGCCCTTTCTACCTGCTTTTGATGACATCTTCTGGCTGAAGAGAGAATCACTCTAATAACTACCTATATCTATGTCCTATTTAAGCTTCCAGCTTCTACATATGTAACTTCTCTCTGTTTCTGAATTGCTTTGCATGTCCAGCGTATTTATATTACTTTCTTCTTTATTAGATAAACTGTGTGACTTTTCCCCATCCTGACACAATGCCAGAACAGCAGTTGCTAAAACCTTCTGAATGGAGCTACTGTGATTATTTCTGGGTAAGTGAGCAACTTCCCATATGCTGTTTACTGCAGCAGTTGAGCTTTACAAAGGATGAGACATATTGCTAACATCTCTGATAGCAAACATGATAAAATCCAAGCCTAAAAGTTGATGCACATGACACTGAAAAAGTTATTTTTTTTCTTTGCATATGAAATCCAGCAGAATCATTATACTCTTAAAACCAGAAGACTGGAATGAAGCAGAATCACTTCCTGGCCTTCCAGCCTGAAATGCTCTAAACAAGAGATGGGCATTTCAAGGTTGTAAAAAGTATTTCCCCACCTATCAGGCAGCAGATCACTCAGCAGATTCCTATTTTATGTCAATGGTTGGGGGGGAAACAATTATTCTTAGGAGGGAGGGAAGAAAAGGGGAAAGAGAAAAGGAGCCTTCCTTTCAAAAGTCACAGATTGAACACGTGTTATCTAGTAATGTTGAGCAGCATCTTTGAGTTCGCACAGCATAAATTCTCCCTCCTCAGTTTCCCGTGGTGTAAAACCAGTAATCTGAAAGTTGCTTTATATTGGGTAGTCAAAAGTCTTTTCTCACAAATGAAGCCAAATATACATATCCCAGGATAATGTTGCAGGATCTGGGTCGGTCACCAAGACCAGAGATTTTCTCTTTTGTACTTGTGCTGGAGCCCATCTTCAGGGCACTTCTCTCCAGCCCTATAGAGAAGTTCGCTGAAGATGGGCTCCAGCATGCGTCTGAAAGCTCGGAAGACAAAATTTCTGGTCCTGGTAAACATCCCAGATTGGATCCTGCAAAAGCCTTTTTGCTTCTTTGTTCTGTTTGTTCACCATATGACCCAGATAAGAGGGTGTGTGTGTGTGTGTGTGTGTGTTTATGTTTGAGAGACAGTGGTTCCATATAAGTGGATAATGATCTCCAGTCTGTAATCACTGTAGCCATAAAAATGTGTCTAGCCATATCTGAGCCTAACATTCCATTTAGATCTGAGAGTGTTTTATGTATCATTCAACTCATTTGCCTTATATCTTATTCACTAGAGATTGTTTCCAAAACAGCTATAGTAAGAAAAGAATATGTGTGTAAATATGCATGATCATGCCTAAATGGTTGAATAAAATAATAAGTCTAGGTTGATACCTTTCTCAATCAAGTAACCAATTTCATGTTACCTTATAGCATCAAGAACTCTTAGTTGATTTTTGGTTGACGCAGAGACAGAGAAAGTGAAATTTACCAAATGCACTATGAATGGTGCACCTCCCTTCTCATTTGTTTTGAACTCCCAGATTAATGACCTATGAATGTCAATTTGTCTGAGCCTCATATTAGAAGCTTCACTATATTCAAACTGATGGTTTATACTCACTACTGACCACTAGGGGGACTATACAACCAGTTTTGTTCTTATTGCATTTCATCTGGCATAGATAACCTCATTAGGTAGGTTGGAGCTCAGTATGTTCAGCTCTTTACTGGGATTTGAACTTGCCCACCTGATGTGAGTTCACCACATGTTTCAAGTTTGTTTAATTTTTAATGCCAGGTTGTAAGCATTCTTGAACTTTTGAAAAGGGAAGGTGAAGATGTTTGTAATAATAAAAAAAGGTAGAATTTCCTGAAAGTTGCAAACTCCAAGAAGAAAGTAAAGAATATCTTGAATTGGAGACTGCGTTTAGAGAGACTTCTTGTTAATTTAAATTGGTTTGCCACTGCCTTTTTCCAGAATGTTCTTTCAACTTCCCAGTTAACCAGAGCCCTGAACTCCTCAGGGGAGCTCTTCAACCTGTACAACTCCGCCTCTCAACTCTGACGGTCCTTGGATGAAACCGATTATCTGGACTCCTTTCAGTCTGGATTCAGGCCTGGCTACAGCATGGAAACCGCTTTGGTCGCACTGACCGATGATCTCTGGAGAGCCAGGGATGGAGGCCATCCTCCATCCTAGTGCTTCTTGACCTCTCAGCGGCCTTCGATACCATCGACCATGGTATCCTTCTGCGACGGTTACGAGAGGTGGGGGTGGGAGGCACCGTTTTTCGGTGGTTCTCCTCCTACCTCTCAGACAGGTCGCAGTCGGTGTTGGTCGGGGGCAGAGGTTGACCCCTAGGCTTCTGAAATATGGAGTTCCTCAGGGTTCGGCCCTATCCCCCCTCCTGTTTAATATCTACATGAAGCCACTGGATGAGATCATTCGACGGCACGGGATAAAATACCATCAATACGTGGACGATACCCAGTTGTATCTGTCCGCCCCGTGCCAACTCAGTGAAGCAGTTGACGTGATGTCCCAGTGCCTGGAGGCTGTCAGG
Source organism: Thamnophis sirtalis (assembly GCF_051295495.1). Taxonomy (NCBI): domain Eukaryota; kingdom Metazoa; phylum Chordata; class Lepidosauria; order Squamata; family Natricidae; genus Thamnophis; species Thamnophis sirtalis. The sequence continues at coordinate 119,966,872 of NW_028261383.1, forward strand.
GTCTGGATGGGGGTTAACAAGCTTGTGCTCAATCCAGACAAGACCGATTGGCTGTTGTGTTTCCCTCCCAAAAATTTGGTTAGTATTCCATCACTCAGGCTGGGAGGTGAAATTTTACACCCCTCAGACAGGGCTCGCAACTTGGGAGTCCTCCTGGATCCACAGCTGTCCTTAGAACATCATTTGTCGGCTGTGACCAGGGGGGCATTTGCCCAGGTTCGCCTGGTGCACCAGTTGCGTCCCTACCTGAACCGGGAGGCACTCGCAACAGTCACTCATGCCCTCGTGACCTCAAGACTGGACTACTGCAATGCGCTCTACATGGGGCAGCCCTTGAAGAGCATTCGGAGACTTCAACTCGTCCAGAATGCAGCCGCGCAAGCGATTGTGGGTGCACCTCGGTACACCCACGTTACACCTACCCTCCGCGAGCTGCGCTGGCTACCGATCGGTCTCCGGATACGCTTCAAGGTGCTAGTCGTCACTTATAAAGCCCTTCATGGTATTGGACCTGGGTACTTGAGAGACCGCCTGCTGCCAATTACCTCCCAAAGACCCATTAGATCGCACAGGGTTGGCCTCCTCCGGGTTCCGTCTACTAGCCAATGCCATCTGGCTACGACCCGGGGGAGGGCCTTCTCTGTGGCAGTGCCGGCCCTTTGGAACGAACTCCCCGCAGAGATCCGGACCCTCACCTCTCTCCAGGTGTTCCGAAAAGCCGTTAAAACCTGGCTGTGTTGGTAGGCCTGGGGTTGATGAGCTCCCTTCCCCACTCGACCTGTGTGGCTGTTGGCTATTTTAAATGCTTGTCTTGTACTTTTGTGTTCCCTTTCCCCCTTGAGTTGTTCGCCGCCCTGAGTCCTGCTGGGAATAGGGCGGCATATAAATAAAACAAATCTCAAATCTCAATCTCACAATCCCCATCACCCCATTATGAGTTCTTTTTATAATAGTCATTGTCAATTCTTGTGACTGTAAAGTCCCTTGCTATTGAATTGCTTGTTTCATGTATGCAAGAACAAGCTCAGGTACCCACGACTTGCCTTTTTTGTTTTTAAGAAATCCTGGCAGATTTGTTAGCACCAATTATATCTCTGTTATTAGGACAGAGGAAAGAGTGTTATGACAGCTGGATATCTCCCAGCATATTTGCAAATGCCTGTTACAGTATAAAGATGTGATTGCATTTTCTTAACGCATTTCACCCGGCCCCTACTTTTGCTGTTCATTTTCTTTAGACTGATAAGAAGGACCCCCAAGGGAACAGTACAGTCTCGGGATTCGAAATTCTTTTGCAGAAACAACTGAAAGGGAAGCAAATGCAGAAAGAAATGGCAGAGTTTATTCGAGAAAGGTAACTTAGAAAACTCAGTAATGAGCTAAATTGACTCTGTTGTGGTTTGGGTTTATGTTCCAATGAGACTCCTGATTCTATCCATGTACAAGTCTAGTGGAGAATTTTCTGTTAAACACAACTAATGTTCAGAGATTAGACAGCAAATGGAAGGGCGGGTTTGTTACCCTTTTTTACTCTAATGGTTTCATGTATATATTTATTAAAATGTATGCAGGTAGTTCTCGACTTACACCCATTCTTTCAGTGACTGTTCACATTGTAACAGAGGGCTTACAATTATCACAGCATCATGAGGTCTGGGGTGTTAGAGCCAGGGTTGGGATTTGGAGGTTCTCTGAACCGGCCATAAAGTTAGCTACCGGTTCTCCCAACCCAGGCAAACCCGTAGCCGCCCACTCCTGCTTTGCAGCCATATAAGTTAGTGGCAGAAATTCCAGTCCCAATTATCATTGTAACCTGAGAACCCACTGTGTATTGCCTCAATTCAAACAAACTGCATGTGGTTTACAACATACACAATAAAACATAGTATAAAAATAAGACAGTTATAAAATAGAATCAGTGTCGTTATAATAAAAAGTAATACAGGGTTCCAGAATCAGTCCTGAAAGGCCTTCTAGAAAAGCTAGAAAGGGTGTAAGGGTAAGGATGACCCAGAGTTGTGTTGAGGGTTTCATAGGAGGGAAGCTGTCAAAGAGAATGTCCACCTGCAGGGTTCCTCCTGTCACGCTACCCAAGAGTCCTGAGTAGGTATTCTATGATTGGCAGGATCTGGTGAGAAAATTTGATCAGGGAAAGGCAGTTTCTGAAATATATAGCCATTAAACCGTTAATGGGTTTAAAGATAGCAACCAGTACTGTGAATTGTACTTGGAGATCTAGTAGTAGCCAATCCATCTGCAACAGCAATGGAGTAAGATAGCAGTATCATGATGGATCAGTGAGATGTGAGTTGCTGCATACTGGACCAACTTAAATTTCTGGCTGGTCTGCAAAAGCAGCTCCATCTTCAACAAATTACAGCTGTCGTGTGCAGAAATATATCCTCATTTTCTGCCCTCTCACTTTATATACAGAAAGATATATACAGTGAGAAAACAAACAAAACGTTTTTTCTATGTAGCAAAATACCAATAGTCAAAAGTTCGTAGCAACAGAAATATGCTAAATCTTAAGAAATTTCCATTATCTTCAACAATATCTTCAACAATATCCTCATATTGTTTCCAAGGCTATTTTCCTTCCGATTTTCAGGGAGTGCAGCAATTGAGAGAGGGAGGGAGTTAGCAAAAACCATAGCCCCCTCTTTCCTAGGAATTTCAATCTCAGGAGCTCTGTTTCATAATGTCATTGCTCCAGGCCGGATGGATTAAAAACTAGCAAGCGCTATGTTTCCTCAGGTGTTTTTTTTAAATCGGAAAAGAGCTCTTATAATTACGAAGGACCCATTTAAATATTTGCTACAGCAAGAGAGGAGTACAATTTGCTTGAGTTCATTCCGAGTCCAGATGAGTCATGCTTCTTGCTGATTTTGACAGATCTCAGAAATCTCTCCACTCCCCCCACCCCCCCTTCCACCCAAATGCTCACATTAGCTCTGGTCATTTAAATAACTTAAAACGTCTGTGTGACATGGAAGGATAAACCAAGAGAAAAAGATAAACAGTTATTATTTATAGCTCCTCGGTATTTATCATTTTTCTTCTAAAAAGAGCATTCTTCTAAATCGTTTTCCACATAATAGGAGGGAGAGCAACTTGCAAGTGGCGATTGGAACATTCTGTTCCATGAATGGACTTGTCTGCCTGATCAGAGAGAGAGAGAGAAATAAAAGGGCTGCAGCATCGGTTCATTTCCTACAATTATACTTTGGCAAATTAATAGTGAAATGCTCTCATGACTCAAAGGGAGCTTTTAAGTATAAAAACTGTTTAGCATCCCTTTGATAAAATGTGGGCATCAACAAATCTTCACTCTTCAGAGCACAGGGAATGTTCTTTAACTTGAAATTTGGTTGTACTTGCTAGACCTTGTAAATCTAAGTTTGCTTTGCTCTTCATTCTTCCTTTATGAATGCAAGGACCTTTTTTTGACAAATAAGTATCACTGGAAACTTTTGGAAAGAAGTGGGTAAATACAAATCTTGTGTATTAATTTAAGAGTTATTCTATTCCTCCCTCTTTATCACTGCTTTATCAACTACAGAACAATTACCGCTAACAGAGGTATATAGGACAGCAATAGCACTCAGACCTATATAATTTCATTAGACTCATGGATATCCTATATAGGATTGTGATTATAATCCATGAGTTTAGTGAAATTGTTAAATTATCATTAATTTTCTTGGCAAACTTTGTGGGTAAACCTATAAATATATAAAAATACAGGTTCCAAGAGGCAAGTTGCTAAATGTACTGCATTTGATTGTAATTACAAACTACATTTCTAATACATAATAGCTTTTGGCTGATGTCACTGGTGGTTGTTTTTTTTCCAGAATAAAAATTGAAGAAGAATATGCCAAGAACCTATCTAAACTATCACAGAACTCCCTGGCTGCCCAGGAAGAAGGGTAAATTTGCATTTTTGTATTCTAATTACCTGCCAGATTACAGCCTGCTCTAGAATTGATAACATTAGGAGATTCATCTTCTTCTACAAGAAGATGAATCTTGTCTAATTCTTCTTCCATATATGGCTATGATATGTAAGCTGTATATTATAGCAGATGAAGGAAGAATTGAAATGGCAAAGATATTGAACTAGTCAAAATGGTTGGGTTTTTTTAAAATGATGTCCAAAGTTGTCATATTTGCTGCAATTGAAATAAGATACTTAGTTGACCCAAGGTCACTCTTTATATAGTAATATGGTGAAAGCATTGGGGCTTTCGCAGTTAATTTTTAAAATAAAAGCATTCACTATAAACCCTTTCAAACCCTTTAGGACAGTCCTATATGGAGTAGCAATACACACACACACATCCCTTTTCAGAGAGGGATACAGAGACACACTAATATTTGTGAATATAATTTGTTTGAGTAATTTCAGATACTGGCGTACTATAATATACATCTTATATATTAATAAGGCGCTTTACATTTCAGAGTGAGTAGATTATCCTTAGCTATTGTTTAGACATTTTAGCAGAAAACGGGGGATGAAATGTATTTATCACTTACATCCTATCTTTCTTTTCATGATGTTGCGTTGATTCCTTATATGATTTCCCATTCAGGTTCTAAACTAATCTAGATATACTTGTGATTGTTGTTGTTTTTGTGGATTCAGATTGCCTACTCAACATGTTGTAATAAAGATATTCTTCCTAAGTATTCTAAGTGTCTATAGAAATATTTATTCTAAATTACCCATCTGTTGTATGTGTAAAACGTGCTCAAATATAGTTTGGTAAATTTATCATGCACATCCCACATATGCTAAACTCTTGGCTTGATATGTAAATATGACAGGTAAAGTTTGATTCCATAGATTTGTAATTTCTCCTGTTTCATTATTTTCATCTTCTGAATCTAAAACTAAGAACACAAAAAAGTTGATGTTTTATTTGAAATAAACATTAGTTTTAAGACTTATATTGTGAGTTTCATTTATTAATCCTGAGGGTTGGATGAGATTTTTCTAAAGATAATCATGATTATGTCTTCACTGAATTCAATTTAGAGAGAGAGAATTATTGAAAGTAATGTTAAACGTTATGCTTTGGCTAATAGCTAATCCCATTAGCTGTGGTAATGATGAGTTTCAGATCCTAATGAAGAAGTCATTTCTTATTAACCAGGCTTATGCATTGCAGGACACTCGGTGAATCTTGGTCTCAGCTAAAAAAAAGCATGGCTGATGAAGCAGAGGTTCATCTTAAATTTTCCTCTAAGGTATCAAATCATTTCCTCTTAGTTGTCAAATGTAATCATGTTTTTATGGGCCTGAGATTACCTGAGATTATACTGTTCATTACCAATCTTGACAAAATTTCATTCCGAAAAGTTATTGGTTGTGATAGAATAAATTTAAATATGTGCTAATGTTTATCAGTGATTGGACCAGGGGTGTCACACTCGCAGCCCGCAGGCCAGATGCATCACGCGTTGGCCACGCCTACCCCCATTTTAGCAAAGGGGGGGAGTCACAATACATCACAAGGCAACAATGTAACACCACAAGTTTGATACCCTGGATTGGACAATATCATTACTTCAGTTTCTCCTCCCCCCCAAAAAATTAATATCCTAGCGCTCATCAAGATATTAATCGTAGTGGTAATAGTAGTAAAAACTGGCTACTTATTATTTAAGCAACTCCTGTTTTCATCATCGCATACAAAATTGCAATCCCAATATTTTATAATTGATGATATTTGGACAACCATTCAATTTGGATTGTAACTTATTTACCGTTAAGAAAGTAACTGATTCCTTTCTGAAATGCTGAAATTTTAGAATAGGCTATTCTAAGTGTCAGGAATCAAATCCTGCAGGAATTGTATCTTAAGTGTTCATTTTTTGTTTCAAAATTTACTATCCCTTCCCCCATACCTTCAACATAGAGAGAGAAACAGAAAATCCGTATATATCTTATTGTTGAAGTGGCAACTGCTTTGAAATCTTCAGGATTATGTTCTTCCTCTCTTGCTTTGAAGTGTTTGCTTTACACAGATATCTGAAGATCAAAACAGATATGAAATCCATGATTATATCACTTAGCTTTTTCCTACTTTTCAGAACTTTCTACAGCACTTTCCAGTTCTTCCTCCCATGCAAAAGGGATAGCATTTTTTTTCATGTAAACTTCAAGTCCTAATAGCTTCAGGCACATATAGTCCATATAGTTTTCTAGACAGGAGGATAGAAATAGGTTGGACTTTTTTTAACTCTCTTGTTTATTAGTTCATATTATCAGTATTTTCTGGCTTTTAACAACAAGCCAATCTGACTGATTTATCTTAGCATTTAGCCAAGATTGTTTATTGCTACCCCACAATGTGTAGAAACTAATTGGCTCTAAAATTCAGAAAGGAAGAATTCCTCCCATTTCTCCTACTCTAAATCCAAGTATTTCTCTCCCATCCCCACCCCTCTTAAACCATTTTTTTTCTTTTTTCCTTTATGCCAGCTCCAGGCAGAAGTGGAGAAACCACTACTCAACTTCCGTGAAAACTTCAAGAAAGATATGAAAAAGTATGACCATCATATTGCTGATTTGCGAAAACAGCTGGTTAGTAGATATGCAGCAGTGGAAAAGGTAAGAATTTTTCATAAATAAGGCAAAACTGGTGTGCATGCTCAAAAGCTTGTCATAGAAATCCTGGTAGGTAGGTAGGTAGGTAGGTAGGTAGATAGATAGATAGATGATAGATAGATAGATAGATAGATAGATAGATAGATAGATAGATAGATAGATAGATAGATAGATAGATAGATAGATAGATGATAGATAGATAGATAGATAGATAGATAGATAGATAGATAGATAGATAGATAGATAGATAGATATCTAAATGCTTCACAGTGCTTTACAACTCTCTTTGAGTGGTTTACAGAGTCAGCATATTGCCTCCAACAATCAGTCCTCATTTTACCAACCTCAGAAGGATAGAAGGCTGAGTCAACCTTGAGCCTGGTGAGATTTGAACTGCCACCAGTACTGCACTCTAGCCACTGCACCAACATGATAGATGATAGATAGATAGATAGATAGATAGATAGATAGATAGATAGATAGATAGATAGATAGATGATAGATAGATAGATAGATAGATAGATAGATGATAGATAGATAGATAGATAGATAGATAGATAGATAGATAGATAGATAGATAGATAGATATCTAAATGCTTCACAGTGCTTTACAACTCTCTTTGAGTGGTTTACAGAGTCAGCATATTGCCTCCAACAATCAGTCCTCATTTTACCAACCTCAGAAGGATAGAAGGCTGAGTCAACCTTGAGCCTGGTGAGATTTGAACTGCCACCAGTACTGCACTCTAGCCACTGCACCAACACGATAGATGATAGATAGATAGATAGATAGATAGATAGATAGATAGATAGATAGATAGATAGATAGATAGATAGATAGATAGATAGATAGATAGATGATAGATTGATAGATAGATGATAGATAGATAGATAGATAGATAGATAGATAGATAGATAGATGATAGATAGATAGATAGATAGATAAGTGGGTGGGGAGGGTCTGGGGGGGTGGATGGATGGATAACAGAGAGAGAGAGAGAGAGAGAGATGACAGACAGACAGGCAGACAGACAGATAGCTAGATCAGTATTTCTCAACCTTGGCTACTTGAAGATGTCCGGACTTCAACTCCCAGAATTCCCCAGCCAGCGACTGCTGGCTGGGGAATTCTGGGAGTTGAAGTCCGAACATCTTCAAGTGGCCAAGGTTGAGAAACACTGAGCTAGATAATATAGAAAGAGGCAGGCAGGAAGATATTTGAAAAAAATAGTACGTATGTAATGTGATTGTAAGAAAAATATGGTTCTTCAAATTGTAAGCCATCACTCCAAGTGGTCTGGTTGGCTATACTAGTGGAGTGACAGTCACACTGGGAAGAAAAGTAAGTGCCAGGATAGAGACATGTTGTCTAGTATATATTTTATGCCCTATGTCCTAAGGTATAACGAAAGATGCTGTCCTAGTGTCCTATAAACAATACTGAATATTTTTAACTACTAGTTTGGACAACTTGATAAGTGAAATGAATAGGTCAATAATTTTATCCTTTGCTTCTGCTGGCAAGAGGCCTCGAAAAGAACCAGCTTGTGAAAATACAATGTAATCTATTCAGCAATGATTTAAAGTGACTAAATAAAATAGGGTTCCAAAGAACAGTAACATTTAGACTTAAAAACCACTGCACTCTCTGGGTGGGTTGCAATGTTAGCATTATTTGCATATTGCCCCCAAGAGTCTGGGTCCTCATTTTACTGACTTCAGAAAGATCAACCTTGAGCTCTATCAGGATCGAACTCCAGGCTCTGGGCAGAGTTTGCCTGCAATACTGCATTTAACCACAGTGCCGCTAGGGCTCCTCAATAGTGTCACCTAAATACCACCTTTTTTTCAGACACTGGTGGTACTTTGGTTCCCAATAGTTTGGTGTTCAAGGTCTCATCCAGGAGATAGCGTACCAGTTCATTTCCTTGATGTTCTAGCTACAAAAGTCTTAGCACGTACTCTGTTTTTGCAGTGATTTAGCCTGTAAAAGAATAAATCTTATGGAAAGGAAAAGGCAGATAGATATTTCTTTCTGTGAAGAAATTTATGACTCTTGGTTTGTTTCAAGGCTCGAAAAGCATTAACAGAGAGGCAAAAGGATTTAGAGATGAAAACACAGCAGTTGGAGATAAAACTGAGCAACAAGACAGAAGAGGAAATTAAAAAGGCCAGGCGGAAGTCTACTCAAGCTGGTGAGTGTATGTAGAATGAGGACACTGTGCAAAGTACAAAGACACAGAAACAAGGAAATTTGAATGTCAAAGGGAAATGGAGTATAAAAAGCCTTCTATTGATTTATCTAGGAAGAAGAGCATGATTCATTAAATTTTGGCATTGATCAAAACTTCATTCTTTAAGTTTTTATCTATATTTTGTCTGATAAACCATATATGAAAAACCAGTTTGGATCTTCTGGCCATCTTGATCCTGTTTCCAGGATTTAGTTCCTTTGTAATAAAGACCATTATAGCTATCCCATACTTTCACTTTTAAGATGCATGTAAGGAAATTAAGGAAAAGTAGCCAGTATTAGAGGACATGAGTCCAGCACAATCTTCAGCTGGGTTGGACCATCTCTTATACCTCCAGCCAGGAAGGCCTCCTTGTTCCTGTCAAATGGATTTGAGAGTGTCCAACATACTTGGGCAGCATCAGCTGCAGAAGGCAAACCATCTATCTCATCACTGTACCAATCTTTCTTAAATTGAATCATGTGAACATTTTGGTTCACTATAGAGATAAATCAATTTAAAGTATTTCTCTTTTTTATGTATTTATCTGAACCGTGTGTCAAACAGAATTGGAGTTAACCTTTAGATTTTTTTCAGTTTGAAATTACTTATATTTGCTTTTGTAAAAAAAAAATATTGCTTGCATTGAACAGTAGATGGCAGGACAGATAATCAAATTATCACCTAAGTCAGCTTTACAATAAAACATATATATTATTGTATACGATTAATATAGATCCTACTCTTCTATCTCAGTGCAGAATTTGAGACATTGAATTACTGGGTTAGAAAGAAACAAGCATACAAAAGCCACTGAAAAGTGTGTTTGTTTCTGTCAGCAAAACTGCCAATAGGCAAAGCTGTGTGAAGATTCATCTACTCTTGGTTAAATTATCCTCCCATTTAGTTTTCTGATGTGTGCCTCTGTTTACAGCTGCATGTAAAGTTTATTTATTGCTGGTCAAATTGTATGTTTCATTGAATCCTGAAGTGAACAGAAGTTGACACAGGCTTTATCCAGCTGAGGTCCAATTTTAAACAGGACATCTTTCTGCAAGTCTGAACACATCCTTACAATTTATGTATGTGCAATTCTGCAAGGTAGAATGGGAAGAAATTTCAAAAGAAATTTGAAGATTTCTGTTTCTGCCTAAGAAACAGTGTTATAAAGTACTGACTGGCTGTTTCCTTATTTCAAATTCGAATCCACTACACACAAATAGGTAGTATGCAATCAAATCTCAGAAGGATTTTATATTTAACTTCCTTGTGGGAAGCTGTATCACCGCTGTTCACCAAAGGATTCTATGATAAGTATAATTTGATCACTAGTATCTAAACCTTTAGAATGCAATTTATAAATTGGAATCTCCAAAGGAAAGAAACAATAATTTTTCATTTGTAGTCAAATATTATTTTTCATTATTCTTTGGTCAGGGAGATTTCCATAAAGGAGGGAAAGGGGTAGGCAATAATAGAACTGAAGTTTGTTTCTACATCTTCTCTTAAATGTTCTTAATATGAAGTTAATGAGACATGCCAACCAGCCAGCTGAATTTGCAATATGTTTCTTAGTGACTTTCTCACTTCTACTAATGATGAAGAGATTAGTTTTTGCTTTTTTTCTTAATTAATTAGAATTAGCTACCAGGGCTGTGTAGTGCAGGGCTTCATATGAAAGGCAGGAAAAATGTTTGGATATACAGGAAAGCAATTATATAATACCTGTCTTGTCACATAGCATTTCCTTAAAGCAGCAGCGTCTTCCACAAAAATTATGCATAGCTGCAATACAATCCCAGGAAAGATCAGAAAATGAAATCATAATGGCACCGACATTAATAGAAAAGCACCCTTTGGGTAGGTGAATGAATTGCAAGACGCACTCACATGATGGTTTGGGAATTTGTTTTTTAGGAGATGATCTCATGCGTTGTGTGGATTTGTATAACCAAGCTCAGTCAAAATGGTTTGAAGAAATGGTAACCACCTCTCTGGTAAGTTAAATTTTAGCCTCGTCCTACAGTGCATATTTCAGAAATAAGGTGTTGTTTTTTTCACCTTGAATGTAATTTACATATATTAGCCCACTTTATTTATAACCATGTTTCTAAATACTAAAATCCCTGTACTTGAATTTTTGTTCAAACTTGGTTGTATATTTTCCCTTCCTTAGACTAAAAATATCTTTTTTTTAAAAAAATAATGGGGCTACCTTTGGAAGCATATGAATTTACATTACATATTTATAAACAGTCTGTATCTTTACCATTTACACTTCCTAGTCTTCTGTCTAGAAATTGCTCTATGTCATATCACTATGTAGATCCCCTACTTGAAGCAATGCCTCTTCCTATATGAACCTCCATGCTTTAAGAGGTCACTTGAGGAGGTTTGTCAATAGTTGCTGTGCCCTTGTCTTGTGGTGAGCCAAGATTAAGCCTTTTTGGTTGCTAACTCAGCTCTTTGGAATGCATGGCCTGCAATGTTGCGGGGCCTGGCACTTTTATTAACTTTTTTTAAAAAGCTTTTTAAAATATATTCTTTTGTTGCAAGGTAATGACTAACATTTTCAACTAGCTTGTTCTAATTGCCATTTAACTGTTTTTAATGTCTTGATTTTAAAATTCTTTTATATTATAAAATGCTGAGACATCTTGATAGCCAGTGGGATGCCATGTTAAATAAATGCATGGTAAAATAGATCAGAACCAGTTTGGTGTGTAGTGGTTAAGCCACCAAGCTAGAGACTGGGAGTTCTAGTCCCGTCTGAGGCACAAATCCAGTTGGGTGACCTTGGACCAGTCACTCTCTGAGCCCTAAGAATCTGTCAGTGATGAACCACTTTCAAAAAACCTTGCCAAGAAAACTGCAGAGACTAGTCTAGACAGTCACAGGGAATCAAAAAGCTGTCTTAAAAGCACAAACATAAACACACAAAAAAAACAAGTTCTATTTTTTTCACATTATTGACTCATTTAGCACATATACTCCTTTCTTCAATTTTACAATTTTTGAGAAAATATTTATTTGTCCACTCAGATCAGAACAATGGATTATATTTGAAGTGTGGGGGAAAGGAAAGGAAAGGAAAAAAAAATTCAAAGGGAGTCACAATAGTGTATCATAGTGAGAAATTTTGATTTGTTTTGCTTGTACTGCTAAAAGTTAGAGTTCGGTAAAATAAGATATTTTGAGGGATTAAACCTATCAAAGAATTTGATATTCTATTTCTGATTTTATTTTACTTTTTTATTGACAATCATATCTTGCCTGGCTTGCCATCAAATTCTGATGACATGATTTTTGAGACTCCCAAGGGCCATAACAATTGTCCCACTATGTGGATTGCCCACCTTTGCTTTAGGGAGCAATTACAAAGTACCCAAACAGACCAAAATGAATAAACATTTGCTTTATATTTGATTCACAGTGGTGGGGCTTTATTCCTTATCCATTAATGAGTGTATTTCATTCTTTCATTTCAGGAACTCGAGAGGCTAGAAGTCGAGAGGGTGGAAATGATTCGGCAGCACCTTTGCCAATATACACAGTTGCGACACGAGACAGACATGTTCAACCAAAGTGTGAGTCTGCTTATCTTGGAATCCTTTCTCATGCTGTACTGGCGAGCTTTATAGAAATCTGAAAACTTATATAGAATCCTTTGTGTGCTTATGTACGTGACTGCATAAAAACAGATAACTCAGCTCTCCCAGTAAGTATTGTTTACTTTGAGTCAGGATGAGTCACGTGGCACTCTTGAAATGAGATTCTTGACAGTATAAGGTCAGGATTCAAGACCCACATTGGAAGTGGGCATTTATAATGCCTAATTCCATAAAGTTAAACATAAAAGAGCAGATCTGCATGTTGAAGAAGAAAAATAAATGGGCTCCTGTATATTATACTCTTAACTGTCTACCAGGCATCCATTTGTAGATACGGGAAAACAATGGCACGTGGCTCTTGTGTTTTTCAGACAGTGGAACCTGTGGATCAGTTGCTTCAGAAAGTGGATCCAGCCAAAGACAGAGAACTGTGGGTAAAAGAACACAAAACCGGTAACATCAGACCTGTGGATATGGAGATATAGACTTCCGTGACCAGGTGGGCTTTTGAGTCCACCCAGTTCGAGGGATTTCCATAAAGCTTCAAGAGGAGGAACAGGAGAGATGTTCCATTGTCAGCTTCCATATCTATTTATTATTGTCTGTAGGGACTATTTCTGTCATGTTTGATCATTATTCCATTCCTATAGTGCTATGCCTTAAACATCCAACATTCCAGGGTTGAGAAGCTACTCTTTTTTCTTCTTTTTGAAACTGGCTCCTAGAAGCCAAGCACGTGCAGCTCCCATGATCAATGGCTGGGTCTGTTTGCTGGTACAAAAAGAATCTTGCTATTCTGTGGTTATCTATTTTGTGCTACTCCCCTTGCATGATGCTCTGTTTTGTACCGTAATGTTAAGACACAAATAAGGCTGTGCCAAACCTATGGACGGATGAGTTTGAATGTGATTCTGGAAGTAGGGAGATCCTCCTGAACGTTCCCACTGAAGTAGGCGGGAGTGGGGAGGTGGTTTTAAATTCCCCCCCTCCACCTCCTCTCTCACCTACACTTTATGAAATGGAGTTCATAATGCTTACCTACCTCACAGGGATGTTGTGAGGATAATATCTTTGTAGAGTGTTATGTTTTAACAACCATTGTCTCCTATAACTGCAAATACTATTGCAAGGCTACAGTGAAAAGGCTTGTTTGAGTAAAGAAAAGGAGGCCGTGGGTCAGGAGACAATGTACCCAAAGAAATACGCTTGGGTTGGCCCTCTTTTATACTGTCTCAGGTACTTAACTGGCTGCAGTCCTCAAGCTACTTGTGATCTTTTGACTTCTCCAGGATCTGCAGAAATGATCAGAGAATTGGAACTATTGACTTTCCCCCCAATAGAAAAAGAGCACTTTCAAGACACAGTTGCCTCTTATCCTGTGTGCTTCAAGAGCCTTTGGAAGAGTGTAAGAAACCATATTCCAAGTGCATCTCCATCTGCAAAATAACCCTACATGAGTGTTAGGTTATTTAGAGGCTAGGATCTTGACTCTGCCAAATATGTCTTCCCTGATTTCCAATTTTGTGTTCATGTCACAGAGATCCCTGCACTGATGACAACAGCAAAATTCTAATGGAACTTAGGTACAGCGGAAGATTTTGCAAGCCTTTGGCTCTTGAGTTCCCACACTCTGGCAGCTATTTTTTTAAAAAAGTGTTTTATTTTATAACAGAGTTCAGGCCATATTAAGTCTCGTTATAAAACTATCAGATGGTCAAAAATCAGCACAAGTGAGTTAAGAAGTGACTATATGAATCCAGCCAAAGACACATTATACAGCTAGATATTTTCAGAAATGCAGCTATTTTGATGGTACTTCAAGGCTTTACCAATTGATCCTTAGCTCCTGTATTTCAGAAACTGTTGGGGGAAAACCACCATGTTCTTTGTTCCCCTCCTTTTTTCATTTGTCTTGCAATGGTGTTTGTACAGGACAACTATTTGCTTCAAGTATCAGGGCTTTAAAAAAATTTTTTGTACTGCCAAGTATTTTGTTTGAACATGTGTCACAAACATCTACTATTCATTTCATTATTTCTTAAATCTTTATTTTTCCAGGAATACATTTGTCAGGTTTTTTTTTTTACCAGACTTTCCATCAGCACTATAACTCTTGTCCTTTCTATTTTCAAAGTAATGGTTTTAACTGCAACTACAAAAATGTAATATAGATAACCTAAGCCTCTTACATTTAAAAACATATAGGAGGAAATTTGGGATAAGAGATGGCATTGTTTTTTCTGGATTATTTGATGCTTACATTATTAAACACAGTATGAAGAAAGCTATTCCAGTTAATTACCACTCAAATGTGCCCTCATTTGATTGATTCTTTTCCCTTTCCCTTCGGCTTGTTTTCTATTATCAACAAAATCCTCTTTTTCATCTCCAAGGGCATCACAGGTTTATAATAAATATATATATATATATATAGTCTTTTTCCCAAGAAGCTGACTGTCAAGATTTGCAAAAAGTACAATTTATCCTGCTGGTATGTGTGAGTACATTAAGGCCTGGATCGAAAACAATAAAAAAAAGAATTTCTAAGGCATCTATTTAGTTCCTTTCCTGTTTTGAAGCTTGTGATATTTCAGTATTCCTTGCAACCTTTCTCTAACTGTCTGTTTTCAGAACTTCCTTCAGTTGTTGACCATTGATTTTCTGGGCTTTTTCTGTTTTCCATACTTGATACTGTTTAACTATATGTTCTTTTGATAAAATGGACTGCAATTATTTGTACATTCCACTACAACTTTCTTCACGATCACCAAGCAAACTGCTCGTGGCATATTACGAAAATTGCTATTTCCAAATTATATTTTAAGATTCACTTTAAATCTGACTGAATTTAAAATACCCATCTTATTTTTCTAGATAAAAAAATAGTCAAAGCACCTTAATTGTAAATGTAAAACACTGTCTGGATCATTTGATTTTCATGTATCTGCTGCTTTCTATCAACTAACAATTGTCTCTTTTCTTCTTTTTATCTTCCATGATTATCTTAACCATTACTACGCTTTTCTCTTTTCTTCTTTCATTGAAAGCTCCAGTGATTGGTAATGGCAAAATGTGATTTGATTGCAGGAAAATCCCCAAAATTTTAAAGAAGTTTGTAAATAGATTTGTATTGCTGTTATTATTTCAAATACTACAGTGTATTTCTCGGACTAGCTTAATCTATGTTTCCTTTTAAGTTCTACGTGCCTTCTAAACATTATTATTTTATATGAAGGATAAAAGTACACATTGTTCACCAGACTCCTTTTTGTGCTCCTCGAGGTTTTGGTGAAAAGATTGGAACCATTTCTATGTCTTTTAAGGGCCTATGAGCTATTAAGGGCCAAAATCAGGGCTGTAAGCCTTGCAATTGCTTAAGATGCTAATTGCATCACTTAAAACTCCTCATGCCACCATGGTCTCAGTACTTTTTGAGTTCAGCTCTCAATGTGACATGCAAAGCTCAGATGCTTTCAGTCTTATAATAGCATTCCTTGCAATTCTACTTAAAAAATCTATTATTTGGGATCAATTACAGGCAATCCTCCACCTCTGACCACAACTGAGCCCAAAATTTCTACTGCTAAGAAAGACATTTGTTAAGTGAGTTTTTGACCCATGCTATATGACCTTTCTTGCCACATTTGTTAAGTGAATCATGGCATGTTAAGTTAGTAACATGGTTGTTAAGTGAATCTTCCCCATTGACTTTGCTTGTCAGAAGGTTGCAAAAGGGGATCACATGACTTCAGGATACAGCAGCCATTATAAATATGAATCAGTTGCCAAGCATCTGAATTTTGATCCCACAAACATAGGGATGCTGCAGCTGTCATAAGTGTGAAAAATGGGCATAAGTCATTTTTTCAGTGCCATTGTAACTTTGAATGAGTCATTAAATGAACTTGCAAATCGAGGACTACCTGTAGTTATTTCAAGGAAAATAATCACCAATCCCTTTGTTTTAGCTTGGTAGAAGTCTTTTTGCCAGCTTCTTCAGAACCATTGAGCTTTCAAATTTATTTGGCCCATCAGACTCAAATCACTGGTGCTACTTTTAGTATTCTTTTTCCATTCTTGTTTTTCTAGGACAAGATATAACTCATTTGAATGGTCTCGTTGAAGTTTTCTTTCACCATGGAAAGCAGTTGTGGGT
The DNA here is from genome assembly GCF_051295495.1 of Thamnophis sirtalis. NCBI lineage: Eukaryota > Metazoa > Chordata > Lepidosauria > Squamata > Natricidae > Thamnophis > Thamnophis sirtalis. Next base: position 119,983,492 of record NW_028261383.1, read on the forward strand.
GAAACCTGCATATTTTCTCTTAAGCTTTGCTCTTTGGAACATTCCACCGCTCAGTTGCTTTCTGATTTGTGTTTTGGACTAGTGATATGTCTACATCTAGACTTCCTTGACTCCAAAAGGTAGAATGAGAAAGCCCATATATTAGGGACGCAGAGGAACAAGAGGATTAGCATGTCAGACCTGTGAGACTCTTTTTCTGTTTTTGAAGTTCAACACCTCACTGCCTTTTAAATATGCCTGTTATTATTACCCTTTTATATTGCAGTGGATTTGCCACTGGGTTTTTTTTTTCTTTGCAAATCTTACTCACTGCATTCCTGTTACATGACATTTTGGTATGACTTACAATTGTGGGATGATTTGCAAGTGTACTTTGTGCCTTTTGCTTCACGGAATGTTTATATTCGTTCATATTTAGCTTGGATGTTCATCAGATTAGCCAGACGTTTACAACCTGATTTTGTTTAATGTGGTTTCTAGCTGCTTAATCTCTCTTAATTACATAACTGCCATTCCTTAAACATTCCCAATGCTCAAGATTTGATTTATTCTCCTCTCAGGATTCACAAGATAGTAATGCTTTGTGAAATTCTCTTTCTAACCAAGTAAAATATTAAGAGAGAATTACTTTTCTTTTTGCAAAGGAAGCACTTTGGATTACTGAAATTAGAAGTGCGATATTTGGCATATTTTGAGTTCCATGTCAGCTTTAGAGATGAATGCAAGCATAGATCAACAGTGTAATGTTGTAGTATGAAGAACTTCTTATTTACTATTGTGACTATGCCACGCTCCCCCCCCCCCAATCATGATTACATGTTCAGTGGACATAATTTGTTCTCACTAAACTATTTGGAGGGTTCCTTTCCAAAGGTTTGCTATAAATACTTTTGCACTTTCAGAAATTTGGAGGCTCCCGTGAATCTATTGTTGCTTCTGCCCTGAAAATAGATGGTGACATTTTATATAAGGATTGACATTCATAGAGTTGAGAAACCTCCTCATATATGACAATGTTCTTTAAAGATTTTGTGGTATCCAAATAGAAAGTGGTATTTTGGATTCCGTTTGTATTTCCATCCTGTATTGTGCCCCTACAATGAATAGCTGATCCTTATTGTTTTATTTTGCTGACTAATTAGTATCTAGCTCGTTCACAATGCTTGTCAGTGTGATTTGTCACAGATCAGATCTGCAGCACAGAGTTAGTTTGGTTCTTCCATAGCAAATCTACTGACCATAGCAAATTCTCTGTTATGTAATCTCAGTTCTGTTCTCTTGTGATCTTCATAATATAACACTATACCTCGGCTTTTCCTACTTCAATATTATGTCCATGTTGTGAATGGGGCTAAGCAAACTTAACACTGAATTTCCAATCCTGAATTCAGTGAAGAAAAGTCAAAAATAGGTATGGTTTCTCGTAATAAGTTTCTTTAAATTATTTCTGTTCTATTACAGGTAAAAAGCCTAAGCAAATAGATTACCTTTTCTTAGTGCTACCCTACCTGCTCTTCAGAATTACATTTTCCTGTATCGGAATTGAATTCATCTTTAAGAAGGCAATATTTATGGCTCATAAGGAAGGAAAAAGTAACAGTGTTGTCGTTAAATTAATGACACAGCATGCTGAAATTCCCGCTGTAAGATGCACACCTTTGGAGGCAATCAGAACCATTTCTTATGCTTTTAAGGCATTGTCCTCCCAGGCTGATAAAAATATGAAAAAGTTCAAATTTTATGTACACCTCTCTCTTTCCCCTCATCTCCTGCAGCAGAAATGAAGATTCTTAAATTAAGATTCTTATTAAGATTCTTAAATCTTATCAAGGGGCATTTTCTTCTATCAGGTTTTCTTGCCCGCAGCAAACATTTCTGCTCTGTTTAGCCCAGGTCTAGGGAGAAATGGGAAGGTAAAGCCAACTACTGCTTGCCATCAAAGAAAATGGAAGTTTCTTCTAGACTTTGATAACATTGTAGTCAACTACCATCACAGTTGGTTCCTGCTGGCATATTCTGTTACTAACCCAGGGTTGGATGTGAAAGTGGGAGAGAAAGGCCATCATAAAAACATCTTTAAGTTTCCACCATTCAAGAAAATTGGAAGAAAGGAAAGTGGCAGACAAGACCAATGTCTCAGAATAGCCAGATGATTTTTTTTTTTAAAAAGTCATTCTGTAGATAACACAAGAGAAAAATAACCCAAGCAATTAACCCGTGAAGGAATTTGGTTTGAGCTGTTTAAATATCAGATTGATTAAAAGAAAATGTTTATAAATAAATGGGAGACATATGTCAATCAGTAAGTAGTTGGATTAGCTTTTCGGTACAGTATTTGCTCTTTTTGCGACATATGGAATGACAAATCTGTATTACTTGCCCTGTTTTGTTCAGATGTTCCTCTTCATATTCAGGAATAGCCACCATGACATTCAAGAGTACAACAAGGTTATTTTTGAGAAAAACCAATATTAAGATACCTTTTGGTCCTTTTTTCTCCCTCATAGATTTATTCATAGTTATTTGAAATTTAGAAAATAGATGTTTAGACTATTAATATATTAATGGCCATGGACCAATGTATGCAAAGAATCAATAATATCTTTGCATGTATAGTGATGCATCCGATTTGGTACCACTCAAAATGGTAGCATGTTGTACAAAGCAAGTCACTGATGACTTTCCACTGATGACAGTGGAAAATTAACATTTGAAACACCCTCCTGAGACTTTTTAGATTGTAATTCCAATGGCAGGTAGAGTTGGCTTTTTTCAATCTCTAAAGGAATTTGGTATCTCCACTGAAACATTGATTTAAACACATTCTTTCAATTTTCAGTCATTATTACAGTGTCCCTGGCTAAGAAAGCTAGTTGAAGTATTTTAGAAAGATACTTAAAAATTGCATCATATCCCTCTAAATAGATGGGAGAAATGGGATCTTCTGGAATGCTGTTGTGCTTTTTTTTCGACAGCAGGATGAACATTTAGTGAAAGACAATTTGCCCATATAAAAAATGGGATGAAATAGTTGCGCTTCAAATATTTTGATGGAAATTTCTATACACCATGCATATTTACAACATTTATCCATTGAAAAGCTGTAGCTTCTTTCAAAGGACCTTGGAATTAATAGTTTGTTGACAACATTTCATTACAGACTTTTAACTTCCTGTTCAGAAGTATAGTTTCCAGAGCCACCTAAAGAGAAGTATCTATTGGGATAATTTAGGAGTATAGTTATGAACGTTAATACCAGTGCTTATGTAGATAATGTGGATAAGGTTATGTGAATAGTGTAAATAAATAAATTTTATGCAGTCCAATACCTTCAATTTTTTTCTGTCCACCAGTAAGATATTCTTTGCTTTGCTAAAGCATAGGAAATAATTATTATGGATGTTATTTCTGCTAAAAGCAGCTGGAAAAATAGCTAAATCTATTGAGATAAGCCCAAAGATGCAGATATGATTTTTTTTTGGCCATACCATTTATCAAAATGGATTTTAAACTTCAGAGACATAGGATTCACAGGAAAGGGAAAGAAGAGCTATGTGAAGCTTTAGGTAGGAATTGGATTTAATCATTCTTTGAATTGTAGGTTTCAGTTGCTTTGGGATCAGTTCTAGAGTCCCATGGGCTTTTGTGCAAAGTTAAATTGAATTGATGATTCAGATTGAACTGACCACTTGAAACAAATCATGGATAACTTGCACAATGCTCCCAAATCATTCTCGGCAACTTGATGGGCATTTGCTTTCAAGTGTAGACTTGCACACTATATAATTGTACCAGGAGGTGGCACTACCATATGGCATCTAACGTTGCCAATGCGGTGTGGATTTTCTTGATTACAGTTTCTGTAACTTTCATTTGCTTTTCATCTAAGTATGTCAACAAAAAAGTTTGTAACCCAAAATGGATGTGAAACATCTTCAAAGATGTCTTGGCAGTTTGCCACTATCATTTCCTGAAGAACAAGGCAGGGAAATAATAACTATAAAAGAAGAGTGGTATATCCTTGCTAGTTTGATATTTTCCAATGCAGAAATCTTGTAGGTTTCTATTTCTGAGACAATGAAGTTTTCTGATTATGTGTATATATACTTCAGCTACTCATAGTATTTAATTTCTTTTCTTTTTTCTTTTTGGATGGTGGGTGGCATCTTTTCAACCCTCTGACTAGACAAGTGCTGAAATGCATTCTCTACTCATGTACTATGATTTGCTTGCTAAATCTGTTGATGGACAATACACAATAATTTTTCATCAAGTTTATATATTACACTAAGCCAAGGTTGGATGGCCCGCAGACCTTGGGCTTCTTAGCATCGTGAAATGCTAAGGAGCCCAAGTGGTGTTTTTAGCGTACCATTAAAATTGGGTAGCAAAATGGCCAAATTTCAGTGTGATTCTTTGGCTTATTTTTCTTGTTTGGGTATTAAATATAATACCCAAACAAGTAGTATAAATATAATACTATGTGTGGAACTTGTGTGTGTGTGTGTGTGTGTGTGTGTTTTTAAAAAAAGAAGCCTGGTTAAAACAAAAATAGATTATTAGCACATTACGATATGTGGTTGCATTGATCTTGACAAACTCTTATAATAGAGTCAAATATTGGTTTTATGCTAAAATCCAGGTGCCAGTTATGATGTTTTAAAATAGTTTGTTTCAGTCCTGTTCATGTCAGTGCAGAAACATGTTCTATTATATTTTCCTGAATATATAGATGAATGGGATTATAACTAGAGACTTTAGAGAATTTGCACTTGTGAGGTAAAAATCTACTTTGTCAATTTTAATAGAACATTTTTTACAGATTTAACAATAATAAAGTATCAGGTGTAAACTTTGGCATTTTTTTTACAACTGGTACACATCATACTTAACCAGCAAACTCCAGGCTTGGCAATCTTTGATCCAAACAAATGATTCTGCTTATTGCTTTTTTTTTTTTCAAAGAAATGTTTATGGAAGGTGGTTTGAATCAATTACATTAGATTTTTTTGAATTTATAAAGGAACATAGGTCTTTGTTATGCTGTACAATGATCTTTTGAACCTAAAACATATTAAACCAAATCTAGGGCAGAGGAGACCATCTTCAATGTTTGAGTACTTGGTAGCAGTCATGCCTATGTAGTAGCAATAACATTGGTTGCTGAACGAGCAAGTGAAAATTTTTGCAGTCAAAAACTTAGCAAAATGAAATTATAACCCATCACAACTAGCAAAACCCGAACCCTATGCTCATTTACTACTCCTAGGCAGTAAACATTATTTCCACTTAAGTGTTCATAGAAGCCATCATCATGCTTAAATGTGTCCGTTGCTTTTGAAATAGGGCAGATAAAAACTGTATTCATTTCTGAAACTAATTTGCATGAGAAGCTATTTTTCATTGCTTTTCTCTAAATTAGCTAAATTTGCAGTATATCCCTGATATCAGAGCAGTTTGTTTTACTCATATGTGTATTTCCAAATGTTTTAGATTTAACACAAACTATAGGTATAAACAAATTTGGATAATGTATTCATTTTCATTATCCAAAATAATTGTTTTTCAGATATATTAGCTTGGGAGGATAGATTTGGCCAGCCATCAGCTCTCCTCCAAGGCGGATTTTTATAACAAAATAAAATAAAATGGTGTTGCCTATCTGGTATTTTTATTCTCTATCCTTTTACTAAACACTTTCTAATTTTTTACAATAAAATATGTCTTTTTCCAGCGGTAATGGCTTGGAGTTTCATAATACTTTACTGCTGATTTTTGGCGAACTACATATAAAAGCCTAATTCTACTGTAAGCCCTCTGTATTAATAATAGCAATGAGTCTTTAATCATTGTGAACACTGTTATATGGCTTTTTGTCCCATGCAATTGTATCATTAAAATACTGTGGCTGAAGAGGTAAATGCTTGTTAAGATTCAAGGGAAACTTTGTTGGTTCAGGTATGTCTCCTGTGTGTTAATGTCAATGGAGTTGCACTGATTTACCCCAGCTAAAGATCTATCCTTTAAATGTTGAAAGTATTTGCTATAAAAATTGTTTTATGTATAAACATTTCCATAAACTTTGTATTTTCTTCCTATTTTAGCAAATTTGTATTATGCACTTGAAAAGCTTTGTCTCATCTCATGTAAAATAAACTGTACAGTCCATTAAATTAAGTCCTGAATTGGTTTTTTTAACTTACAAATACTCTTTCCACAACACATTTTGCAATGTCACACCTTAACCTTAACAGTAACATAGTTGGATGGAACCTTATTGAAACTGATATCTTAGAGAAGTAATTGCAATACTATTTTATTGACCATTTGTAGAGATTATGGTAAAGCACAAAGGGAGCCAATTTACCAATTTACATTAGTGCAAAACAAAGTATTTGGATTTCAATGACAGATCTTGTCTAATCATTGTGGTTGATTTATAAAATTCTTTTATATGTTGATTTTTTTTGTAATCTATATAGAAGCAAATGATGTTACTGACCCTGGTCAGGCCTCAGATTGGTCATCTGGTTTGTCTTCTCATTTCCCAGTTGCCTTCATAATATTGGTTTATGATATAATTTATTTTATTTCTTAAATATGTCCTGCTCTTTCTGCAGGACTTCTAGGCAGTGTATATGAGCATCCTCTTCTATATACCCTAGGCACAAGCCACCGTAATAGTAATGGTGGCAAGGCATGATTACTTCTCCATCTTTATTGCATCAGTAGAATGACATTGTATTATAAATGACCTGTACCTCTTTGGGGAACGTGGGCTGGAAGACCTTCCTTTAGGTTGCTATGACAGACTTGCTAAATATTTCACTAATAAAACATTCACAATCGTTCAGATCTTGATTTCACATGGGCAGTATCAAAAGGAGTAATTAGGACTCCTGCTTATACATAGAAACTGATTAAATGGAGTTTTCTGCAGCACAATCTTGACCATCCGTAATCATTACCCCATTTGGCTCCTTCAGGCAGCTGTGGGTGGGAAGGTTCAGGAAAGGATTCCTTTTTGAGAGAGGAATGGTGAAGAAGACAGTGGTGGTTTGCCTCTACTTAAGGAGGGCATTTTTCTATCCAGTATTAGTAAGACAACTCCCTCTCACCCAGTCCACACAGTTGGATATCATCAACAAGGGTATTTTTCTTGAAAACCTGCAAGGATAGGAGGTTATGGGCCACTATTTTTCAATACTTCTGCTCTTTCCTAAGTGGGCTGCTCTAGGTGGTTTGAGAATGGTTGAGTTTATTGCCACTCCACTACAGGATGCTACAAAGCACAGTATTGTTTCACATATTATTTAACATTTATATATGTCTAACAGAGAGCTCATTCATTCGTTTGGAGTGTAGATGCTACTTAGTTATACATTTCCATCTTGTACTATTCAAAAAATGTGGATGTTGTGTCCTCACCAGTAAAGAATCTGGATGTGATAAAATAGATTGTAACCGAATCACCATAAGGCAGAGTGGTGTCAGCAGATTCTCTGGTAGTCCCTAAATTAACTCTGGGTGGCATTGTATTCCCCTTGAAGGATTAAGTCCTTAATTTAGGACTCCTACTTACACATATGGTTACTGGTATGCCAATTGTAGATTATTATTTTTTTAATTAGGAAACTTCAGCAAGTGTCTCTTCCTGTTACTTAGAATCAAAATACTCCAGTACTCTCAATTGAGATGGCTGTTCTTGAAAAATACAGGTAGTCCTCAACTTAACAACAGCAACTGAGATCAGACTTTCCATCGCTAAGAGATGCAGTCATAAAGTTGAACTCAGAAGCTTCAACTCAGGTAACTTGTAGCAGTTCATATTGAGAGCTGCATACTGATACTACACTAATTTTATAGGAGTTGCTGGGGTTTATATTCACAACACTAATCGTTATTATAATTTTAAAAGCTCTATGTAGTCTGGATCCAAGGTAATACAGATTTGTCTTCTCTAGAGATACACTTTTCTTCAAAGCACTTCTTAGTTTAACTTACAGCACACTTCACCCCAAAGACTTAAGAGATGCTTTATGGCATCTCCTGGTTCTGTGCATTAATTGAGTAATATGAACCAACTTTACACAAATACTACAAGCAAAGCATTCAATTTAGGATTGCTGGACTACAGTCTTAATGTGCAGCAATTGATTTTTTCTCGATGCACAAAATATGACTTGGTTTTATTTATTAATGGGATGTTTTGGAATAGTGTCATATGACACGGGTTCTCTTTGTAATTTACACCATTTCCCCCCTCTGGGCAGGTAGGCTGTTACCTGCAAAAACATATGCTACAGCATAGTTAATCTATTTTCAAGTTGTTTTGGAATAACTTGGAGAACACTGGCATGGTTTGCCTTAGGGGAAGTTGTCAGGATACATTTTCCTGAGGTTTTATCTTGCAGGCAGGTTCTCTCTAAAGTCATAAATCTTAAAGTTGGGAGACATTGGTATATGCTGCAATCTTTTTGCTCTCTACAGTCCTCATGGTCTCAACCAGTGATGAGATTTGAATAATTTAACAATCGGTTCTCTGCACTAATGATTTCTTCCAACAACCAGTTCACCAAACTGCTCAGAAAGTTATCAACTAGTTCTCCTAAAGTGGTGCGAACTGCCTGGATCCCACCACTGGTCTCAGCAAAAGTAAACATTTGGGGGATAAAACTTTAAAACAACATACTTGGCTTACCCCTGCTTGGAGCCCAGCAATTAGTGATAGAATAAACGCATATAGATAGTGCTCAATGTACAACTGTTCATTTAATACCCATTTGAAGTTACAGCCGTGCTGAGAAGAGTGACTTGCAACTCGTTCTTGCACTTATGATCATAATAGCATCCCAAGGTCACATGATCAATAGCACTTAGCAATAGCACTTAGACTTATACACTGCTTCATGGTGCTTTACCACCCTCTCAAAGCGGTTTACAGAGTCAGCATATTGCCCCCAACAATCTGAATCCTGATTTTATCGACCCCGAAAGGATGGAAGACTGAGTCAACCTTCAACCAGTCAGGATCAAACTCCAGTGGGCAGAGTTAGCCTGCAATACCGCATTCTAACTACTATCTCACCGGGGCTCCTGGTGTAGCAATCAGCATGCATTTATAATAGTAGCAGTATCCCTGCATCACATAATTGCCACTTATGACTTTCCCAGGAAGCTTCTGAAAAGCAGAGTCAACAGGGAAAGCTGAGTTCACTTAATGACCATGCTGCCATGTGGGGAAGGGGGTGCAAGAAGCCACAGAGCCTCAGCAACTTACTGTGTGTAGCCAGAATGGTGAGCCCAGCAGAGGAGAGGCAGACAAATATGATGAAAATCAATTGGGGGCGGGGGGTTGGGGGGAGGGGCTGTTATAAATGTTGCCGGCTTGAACTTTTATCACATGATCAGAGGGCCCTGAAATGGTTAAAATTTCAAGGACTAGTGGCAAGCCCAGAAGTAACTGTGGACAGTCACTGAAGAAAGGGACATTAAGTGAGGAGTACCTGTGAGATCATCAGGGACGCAGTGGCTCGAGGGATGCAGTGGCTCAGTGGCTAAGATGCTGAGCTTGTCGATCAGAAGGTTGGCAGTTCAGCGGTTCAAATCCCTAGCGCTGCATAACAAAGTAAGCTCCTGTTACTTGTCCCAGCTTCTGCCAACCTAGCAGTTTGAAAGCATGTAAAAATGACAGTAGAAAAATAGGGACCACTTTGGTGGGAAGGTAACAGCACTCCATGCGCCTCGGCATTTAGTCAAGCCAGCCACATGACCATGGAAAAGTCTTTGGACAGCACTGGCTCGTTAGCTTTGAAATGGATATGAGTCAGGAACGACTAGCACGCATGTGAGGGGGAACCTTTACCTTTACCTTACCTATGAACACCTTTTAAAAGTAGAAACTCTGAAAATACAATTGACAGCTGTAAAATGCAAAACAGAACCCAATTCCAGTTATTCCCCTTTGCTAGATGCTATCCATTATCTTCAAAGTTTGCCTCCCTTCAAATGAAATGCAGAATTAAAATGTGGCCCCTTCTGAAATAAAGCAAGTCATCACTAATATGATAATAAATACATCTGGATTGTGGTCTGCAGGATTAGAGGTGACCTAATGTCACTTTTCTAAATGGCCCCTGAATGAATGACAGAGCCCTGCATTTCTACTTCCTCCAAGCTATTCATTATGCCCTTCAAGTGTGTAATAAAGATTTGGTTGGCTGGAGGACCATAGAAGGTCCTCTGCTTAGTTCAGGAATCCAAATTAAAGTGTCTGTGCTGCAGAGGAGAGGCAGACAAAGATGATGAAAATCTGGTTATCACCTTTAAGAACCGCATGGCTCCAGAACTGCTTCCTCCAGGACTCTTCTCTCCGAAATGAATTTGCTTATCTTGTAATAATTGGAAGACACCTTTTGAAGTGTCCTATTTCCAAAAAAATTCCATTTACAGATATTTTTCAAGAAGGTTTTTGTAGTGGAGATATCCCTCCTATGGAAAAACTTGCCCTTACATACAAGAACCATCTCTTCCCAACTGAATTTTGGGGGGGGGGAAATGGGAGACTCTAATACTTCAAGGTGGTTAGGTTTTCATTTATGGCCAACCTGTTGCCATTATCTATCCACTGCAGAAGAATGAAGGCCTCTTCCGCATGATTCCAAGTGGAATCTGTTCTATGACTGCCTTGGTTCACCTGTGATCTTCTTGCTCTGTGACCAGCCCATTTCCATTTCAATTATTTTATTCTGTTGCTGATATCGTATACTTTCATTTGTTCTCTAATCCGTGTGCAGGTTTTTCTACTTTGTTTTATGATGCCAAGCATGTATCTTTCCGTGGCTCTTTGCACCAATAGTAGCTTTTGTATTGATTGTGAGGTTAGTGTCCATGTTTCACTAGCATATGTTAGAGCAGATAGCACACACTGATTGAAAGCTTTTCTCTTCAGTCATAGGGGGATATATCTCTTTAATATACATGTATTAAAAGTAGTGAAACATTAAGATTATATACATACATGCACGTACTGTATATAGTCACTATTTTAATATTTTTAAGTTCCATATCTGTTGCACTCTGCTCACAGCAGTTATGGGGGATAGTGGCATGGAAGTATCAGAAATGAATGAAATTGGATTTTTTTCCGGCTGATTGTTCCTTTCAGGGTTTGTTCAGCATACAAAGGATAGTTCTAGTCATCAACCTTTGCCTCAACACAGACAAACAGCAATGTGTTTCTTTCCCATTCTCCATTCCTCTTTTTGTTTAGAAATGGGAAGTGGAAGATTCTCCAGCTATTGCTAAGCTACATCTACTAACTTGCCTCATCATGGATCACGTTGGCCAGACCTGCTGAGAAGGGTGGCTTAGGAACATCCATAAATTTCTTTAAAAAGAACTGCATGACAACCCAGCAGTTATGCTTGGAATCCCAAGGAGGGGAGAAGCCATGTGGAATGTGGCAGCTGTTCTCCTTCCAGAATTCAATAAAAGAAATTGGGGAGAGGGGAGAGGAAGCTAAGCTGGCCTTTCTCTCAATCTTCCTCTTCCCTTTTCCCCCCCTTGGTATGCCTTCCTCGGGATAAATAAGGATTCCAAATGGCTATTATCATGCTCCTGGGCATGAACAAGGATTTCCAATGTTATTATTTCAAATACTCAAAACAAATTGTTCAGACATGTCTGCATTTGGGGAGATGTGTTGGGGAGGGAAAAATTGTATTCCCCTTTCCAAATCTGGAAATTGTGGTGTTCAGGATGATATATCAATTGGTCCCCTCACTGTGCATTTCTTATGCGATGGCCATTTTGTTTATTTCCATACCTTATGCATTTGGGAGCCAGTGACCCACACATCACATAAATTCTGGTTGACAGCAAGGGAGGGAGAACTCATTTTTCAGAAGGCAGTGATTCATGGGGTGAATTTTACTAGATTATATTGCTAGGAAGATGAGGGCTCTCCTCTTGATGCACAAGGTCAAACATAGCTTTTTGAAAGGCACAGCTAGATAACTGGTGACAGAAATGCTTTGTCCCCAGCTTCAATCTGTTAGTACAGGCATATGATGATCATAGGCATTATTTAAGGATTGGATTTCAGAAAAATTATTGCTTTGTTCTAGCTTTCATCAAGTCTGTTGTGGAATTTAGCCTGGCTTAAATTCAAATGACTTCTTGATGAATCTTCTGAAGCTTGAGGAAAGGAATTGAGGTTTGAGAGGAAATGCCAAATAGAAGATAATTCAATTTAGCAGCCTTCCCACTCCTATTTTAATTTCCTATATCTGTGCAAAGACAGATCTCTCTAGTTATCTGGTAACAAAGAAAATGGGAGAGAAGCACTGGAACAATTATTGATGTTTAACAGACAACATTGTATAATGACAAGTCAGGGATTATGAGAATTATAATCCATGAAATTTTGTTATTTTTTAATTCATTAAAAAAGCAAGTTTCTGTAGCCCTCATTCTTTTAGAGACAGATTTGGGAAGTCTGACATATTTTAATCTTCAAAGTTTGTTAGCTCTTATGAAATGCCTCAAAATTGCTTTTTATTTTTAACATTAAAGATATATAGAAGACTATTGTTGAAAGGATTAACTTGTTTCTAAAAGCTTGCTTGGGCTTAGTGTACTACAGGGTGTCAGTTGAATTATGTAAAAGCCATTTTATAACTAATGTAAAAGAAAAAAAATGGAATAGAAAGGGGGCACCTGGCCAAAGAGGAAAGATGGCAAATATGTCAGAACTGAAAACTTAAAATTAGATGGAGAAAGTATTGAAAGGTTAGTCTGCACTATTTATTTTGAGTACATAGGCACATTCTCCCTCCCTAAATGCATTATTAGAAATATCTTACATTTCTCCTTTCAAAATAGCAAAAATCATTTTTATTTGCAGTTGAAACCTGAGATAACTCCTATATTCCTGAAATCAGCTCTTTGAAAATGTTTACAGCAAACCTACAGTGGATTTTGCTCATGATTTTTCTGGCTATAATAAAAATAAAGAAATTATGTAAATAGAAGTAATCATATAGGTCATTGACTACATTGTTTCAAACTACATTGTTTGTCTTAACATTGAAAACCAAATTTACCTTCTTTTGACATAATTTGGATTTTTTTTTATTTTATTTTTTTGGTTGGTTGGTTGGTTGATTTGTTTGCAGCATGTCTGTCTGGCTCTAGAGATATTACTTTTCTTGCCTCAAAAATGTATTTCTGAAAGGAAGCCAATATTCTGTATTTTTAGCGGTGACCTTAAAAGTTCATGTTTAACTTCTTGTAATGAAATATCTAAAGTGCCAAAAGTATAGTAAAGGCCATCTGATTCACCTGAAACAACTTCAATGAGAACATTTTGGTTCCCTTTCTAAACTACTCAAGGTAGTCCTATTTAATGTGGCAATGATTACATGTGTCAAAAAGATGTAAAAGTGGTCTTTGCTTACAGCACTGCATTTTCACTGGCTATGATCAGATAGTTTATTTTATTTTCCACATAATAAGATCATGATTACCATGCACAGAAACTTGATAAGCGCAACCCTTACTGGAATATATAAGGAGCTATTTGATTGTGGAAATCCTGCGGGCTGCTGGAAGGCATTTAAGAAATTTTTTGCACATAGTTCACTCATGATCTTAATTATTTGTTTTCAGTTCTAAATTTTCTTAAAAGCTGAAAGTATGTTTGTTACTCATGCAAGTTTCTCCTTTGTTAATTACAGCATAACTGCTCCTGATGACATTCTGTATTGGTTTTTTTTTTTGGGGGGGGGGGGGAATAAGCGCTTTCCTTCTATTTTGCCATTCAATGGAATGTATATTAAAAGACTTACAAATCCCAAATCTTTAGCTTTCAGGCAACATATTTTCTGTGACTTCCTGAAGCTGAAGATGGATGATCTACTTAGATGATCACAGGTAAGATGGCCTTAGATTAAAAAAAAAAACTTCCACCAGGCATTTACAGTATTTGCTTTCTTTTAAAGACCTCTTAGCTTCTTAAAATCTCCTCATTATGTATAGCAAATCCTGTGGATTATTTCTGCAAGTACAGGTAGTCCTTGATTTATGATCACAATTGAGCCCAAAATTTCTGTTGTTAAATGAGACATTTGTTAAGAGAGTTTTGCCCCATGTTATGATCTTTCTTGCCACAGTTGTTAAAGTGAATCATGGCAGTTGATAAGCTAGTGACCCAGTTGTTAAGTGAATCTGGCTTCCTCATAGACTTTGCTTAACAGAAGGTCTTAACAGATCCCAGGATACTGAAATGGTGATAACTATGAGTCAGTTGCCAAGCATCTAAATTTTGATCACATGATCATGGGAATGCTGCAAAGGCTGTAACTGAAAAACGGTCATAAGTCACATTTTTCAGCGCCATTTTAACTTTGAATGGTCACTAAATGAATTGTTGTAAATTGAGGACTGTCTGTACTTTCTGTTTTCTTTCCCGAATTGACAGCTAATCAATTTCACCCTATCCCTCAATTTGTAATGTGGAGTAGGTGTATAGAAATAAAAAAAAATGGCATCAAAAAAGGAGAAGGTCTCAGAAATATTTTCTGGAGTTACTTTTTAAAATTTAATGCCTGCAATATTTTTATTAAATTTATATGCTGTCCATCTGAAATCAAGTGACTCTGTGCACCTTCCTGTCCTACTTCTGTCACTGGGATTGTTAATCAAACGGACAATTTTGCCATGTATGTTCTTTCTACTATGTCAGATATTTTATTTCCAAATGATCAAATCTCCTTTCAGAATTCTTGCATATTCTAATTGGATCTGAAACTTCCATTAAAAAAAAATCTTCTCATTACAGCTGCAAGGCCAACAGTGCTGAGTCTAGGCCATACTATTTCTTTACTCTTCTAGATTTAGTTTCAACATTCTACAAGAAAATAATCTGTTGTTGCCTGTAACTGAAGAGCTAAATCTTTTAATCCCATGTAATCCCTTTTTATTACGTTTCCTAGAAAGCAGACACTATTTCACCCACTTTTACAATTTCCATGAGCCCTTTGAAAATATTTTCATATAGGGTGACTGGCAGCTCTACAATCCTCCCCATTCCCACCCTCACTCCCCCAACTTGGGTCTTATTTCCTAATAAATTAGCAAATAGAGAAGTACCAGGTTTGGCAACTTGGGGTCCTCCTGATTATCACTGAGTAAGTAAACAGGGAATGCAAAAAGAAACTACTTTTTAAAGTTTCAGGGTGTCCTCTAAATGTGAAAATAAAACCTCCTACTAGTATCCCAAAGGTACTTTTCAAAAGGCAAGTGAGTTCTCTTGTTTTTCTTTCCCTTGAAAAGTCAAAGAAAGTCCAGTTGTCTTTTGAAAAGCATCTTAGGGACAACCGTGATTTGGATGATTGTCTCTCCATAGAGATTCCTCCTACTAGTGGAACATTAAGAAACCAAAGTAAAAATGACTAAAACTATGTTCACATATATTTTCAGTAACTACAAGCTGGTAGCAGTGCTTGAAAAACAAAATCAGAGGATTTGAACAGTGTGCCTACTTTGACAGAGAAATGAGACTTATCAAATCAAACTAAGGAGACAAAGATGGGAATTGGAAGAAGGAAGCCACTTTCGGTAAGGAAGAAATCCTAAAGAGAAACAATCCAGAAGACATGTTGAATTCAGCATTGCTGCCATTAAGAATAGCTTTTAGAGCCTCACAAGAAAATCAGACTCTTAATATTCAGGGGAAGAGAACGACACTGAGGAGATGACATAGGTCAATGGATCCTTTAAAGGTATAAACCTGTGAACCCACAGACCTGGAAAGCATGCTGCTTGTTTGAGCAAGGGATCATCATTGGTTCCTCACTGAATTGTAGTGTGGTATTAAATAATGTGCCAAAAGTTTCAGTTCTGTGTGTTTCATTTTTTAATTAACAATTTGAATAAAGATGCTCATCAAATTTGCAGTCTATATAAAATTGGGTGGAGTAACTAATACACTCTTGAAGACAGAAGTAAAATTTAAAATTGAATTAGAAAACTAGAAAAATAAGCTGAGAATAACAGAAGGAAATTTAACAGAGACAAATACTACTTAAAAAAAAACCCAACACAGACTAGAAGGCAGAATTTGAACCTTTGGATAATTTGGAATGCTTCTTCAAACATCTGCTGCATTTCTTATCTGATTTTCAGTCTACTTACTGGAATGGCAAGCAGTAATATTAGTGGCAGACAGTGATGTCGGAGACAGAGGAGAGTGAGTAGATTCTGACAGTGTGCAGATCCCCACAGATGTTTGACTCTGACAGTTTTTGCATTTGAGTGTGAGTGGAAATCTGTTTGCTTTCACTTCAAAGGAGAACAAAATCAGGAGATGACTTCAAAAATATAATCATATTCCTTACTTTCTCTCTCCTTATGAAAGATTAAAAGGCATCTGGGAATTGCTAGTATCTGTAGGCTGGTGGGCGGTCAATGTGCAACACGAAATTCAGTGCTCATCAATCATGTTTAAGAACAATTTTGCTTTGACATATTTTATAATCCAAATAATTTTCAGCAGATCCTCAAACAAAGTCGATCCAAAGCACTGGCATTGTTATCTATTCTGTGTCTCCGAGGTGATCATTAAAAATCCTCCTGCCCTTCATATGCATATAAACAAGTAAAAGTCTGATGGGTGATGCTCTGACTACCTGCCTATTTAGAGAAGGCCAACAGAAACCCTGCTAAAGGACTTTGTGTACAAACCTCTCACTCCGCCTTGACCAGAAGGAGATATTTGCTTATTAACTGGGGAGCCTTCTGAACAGAATAATGATATAGAACAGGGATGAGTGGGAATTTTGCCGACTTCCCTTGAATAAACATGGCTTCAGCATTTCAGCAGGGAGATGAATTCCAGAGTGTGCAAGCCTGCCTCAGAGGAGCTAATGTTTTTAGCATGTGGGGCGCATATGCTTGTAAATGGAGTTGCGTGGAAATAAGTCTCATTAATTTTAGTAGGTTTGAATGAAGTTTCTTTGGAATATGCCTAGTGTTTGCAATCATATGGCCATTTGGGGTTTATCTCCTGTGACAATGACGTAATGTTTTTCTTTACTAATACTTGGTGCTAAGAGATTAGGGGGGGGGGATGGCAAGATCCATGACAGAAGGAAATTCGGTGCAAAGCAATTAAAGTTAAAAAAGAGAGAGAGAAGCAAACAGGTCCTCCCTGCCCTGAAACAAACCCCAAAATTTTTGAAGCGTTCTAGAATCCCACAACCAGAGGTGGTATTCAGCAGGTTCTGACTAGTTCTGGAGAGCCATAGCAGAAATTTTGAGTAGTTCAGAGAACTGGTGAATACCACCTCTGACTGGCCCCACCCCCTTCTATTCTCTGCCTCCTGAGTCCCAGCTGATCGGGAGGGAATGGGGATTTTGCAGTAACCTTCCCCTGGAGTGGGGAGAGAATGGAGATTTTATAGTATCCTTCCCCTGTCACGCCCACCAAGCCATGTCCATCAATCCAGGCCACGCCCACAGAACCAGTAGTAAAAAAATTGAATCCTACCACTGCCCACAACCAACTACAAAAGTTTGCAGGTGAAAGGAGACAGACTTCTTGAAAACTATTTTTATCTGATCTATAACTCATTTGCAGGGTTTATATATCCCACTGGATTTTGAATTAAGCCACAGCCATTCAGTTCATACTTAATACTAAGCCATAGGAGATTCAATCATAAATCATACATTACAGTTGAGCCCAAGAGTTTACCTAGCCAACGTCTATCAAGAGTTCTTGGTCTTATATCCTCATGGATGTCATAGTAAGCAGATTGTGCTCAGTGAGATTTCATTTATCTTCCTCACTCACTCCTTCTACAGGCTACTAATTTATCCAAAAATCATTTTAGCATCTCTTCTCTTATCTATTTTTTTTTAATGCCCTGTTCTCTCCATTTAAATCCAGGGTGCCTAGAACATTTACTATGCTTAGGTTTCTTTCCAGATTCTGAAGTTCTAAAATCCCCTCTTTTTTCCTTTTAATCAAGATATATCTACTAATTATATGGCTGTTCACTCTTTTTATTCTGTATTAGAAACAGCAACTTTCTGTTAATTAGGAATAAATGTATATATTTTCATTTCATTTCATTATACTCCCTTTTCTATGGGTAATGAAATACTACCTTTGGATTCCTTGGTCCTGCCATTAAAGCAAAGGCTGCAAGGGGAAAATGTTATTACAGCTGCAGGCTGTCTATTGACTGTTGCAGATTCTGAAGTTGGTATGGTTGGTATTTGCCCCCTTTTAGCTTTCAGTTGCTTGTGCATCTAAGTCTGTGCTCACTTTTCCAGCCTCCAATCACCGGCTACCCATAAAATAAAGCCAACTCTTTACATTAGGAGAATGGGTATAAGTAGGACGTTTTTGAACTTCTCTAGGGTAAACGTCCTGGTTTACAATGACTACATGAGATACTATAAATCTTATGACTGATACCTGAGATATTAAGAATAATTATTATAATTAAACTAAGGTTAATTTAATTCAGATCTAAACTCTGATTAAACTAAACCCATGTGTAATGCCATGTCCATGTTTCCATACTTATTAGATAAACCTAATCTGTGGAGCAAGGAGCAAAAGCCATCAACTGGCAAGAAGAGAAAACACTGCAGTACCCAGCTACTGGCCAATGCATGCAGTAAAATTAAAAAACAGGAACTGAAAGTAACCCAAAACCCAGGATGGTGGAAGAAGAAACCTAGCATTTCTCATGAATCCAGAATGCATGGCTACTTTGGAGCTTGGAGTTCCTCTATTCTCTCTCTTCTGGAAAGAAGTAGAGTTGAGGACAATGTGGAGAAGAAACATAGGCAGAGATGAAAGAGGCAAGAGCTTCTGTCATTCTTCCTTTAAAACAAAAACAACAAATACACAATCCTAAATGAATCCTTTCCAACTGCTAGCCAACTCCCTTGATTCATCTTGCCTTTTTAAGTTGTATTTCAGCTTGTCTGGCTATTTGAGAAATAAGATATTCATACAGCAGTCCCGCAGTGCCCCATCTCTCTCTCTCTCTCATCTATCTATCTATCTGTCTGTCTGTCTGTCTGTCTGCCTGTCTCTCTATCATCTATCTGTCTGTCTGTCTGTCTGTCTGTCTGTCTCTCTCTCTCATCTATCTATCTATCTATCTTTCTTTCTTTCTTTCTTTCTTTCTTTCTTTCTTTCTTTCTTTCTTTCATTTCATCCGGCTGTTTCAAACTTCTCAGATTTTTCTGTTCTGGTTTAAGTCAAATTAATGTTCTAATTGTGTAATGGAAGTCATAGTGATTTGCTTTATAGGTATATTGAAAGGATAACAGAAATTAGGACTTGCAAAGTATATTGAAAGACAAAGCATTAATAACTGTGTCCTAAAACATGATAGCTCTGATTTAACTATTATTTTAGCAAAGGCTGAAAAATACACTTTCAGATGTATAGGCACAAGCATTTAGCTAGTTGTTTCAGTGGTATCATAAAAGGTCTTTGTAGTCCTGAAGTGCAGCCTCCTGGGATCAGATCCTTGGTTCAGTCAGAGTAGCAGTCAGACTCTGATGGACCTAATACTGGAGGTTTCAGAAAGAGCAGCAGGTTCTCTCACTGTGTGTGTGTGTGTGTGTGTGTGTGTGTGTGTGTGTGTGTTCCCTTTATCCCATGAAGTGTTGATACCAGATCCAGTTCCTGAGAATTAAGAAAAATGACCTGTTGCGGCTCCTAGCCTATGCCAATAATTTTTTTACTGACAAAATGAAAAATGGATTGGGGGGCGGCGGGCAGAGAGGAGATGTATCAAAGCCGCTTTCATTTTGCCATTTACATTGGATCTTTAATTCCAGTGGCTTCCATGCAAAAGATAGATCCCAACAAATTTACTTTTCTCTTAAAGTCCTAACCCTCGTTTTCCTCCAGAGCTTCTTCAATGGTCTCCCCATTGGCGATTTCTTCCTCGCTGCTGTCAGAAACGCTTGCTCTGAGGTTGTGTCTTGCTGTGGGGCCTCGTTCCGCATTGCAGCATGTTCTCACCTTGGCCGCCTGCTTCTTGGGAGGCTGCATCACCTCAAGGGAGGGATCGTTATTGCCCAAATGCTGCTTGTTTGGACATTTCCTTAGGTGCTTGATGTTCTTTCCAAGAAAGCAGGGCATATAGACAAAGGGGTCTGCTAGCAAGAAACGAGACCACTGCTTGCGTAATTCAGCCTTTACCTGGGGGGAAAAGGGAAAAAAGTTGACAGGATTATAACAGCCGTTTCCAAGTGGGAATCTTCTAAATAAGAACTGTGGTGGTGCAGTGATTAGAATGCAGTATTGCAGGCTAATTCTGTCGACTGCCAGCAGTTCAATCCTGACTAGCTCAAAGTTCACTCAGCCTTCCATCCTTCTGAGGTTGGTAAAATGAGGACCCAGATTGTTGGAGGCAATATACTGACTCTGTAAACCACTCAGAGAGGGCTGTAAAGCACTGTTAAGCATTTAGATATAAATCTTAATGCTATTGCCAACACAATATAGTTATTATATAGCATGGCTATTGGTGATTACCTTTAACATATTAACAGAGTTGGAAGAGGCCTTGCAGGTCATCTAGTCCAACTACCTGCCCAAGCAGGAGACCCTAAGAGCCAAGGTGGCGCAGTGGTTAAATGCAGCACTGCAGGCTACTGCTAGATCAGCAGGTCAGTGGTTCAAATCTCACCGGCTCAGGGTTGACTCAGCCTTCCATCCTTCCGAGGTGGGTAAAATGAGGACCCAGATTGTTGGGGGCAATATGCTGACTCTCTGTAAACCGCTTAGAGAGGCCTGAAAGGCCTATGAAGCGGTATATAAGTCTACTGCTATTGCTATTGCTATATTACCCTACATCTGCCTCTACCTAGGATCGAACTCACAACCTCCTACTTGTGAGGCGAGAGCTCCACCTCTACTGAATGACTGATTTCTGTCCCTCTACATTCAACTGTATGTACATCCACCAGATTAAACAATGTCATATTCATCTGAGTTCATCGGCTAGTCATATTTTTATTTTGCCTCAGTAATTCTGCATGACAAGTAAAAGGCATCTAACCAGTTAATGTGGAAATGGGAATAGTAAAGCATTCCCTCCCAACACTCCCAATATCACTACAATCCATTTTACACCATTTTGCAAAGGAGCATGAAAAATCACTGAAAAACAAAACTTGAATCTGCTCTCTCAACTTGGATTATGTCTGCTTTTCTCTACTAGAGAAATGGGCAGCGCAAACCCTCTCTCCATAAACAGAGGCCCTTCCAGGAAGGCTATTGGCTAATTGCGTAGTATGACAGATTGTGCATGCTTCTCACAAGTTCATCTGTTCGCAAGTAGGTGGCCAACTTGCTGGATCAAGCCAGGTCTTTTCAACTATTACAAGTAATATGATGGAAAAATTAATAATTCTTTAATCAATTTTCCATAACTGAATGATCATCAAAGAACTATAAGCCAGGGTGTTCTGAGCAACTGGGGTTGGGATGCAGGTCTGAACAATGAGAAATGAAAAAGATGATGTACCTCGCCATTATAAAAGCAATATAAAAGTGCTACGAGAAAACCCTGGAAGAGAAAGAGAAAGTCAATTAGATTTGAGGAACAAATGACAAAGTACCATTTGACTTGGAATTTATCTAATCAGAGAAAACTTTTACAAAAACTACCTGAAATATGAGCCATCATGATGGCAAATTGAACATAAATGCAACTATCTTCCTCTTGCTCAAGAATCGTTTTTGCCTCTTAACGATCATAAAGGTTTCGACCTGTATCCTTCCTGAATAATCTGCTTAATTTTACATTGAACATTTTGCTGGAGGAAACATCTGGCTTGCTATTTTAAACCACTATGGTTGGTTACAATATAATATATCATTTCTCCCTAATCAGACTTTTTTAACCTTACACTGTGCAGGAAAACTTGTAATCTAAAGTTTAGGACACATTATATTTATGCCTGTTGAATTACATCTGTCTAGATTCTAGAATGTGGTTGTGGAATTTTGAAAGGTGAGCATTAAATTTAAAATGTTTTCCAAAAGATCAGTTTATTCTATTCCCCCACTTATTATGCACGTTTTAAAATTATATTTTCAGAACTATCCATATTGGACTGATATAAATCTAATATTGTTATATAAATATAGACTAAGCCAAATACTGCACATGTGATTTTTCTTCACAAGTTTTTTATTCTTTTTTGGTAGCAATGACAAACTAGGTTTATTTTGTTGTTGTTTTGTCTGATAAGTAACAAAAATTCAGTTTATTGAAGGCATTGCTAATTGAGGAATTATTATTATACATATTAGCCAAATCTGTTCCTCTGACTTATAAGGAAACATAGCAAATTTGAATTTGGCAGTCACTTGAAGATTGTTTCAAAAAACTCTTAACAAATAATTGAAGTGACACCACTGAAAAATCATGTTAAGTTTGCAAAGAATTCTAGACAAATAATTTAACGAGATGCTGGTATTTTAAAGATTATACTAGATGTTGTTTATTCAGTAGTAAAAGTTTAATGTTTGCCTCAAATCCTATTTTAAAAATATGTATTAAATTATATTTTAATTTTTTTATTATGCATCATTTATTAATGAGCCATGATAATGGTTTTTGATTATTATTTTTCCACATCTGTATTCTGTAAAGTTGATGTTAAATTTGTTTAACCCACTTCCATCACACTTCCCAAACTTACATGGAAAGAGCCAATGGTTAGCTGAATGAAGGTTTTGACATTCCTGGAGAATCCTTCAACATGATCATCCATGATGAAACTAAAAATAATCTCATGAATTCCAAGTAAAGGTATTAATACAAGAGTTGACCTCGCCAACCTTAAAATAAAAACAATCACCAACATGAATTAAATTCTTGAAATAAAACTCAACAAGAAACACATAATTGAATGATAACAGTCAATTCCTCGAGACATTGATTTGGGATTAATATTAGATTGGAATTAATATTAGTGATAACTCCATAATAAGACTGCAACCCTGTGATTCTTGGAACAATGTCTGAGTAACTTTAGAACCAATTGTTTCTCCCTTTCAAGGTGACAGACAGGGCCTTCGTTGGTCAATCTTACCTGGGAAAAGACCCGAATACAACAAGACCAGCATATATATATATGCACATGTGTGTGTGTGTGTGTGTGTGTGTGTGTTTGTGTGTGTTTGTGTGTGTGTGTGTTTTCTGACCCACCCACCCCCCGGCCTGTGAATAAACCAGAACACAGGCTTGGCTGTTTGCCACTATTTAACTACTAAGATAAAAATCCTTTGGCTGAGGGCCCAGACAACTCACATTCAATAGAATCGTTTGGCAGCAACCCAGATAATTCAAATGAAGCAACGCAGATAATCCGAACGAACAGACACAGCTAGAATACAGACAGATTTTCTTCACTACTAGTTCGAACGGTTGTTTCCTGCAAATGTCCCCTCCCAACGCCTCACTTATAAACTCTCTTGGGAGGGGCCCATCTGCAACCACCTGAACGTAATTATCTTCTATGAGTCTGCCTACGGAGTTGCTGCTTGCGTTTCTCAGCCCTTCTCAATTGAGCTTCAGGGAGAAACTGCCTTTGATCTTCCCCACTGCTCCATGCCTCAGGCGCCTCCTGGTGTCCAACCAGCCTCTCTGGTCCCTGCTCTGAATCTGAACCCTGCACAGGATCCTCCACATCTTCCATGGCAGACTCATATGGTTCCTCGCTATCCGAGTCCATCAGCAGCTCAACCGGATCCTGCTGGGCCACAACATATATGTATATGTATATGTATATATGTATGTGTATATATATCAATCATATTGTGTGTGTGTGTGTGTGTGTGTGTGTGTGTGTGTGTATACATATACATACATACACACACACATCATATCATATCATATCATATCAGATTTACATTTTGGAATTGTGGATTTGTTTGTTTGTTGAATCTTGCATTCTGTGCAAAGTCGTGAGAATCCATCTAACTTGCTATCCAAAATGCAACATGATTGGTACAGCTTATTGTCCCACTTTTCACTTTAAGTTTAGTATCCATTTTGTTGCAATTTCAGCTTCTTTAAAAGCAACACATTCTTCTAAAAGAAACAGCAAAGATTCTTCTGGACCTTTAATAACAAATGCATTTAGCAAAGTAAATCAATGGTTCTCAATCTTGACAACTTTAAGATCTGTAGATGGCTGGGGAATTCTGGGAGTTGAAGTCTATAGATCTAAAAGTTGCAAAAAATGAGGAACATTGATATAAATCTTTGGAGATTTTCATTTACATTATCAGGTGAGTGAAACGTCAAACAGATATGTATTACAATATTGGCCAAATATATAGACTCCCATATGGCTGTGAATCAAATCCAGCCTGTGTTTTCTTTTAAATGGTGCAGAAAATTATAAGAAAGTGATATCTACCTGAACTTATAGTCACGAAAAGTCATCTGCTGAGCTTTAAGTTTGGAAAGTAACAGTTTCAGAATGTTCAGGAAAATGCAGAAATTAACCTTAGAAAAAACACACCACACATTACAATTGGTATCTCTAAAATTTTGTTTGTCCACAAAATTATTTCCATCAGGGATTTCCTAAAGGCAAGACAACTGCAAGAAACACCATTCAGTCTGTTTTTAACAATTTTAATGTATTGAATCTTGGCTTTCAAGTATTTCCTATACAATATTGTTGCTCTGTCCTGCTTGTTACTTTGAAATAGCTTACTAATAGTAATTGGAGATCAGGGAAGGAAAGGAGTAGTAGTGAACCAAAAAGAAGAGAAAAGTGCTGAGATTTAGTACTAGTGGCTGAGTGGCTGCTACAGAAGAAAAATATATATAAAATATCATTGAACATAAAGAATGTCGTATTTCCACAAAAACAATAAATAAACATGTTTTTCTTACTAATTTATAATGTTGATAGTAATTATTGGACATAGATCCTCCCTACTAAGTTGCTGCTTGACAACTCTGGACTCCTGTTAAGGAGTAATTACAACTTCACATTGATATAAGATATAACATTTTCAAATATCTAGTCTTTTGAACTACATATTTGCTACCTAAACCTGATAGCAGGACAATAGGAATTCTTCGTGTCTTTCTTACATTGGAAAGGCAACTCTATGTAAATGGAGGGCCTGTATGTGAACTGATGACCTGATGTTACTTATGATTTGCAAACAAGTGATCCTTACAACAATGGAAAATAATATGGGTCCTCGAATGATCCACCAGACTATCATGTTCTCATTTGTTGACCAGCATCTAGAAAACAAATAACATTTTATTATTTCATGTAATAACAAACAATGAACCATGCTTGTTATTATTGTTTTTAAAACTCAAGATGAATTATAGAATTGTATCAAAACTCATATGAGTTAAAAGTTTCAAGGAAGATCAGCAGAACTGCGGTTATATACAAGATCTCTCATCCCTTCCTAAGATCTTATGTTTTGTTCTCTGGGAAAATAATCCATTGAATAGATAATACACTTTTCCTCCAATGGCCCACCACAATTTTAAACAAAATTTAGCACTCCAGCCTTCCTCTTGAGATTTCTTCAGAACCTCTGAAATTGAACTCATTTATTCATTGTAGAAGGACGAAACTATAATCACTTGTTAAAAATTATTCTGAATCTCTGACACCTGATTCAAAATGTGATAGCCATCCATCAGTCTTCTGGTGAAAAGGAACATAGTGTTATGGACCAGAGGATCAATAGCAAGAAGAAGAGGAGTCAGGAGTTCTTCAAAATATTCAAAACCCAGCAATGGACTGATCTCCATTTCATGAGAATTGTTTGTGGCATAGTATAAAAAGTGTCATCTAGATTTTTATATCACTAGTCTTCACAAAGGATGATAATATAAATAAGGTATATCTTTGGATCATTTTAGACTCAAAACTTGTTCTCAGTTCTGCAACACTTTAGAAATTAAAACTAAACTTGATATGCAAGGGATTTTGGAAGGAAGACTTGAACCAACACTAACCTTTCTTGGTTTCTAAAAAATAATCCACTGGAGGTTTTCAAGAAGACATTGGACAATCATTTGTATGAAATGGTTGTAAGGTTTCCTATCTGAGCAAGAGGTTGGACTAGAAGACCTCCAAAGTCCCTTCCAACTCATTCTGTTATTATGCAAATCCCAAATTTTCCCCTCCCTTTTTTTAGCCTTTAAAAAACATCTCTGATGGTTTCGGTTGTAGCAGACTATAACATTATTTCTTATTTATAATGGGAATGGAGATTGCCAATATATTGAGTGAATAATAACAACAACAACAACAACAACAATAATAATAATAATAAATTGTAAAAATAAATAATAAAATAAAATAAATAATAATAATAAATAATAATAAATAAATTTAAATAATAAATTGCTGCACAATCCAGTAGCACAAATGATCCATTGGAATTTGTGCAAAAATTATAATATTAAAACAGCAACAAACTGGTGGGAACATCAGCCTGAAAAAGTCACCGAAAATCAGATGTTCAAGATCTTGTGCGATTTTCGCATACAAACGGACAAAATACTGGCGCATAATACACCAGACATCACACTGGTTGAGAAAAATAAGGTCACAATCATAGACATCGCAATACCAGGTGATAGCAGGGTCGCCAAGAAAGAACAGGAAAAAATCGCAAAATACCAGGACTTAAAAATTGAAATTCAACTATTATGGCACAAACCAGCAGTGGTAATTCCAGTGGTAATTGGCACACTGGATGCTATTCCAAAAGCACTGGAATTACATTTAAAACAGTTAAAAATTGACAAAATCTCCATCAGTCAAATGCAAAAAGCCGCACTGCTTGGATCTGCATGCATATTACGAAAATACGTTACGACGTCCTAGGCCCCTGGGTGGGGCCCGACTAGTAACCAATGCCAAATCCAGAGAAACAACTGGCCGCATTCTGTTGTTGTGATTATAATAATAATATTTTTTTTAAAAAAAATTGTCCTTGGGTATTTCTAAACTTTAAGATCCCATAATGCTTACTTACAAATAAGCAAATTGCAACTGCAATGGAATCTACCTCCAGATAAGAACAGTACAGAATTACATTCTTAATTTCTTAGAAAAAGACACAAGGAGACAACCTTCTATCTCTGGATGATACTGAATTGAAATTCCTCCCATTTTTGACCATCACCTGTATTTCCATGGGATGTTGGAAATTCACAATATCTGGAGTACCAAACGTTGCCTATCCCGGGAGTCTAGACTGGTTTAACATTAAGAATGAAGAGCCTAAGAGCTGTTGATTACGTTTTTCCCTTCTTTATCATTCACAAGAATTATCTTATCACATTTGGTGTTCCAGCCCAACTCTAAGTATGGCCAAAGCCCAGTAGTCTCTTGTTTGGCTGGATAAACATGCATTGACTCTAATCTCAATGTCTTGCCATCTGTTTAGGATTATTCACAGCCCAACATATCTTTGTGTCAGTACTGGTATACATATTTGCAATCTGATTTCTGTTTTAACATGATGAAAATTTCTGTCCTTTCGTGCTGTTTCTTCTATTCTGTCCCTTTTTCTGCTCCTCTTTCAATCTGGAGAAGGCCATAGAAGTGATTTTTGCTGCATTCTAACCTTTCTAGTTGATATATTTTTAAAAGTTAAAATTATGCCCTTAATAAGAATGTGTTTAGGAGGCTGCAAAAAAGTTTTCTTATTGCCTAGCAATGCAGCTGCCATAACAAATGGTTGATCATCTTTAATCTAAACATTGTGGGAAAATAAACAAAAGGCTCTTTTTCTATTGGCACAAAAAAGGCAAGAATAGAAACAATGAAACCGATTAAGGGAATATTTAAGGCAGTAACTTACACGTTATGCTCCAATTGGTATTTTAGTATTCCCCAAGGAGCTACAAACAAAATTGGAGAACCTGAAAGGAAAAACAAGAGGTGGATATTCTTGTATGACAAGGCCTAATACAATTTCTGACCATATCAAGTGTTCTGAGTTAAAAGCATTTCTTCTAGTTTGATTGGTTAGAATGGCCTTCTATTTTTCTCCCAATTTCACAGTCTAATATATTATTAAATCACTATAACAAGGATAGCTGATATATGGGGATTATCACTAGTTATGTAAATAAAGAAAAGGCCAATGGTCTCAATAATTTTGTTTTCTTTAGAGTTTGTTCCTTGTTCCACTCAACAAATATGTTCATAGATATTTGCCTTCTGGTTTACATGTGCTTTGAAAGTCTCCAAGCAAATAATGGCAGCAGCAAACTTTAAGACTTGCATTTACCTAATAATTTGATGTAAAAATACACAGCAAGTTTAGTTTCCTATGCTGACTGAAATGTTTTCAACAGGATAATTAACAGGAAATAAACCAAAGGTTAGTTTTGACTCGTCCCAGCTGAATAGCTGAACCAATCATGAAACTGACTGAAAGATGTAAACCTATCAGTCTATCTTCCCCTTGGAAAAATCCAAGCTTACCCCATCCAATGAAGGTGTATCTCAGCAGCTGATGTTTCTCAAACAGCACAGTTGCTACTAATAACCTGTAGAGGTAAATTCCTTCCACTAAAAGCCAGTAAGAATTTGCTCCAACAACATATTGCATAAAAAGAGGGCCCATCTTGCATAAAGCTAGTTTCTGCAAAAATGAGACAAAAAGAATTAATAACACTGTGCAGCATCCCAGTAGGGATTAACTTATTTTGCCCTTGTGTTTATTGGCTGCAGGAATATATGCTACTTTCCTGGAAACAATTGGTCAGACATTACATTTCAAGTCCATGAGGAAAAGAGTTGCTAATACTAAGCAGGGCTGTTGAAAACTCATACTTTAGTGTTTGAATTTTGTTCCTCTTTCTTTCTTCCGTCTTTTAAACTGCCCCATTTTGGGATATCATGTTTTAATTTATTGTGTTGTGGTGTCGCAGTGGTTAGAATGCTCTATTGCAGGCTAATTCTGCCGACTGCCAGCAATTCTCAATTCTCACTGGCTCAAGGGATGGGATCCTACCTGTTAAATAATTGATTCGCTGAGTGCGCATCAATTCGGAAGCTGAGGCACGGCAATCTACTCTACTACGCAACTCAGCGAAGAAGATAAAGGTAGGTAAAGCCTGGGGGGCAGGCCCAATTGCTAGTGGGAATGAAATGGTTCACACCCAGCTGATCTTCAAAGCTACCGGTTCACCTGAACTGGTCCAAACCGGTAGAATTCCACCCCTGCTTCCATCCTTCTGAGGTCAGTAAAATAAGGGGCAATATCAGAGATGGGTTTCTACCGGTTTGGACCAGTTTGGCTGAGTAGGTAGTAATTCGGCCTGCCATGCCCCCGAACTGGTTCTGTCAGTGGCACCATAGGTAGCGCCATTTTGTTTTTTGTTTCTGCACATGTGCAGAAGCATTTTTAGTACTGTGCATGTGCGCATCAAATGCATGCATCAAGCGCGAGCATGAAGCACACACGCAGTGCATCCCTGAGCAAACCAGCAGTAGCAGCAGCAGGAACCCACCCCTGGGCAATATACTGACTCTGTAAAACCACTTAGAAAGGGCTGTAAAGTACTGTAAATAAGTGTATAAGTCTAGGTGCTATGGCTATTGCTAGTTTTTCTGAGAGTTAACAGAATAGGAGTCAATAAACAATATATACAGACAAAAACTATTTTAATCTGCTTTCTGACTTTGCCTTTGTGCATCAATTATTGTTGCTTAAAATTAGCTATTAGATCTCAGGCAGTAAACAAGGGATGAGCATCATATAAATGCTACAAATGAATGTAGTCAGAAAATATAACTCTGCAACTATTTTATTGTTTCTGAATTTAAAAATCGATGTGGGCAACAACAGACATCACTCTTGCTGCTTCGGTCACTTAATATGAGCACTGAGAGTGCCTGCTGCAATACCTCTGGACTCAAGGAAGAAATCCATCCACTTTCATCAGCTGGCCTTTCTGACTCTGAAGAAAGAAACTTGTAAGTACTGCGTGTTATGCTGTCTTTTATTAGAACTCCTGCAGCTCGGAGGATAAACGAAGCAAAGAGATTCATATGGATGTAGTTTCTCGTGCAATGCAGTTTCCTGAAGGGGAAGAGAAGCACAATCTATAAGAATATGGCAAAGTTTGTTATAGTTTTATCAGAAGTACATGCTCTTTTCCTGATGAAAGTGGGAAGTTATATTCTTTGGGGATGATGGTGGGCTGACCATGATGAGTGTTACTGGATCAGGGGTCTGCAACCTTAAACACTCAGAGCCGTTGGGACCCATTTCCCATAGAAAAGAAAACACTGGGAGCCACAAAACCTGAGTGGGCATGGCCAACTCAACATCCACTCACTCCCACCCAGTCACATGACTCCCCAGTCAACCTATCCAGGTTTTGTGGCTCCTGGTGTTTTCTTTTCTGTGGGAAACATGGTGGGATCTCCCAACAGGGAGCCACATCAGAGGGACGAAAGAGCCGCATGTGGCTTTGGAGCGATGGGTTGCTGACACCCAGCTTAGCTAGTTGGGTGGCAGGTGAAACTGTATACAATGCCATAGCTCAGGTGTGTCAAATTTTTCAACTTTCAATTTCCAAACATTAGGAGCACTCAAAAGTCCCTGTGAGCTTTCACTGCATTTGAATTAGAAGCTTTTATTCTTCTGATGTTGCGTCTCCTCCCAACATAATCAATTTTTCCCAAATTAACTTCTGTTCAAAGGTTCTATTACAAAGAATCTCCTAGTACACTGTTCCCTCCATAAGGTGATCAGATCATGATACAGGTACAGGTAGCCATTGACTTACAACAGTTCTTTTAGTGACCATTTGAAGTTACAACAATGCTGAAAAAAGTGACTTGTGACCATTTTTCACACTTATGATCATTGCAGAATTCCCATGGTCATGTGATCAGAATTCAGATGCTTGGCAACGGACTCATATTTATGATATTTGCAGTGGCCCGGGGTCATGGGATCACTTTTTGTGACCTTCCGACAAGCAAGGTCAGTGGGGACGTCATATTCACGGTGTTACTAATTTAATAAATTGCAGTGATTCACTTAATAAGTGTGGCAGGAACGGTCATAAAATGGGGCAAAAATCACTTAACAAATGTATCACTTAAAAACATAAATTTTGGGCTCAGTTGAGGCTGTAAGTCAAGGACTACCTCTACTCAGATGTTCATAATCCCGTCCCTGCTTGTGCAGACTTTCTTTATTGCGTTCCTCTCTTGTGTGCTTCCAGTACAGGAAGGATTGTGAGGGTTCTGACATTTTAAAGGGGGGGGGGATGAAATCATCACTTCAAAAAGCTCAGACTTTTAGCACTACCTGAGACCTCCTAACATAGTATAATCACATTAATATTCCTGCATTTGACAAATGAAAGCTCTTATTTGCAACATAACCAGATTCCAGAGGTCAATTAAGACAAATTAATGTACTGTATTCTGGAAGAGTCCTTACGGAGGAATGGTTCAGATATAATTTGCTAGGCAGTGGGTAACTTCATTGTGCATCTCCTTCACCTCCTGAGGACCTGTGTTGCCTTATGCATAGCAAGAATAAATGTTGATTTAAAACAAAAGAATTATTATTTGCAAGATGTTCCTGCTACTGTTTATGTACTGGAAAATGTTCTTCTAGTCTGAACAGAGCAAAGGAAAATATAGCTGTTTAGCTGAGAGTGTAATAATGTTGATGATTGCAATCAAAATGTCAAAGTTGCAGTATTTTAAAATTCTAATTCAGTTTTTTTAAAAAAAAATATGCATGCAGATATATAAAACTGAGCAGGACTGAGCAAAACCAGAGTAACAAGCGTTGCGGCTGGAATCAAAGTCATCACCACTCACCACTCACCACTCATCACAACAAAAGTCTACAAGAGTTTAGTAACATTAAACATTACATTTGTTCCTTAGTTCTGGATCTTTTCACTTTAGGTTAGCCCAATTCAGAGCAAAAAATAAATAAATTGCACAATGAAATTGAAGCTTGGTCTAGTACTAAAAGATAATGTAATACTAAATATTAACAAATAAGGATATTTTATATGTTTATGAAAATATCCTTATGTAACCTTCATATTATAAAATCCAACTATGGGAGTGATCATTTGTACATTGGTGCAGTGGTTAGAGTACACTACTGGCAGGCTACTTCTGCTGACTGGCGGCTGCCTGCAATTTGGCAGTTCAAATCTCACCAGGCTCAAGGTTGACTCAGCCTTCCATCCTTCCAAGGTGGACAAAATGCGGACCCAAATTGTTGGGAGCAATAGGCTGCTTCTGTAAAACTGCTTAGAGAGGGCTGGAAAATCACTGTAAAGCGGTATATAAGTCTTAAGTGCTACTTCTATTGCTATTTTAATATGAGAATATGCTTTCCATACCCATGACATGTTTGCAATAAATAGCTGTGATTTCTATAAGTAACGCATGTCAGCAAAAATGAAATTGTGTAAAAAAGAACAAAACTCAGAAATGATTTAATAGTCTGGGACAAAGGTTAATACCTTTGCCTAATTAGAACTCAAGGGGAGTTATGTTGACTAGAAATGATCCACCAGGAATTGGCATATTTTGAAAAGCATCAATGAAACAGATACAACAAAATGTGCCTAAACTGTAGATCATGCATAGAAAAAGACTGATGTTTGTCTTGTTTCTGCATCTTTGAAGCATTCTCCTTATTTGTCTGCTATCTAACCAAGGATCATAAACAATCATTAAAAGACAGCCCGTTTCCTTCCAAATACTTGGCCCTTTAAAACGAAATGATTGCTGTAGTCTTCATGAATTATATAGCCATGTTTATATAATAAACTTTGGAATAACTAAAACTCTAAAATGATGAAATCAACAACAACTGCCATGCAACACTGAAGAACAAATCAAAGTCCAAAGTTAGAAATAAGCATTGGAGAAAAGTTGAGGACTCCATTCCATGGCATATTTTTATTAAGCCACCTGTACAAAACTCTCTTATTTTTTTCATATGAGAGCCAGTTTGGCATAGTGATTAAAGGCACCAGGCTAAAAAAGATGGAAACCATAAGTTTTAGTCATGTCTTAGGCAGCTGCATGACCTTGGACCAGTTTCTCTGTCCCAGACCCAGGAAAAAAGCAAGAGAAAACTACGTCTGAAAATATTGCAAAGAAAACTGCAGGGACTTTTTTTTACGCAGCAGCAGGAGTCAAGATTGGCTCAAAGGTATCAAAACAAACCAATCCCCATATGGAACTATTAAAATTCCTTTTCATTTTTCTTTCCGTTCCTATTCTCCAGACTATACACTTTGTTACATTAAGTGGCTTCTCGTTAAAGACTTTGCTACCACTTTATCTTGCATCAGCTTATTAATGTTACTCTTGTATTATGTGCCTGTTATTACTTGGTTCATTACTGATATGATGTAGTATACTTCAAACACAACATGTGTTTGATGGCTTTGTGAAAGGGTACTCAACACATCACTGTAATATTTAGCACAGTCAAAGTTCATTTTTTTAAAAAAGAATAATGTTCTTGCATCAAGTAAGCATAGGCAAAATTCTGCTGGTTATTCTACTTTTCTCAAGCTCAGTAGTTGATGCATTTCATTGCTTTTATGTGTGAACATAAAATCATATAATGCAAATTGCAACAGAACTGAACCAAGAACATGAGGTTCAGGATGTTTTTCCATGGTCAGTTATAATTCTGTTCAGTCAAAATGATTTGAGAGAGTTTGGGTTCTCTCCTCTCCTTTCATCTCATTGCAATCTGTACTATCCTATTCTTGGTAGTAAAATTTTAATTGTAATTTAGGAATCCCGTTGTTCCATTTACATATGGATTTCACTAACAATCTTCCCTCTTGAACTCATGGTAAGGTTGTTCGCTTGTATTTAAGCTGAGCTGGTAAGACAATTCCATTCTAGGTCATCAAACCTGAGAACATGTGAGGCTGGCTTGACAGTAAATATTTGTTTGCAGTAATAGTAGTAGCAATAGCACTTAGACTTATATACCATGCCATAGAGCTTTACCACACTCTCTTGGTGGTTTACAGAGTTAGCATTATTTGCATATTGCTCTCAACAATCTAGGTCCTCATTTTATCAATGTTAGAAGGATGGAAGGCTGAGTCAAACAGGATCAAACTCCAGGCTGTGAGCAGAGTAAACTTGCAGTACTGCATTCTAACCACTGCATCAGGAGGGCTCCTAAATAAACAAATAATCGAATGCAGTGGTTCCTCAGCTATTCCTTTAATTTCAGTGTTGGTTCTCTATGATTGACATTTCCAAACTAGTCATGATTGTCACAGACTTATTTGAGGAAGGATGATTTAATTCTAATGCAAATACTTTTGGCCAAAAATTTTGGGTGACAGGGTAAATATGCTAGGGTAAGATATATTTCAAATATTTTCAATATTTGATATGTTATTGGCAGTCATCAAAAAATTTATTTTACTAAGGCAAGAGATATGAAAAACATTATTTCATTGTTCGAGTAAAGTCTATAATTTTGTAATTCATTCCTCTGACTCTCCCCAAATTCTTCCTGAAAGGTTCCCTCATCTATTTTTCCTTTGTTAATATCTAATTTGGCTGTTGTAGGAAGACATTTTTTACCTCTTTGTATATTTCATAGTCTGTGATCAAGGGAAATCCATTGGGAAGGTCTGACATCATCTCCTTCTCTGTTCTAACATATGTGGTGATGCATAAATCAAATAAAATATTCTAATGAATAGTTTAAACAGACCATATTCTACTGAAAAAGAAAATGGTTATACTGACCTAAATAACAGCAGAATGAAGAGTGCTAAGACAAGGGAAACAAGAGAAATAGAATATCCCACAGTAGAAAGTTTTTCAAACACCATAAACAATGTAAGGTCTTCTGGCTGAAAAGAACAAAGAAACAACATACTTAATGCAGTCAAGTTTTCCTGAGGGAGATAAATTCATAAATATCAGTTATGTACCTAGTTCCCAAAACAGCTACTACTATGTTGACACATACAGCTGGCTGCAAAATTTTAGGCATCTCTGGTCAAACTACATGAGTGAGTACCATCACTCATACCCTGGATATTATCCATCCATCCATCCATCCATCCATCCATCCATCCATCTATATATCAAAATTCTTAACTACCTATCTATGTGCATAGTCTTTAGGAGGCTTATAGAGTGCTTCTGGGGGCTGGGAAGGGCAGAAATGAGAGAAAAATGGGCTGTTTTTACTCATTTTTGCTCCCCCAGCCTCCTAAAGTCTATGCATGTCTCTTTTTTTTGGACAAAAAATGTGAAAGACGGGAGATTTTGGGGAGGTCTTCAGAGTGCAAAAACTTTTTTTAAAATTTGCTTCTTCAAAATCTTGATGCGTCTTATACTCCGGTGCGTCTTATACTCCCAAAAAATACGGTAATTCGGGTGACTGTAATTCGCTCTCTCGGCCCTTTCCTTGAAGATCACTCAGAAATTTCAGCTACAATACCTCTGGTTTATTACCCTTATTGTAAATCATTTTGAGTTCATTTCTGTTTCATTCTCTATCCCTCTATCTTTTTTTAATTCTTCGGCTTTTCTCCTAAAAGGATTTAGGATACTCAGAGGTATCATATTAAAAAACAAATCTGATCACCTAATGCTACAAACAAGGAGATAACCGCCCACTTTATGCCATATTTATAGAAACACTTAGCAGTCAATACTTGAAACATAATTCTATATTTGATTATTGCTTCTCCAGTGACAGCTCCAAAGTGCCAGGACAGAGGAAACTCAAAAACAGGAGCTAATAGTAGTCAATTAATCTTTATGATTGTCAAAACCATTGTAAATATAAGTTAAAACAACCTAAATATAATCCCAAAATATAATAATATTTTAATACTTTAACACATGGTGTGGTTCTATTAACAAAACTGGATATGATGCAGTTTTATGGCTAAGGCACAAAACCTAGCAATTAAAAATGTGATTTTAGAATGTCTGTCATTGAAGAAAACTTCAGCCTGGCTAGGCATTCTTTCCATTCAAGGACACATTAATTGAAAATGCAGTTGCACATATAATTTATGCTTTATGAAAATATGTTCTAGAGTTTCAGGTTCACCAGAGGAACAAGGACATTATTTAAGTATTAGAGGGATTCTATTATATCTGCCATTCATAACTGTAGTGGAGAAAGCATTAAAATGTGCTGTGCAAAAAAACCTGTAATGGCTGAAAGTAAGAATTATGGTGTTGCTACCAAAAGAAAAATTATCCATCATAAAAAGGCACTATATTCTCTCTCTCTCTCTCTCTCTCTCCCTCCCTCCCTCCCTCCCTCCCTCCCTCCTTTCTCTCTCTCTCTCTCTCTCTCTCTCTCTCTCTCTCTTTCTTTCTTTCTTTCTTTCTTTCTCTGTGTAAGAGACATTTGTTTATTTTGTTTTATTAGCCAAACCTCCATTCTGTATTGACTTCCCTTCTTCTTTATATAGGACCATTGTGGAAAATAGATCATATGTGCTATCTAATCATTGTGCATGTTCCTGAATGTTTCTATATTTTATACCTGGGAGCCATAACATTGTTAAAACTGTACTTCTGAACTCATCTTGCAAAAAATCATTACAAGTTAGGGTTCTTTGGGGTATAGAAATCCAGTATGCAAATTCTCAAAGGAGGCCGTGTAGTCAATAAGGAAACTAAATCAAATGTGGAATCTTGCTCAATGTATTTATAGCTTGTCTCTCAGATTAATTTGATGTGCTTCTTTTGAATAAACTCTGTAGTCTGGAATCCCAAAGGAGAGAAGGTGAGGGACTCCTTTAAGCCTCCAGTCTAAATCATGCTAACCCTCTTTTCTGCTACCCATTTTCATGCAAGGTAAGTTGCACCACAGGTGAGCTGTAATCACAGTACCAAATAAGACAGAACATAGAATAATAGAGTTGGAAGGGACCTCAGAGGTCTTCTTGTCCAGCCCCCTGCTCGAACAGGAGACCCTATATTGTTTCAGACAAATGGTTGTCCAGTCTCATTTTAAAGGCCTTCAGTGATCGAGCAAGCTATTCCAATTACTTTCACTGTTAGGAAATGTCTTCTTAGTTCTAGGTTGATTCTGTCCTTGGTTTCTTTCCAACCATTGTTTCTTGTCTTGTCTTTTGGTGCTTTGGAAAATAGTTTGACCCCCCCCCCGCCCTCATTTTGGTAGGAGTCCCTCAAATATTGGAACAGTGCTATCACATCCCTTCCCCCCAGTCCTTTTTTTCATTCATATCCAATGTAACCATTCTTTATATGTTTTAGCCTCCAGCCCCCTAATCATTTTTTGTAGCTCTTCTCCAAAGTCTCAGCATCTTTTTTGTATTGTGGCAACCAAAACCAGATGCAATATTCCAAGTGTGGTCTTACTAAGGCCTTGTAAAGCAATACTAGAATTTCGCTTGATCTTGATTTTATCTTCTTGTGAATGCAGCCCAGGATTGCATCGGCTTTTTTTGGCTTCTGCTGCACGCTGTTAGCTCATTTTTAAGGGACTGTCCACTAGGACTCCAAGGTCCCTCTCACAGTTACTGGCATTAAGCCAATTTTCACCTAATCTATATTCAGTAGGTCAAAAGAGGATTCCCAGAGAAGATTAAATAGTGAATGGGTCTCCCATAAAAGATGACTCTGCTCACTTTTACTTTGAAATGATTCTCAAGGCATTCCGAGCGATCACTCCAAACCTCTGTTGTATTTTCGATCTTTTGCCAAATCCCTTGGTCCAAGCAGACTCTGTATATGTTCCTTGAGCTTCCTAAAAGTAAACAGACACAAGCTCAAAGGTCAAGCCATGCATTTCATTTTTCAGCCCTGGTTTATTGCTGTCACCCTTTCATCCCATGCATGGAAAGACCAAAAAAAGGAGACTTGGCTTACTGTGGGGCAGCTCTTTCTAATGCCTGTTTATTTGGGAGGTAACTGTAGAAAGCTTAATATTTCTCAGTGGATTAACACTGCCAAAGCTGCACAATTCCCTATTTTTAAATCTTTTTAAAAGCCTAAACCCATGGGATAAGACTGTGTTTCTTTAAATAACTTTTAATATCTTTGTCATGCTTTAAATAAATTGCACTTGAGGTTACAAAGCATTAATTAATTCAACATAATTGGGGTCTTTTTCTATGGAAATAGATTTCTGGTCAAAAGGGAACTATCCATCTCTACTGTCTTTTGATGTGACATCCATGGGTAATTTAAGGCATCCATCCTTCCTTCAGATATATCTCTTTCCTAAGCATGATTGATCATCACCAAAAACAACTATATTTGAAGACATATGAACACTCCCCCCACATTTTCCATGATTTTTAGATCGTTTTATGTTGCTTCCATCAGTTACTGTCGCAATCATTTTGTGATGATCATGCTTATATAAACACAGCCAACTGATCTTTCATTTAGCCAACAGAAGTCTTTCTAGTTCTACTTATGTTCCCTTTGGCTAGAAATAAAAATGTGAATACATCAATCTTGTATTCTGCTTCTGGGGTGTGTGGGATGTCTTCCCATTTAGTTATGTTAAGCATTAGCTAATATCCTAAGAAAATCACTCCAGATTTGTGATGTTAAGCACAAGAACTACTGGTTCTGTATAGAAAAAACTTTGCACTGGCATAGATGTACAAATATAATAGTAGAATGCCATACCATATCTTTACAACTGCTAAGAAATGACACAATCAATCCAATTGCAACAGTTATGGGTACAATACTTCCAAAAGGACTTAGACTCTGAGCTTGTCAATCAGAAAGGTTGGCAGTTTGGAGGTTCGAATCCCTAGTGCCGCATAACGGAGTGAGCTCCTGTTACTTGTCCCAGATTCTGCCAACTTAGCAGTTCAAAAGCATGTAAAAATGCAAGTAGAAAAAATAGCAACCCCTATTGGTGGGAAGGTAACAGTGTTCCATACGCCTTTGGCATTTAGTCATGCCGGCCACATGACCATGGAGTCATCTTCAGACAGCGCTGGCTCTTCGGGTTTTTCAAATGGAGATGAGCACTGCCCTCTAGAGTCAGGAATGACTAGCACATATGTGCAAGGGGAACCTTTAGCTTTAGCTTATTTCCAAAGACTGCTGAACTGCACCCAATTTTGCTAGCAGGTAAAAGATGATTGGAACTGCAATTCAGGATATCTGGAAGTAAGAGGTGCCCCCTCCCAAGCTTAGATGTTCAGTTTCAGGGACTGTTGCAAATGTAGGAAGGTAATCAAGTTCCAGATCTTAATACCACTACTTTTATAATTGCTATACTCTGTACTGATGATAGCAGAATCTGATTGTAATTTAGTTATTTTTCCAAAATGTATCATATACTATTAGCACAGAATAATTTTATTTTAGGTCATGGTGTACCCAATATAGAACTCCAAAAGGAAAGGAAAATTATATAGTGTATTACAATTTCGCAGTTTCCAAGTTTGTATTACCATTTTTAAGCCATGGTAAATAAGATGGACAAGCAACTGAGACATTTCCTGGTGGTGAATGAGGCCAGCAAGCAAACTGATCAAAACTTCCATTACAATATATTCCTGTGAAGAAGGAAAGAGAATATTTTTGAAAGGTAACAAAATGTTACAAGAAATTGATCATCAAGGAATGCAGTATCACTAAACTAAGCTCTACAGTAATTATGCTAGCAATATGTAACTTTGCATATTTGTTAGTTAGTGTGAACATAAAATTACTCTTTGTAACCAAGCTACAGTACCTTTCTGAAAATAGGTTTAAATGCTGACCATAAGAAGTATATTAAGAGTACCATTTGCCAACTTATTTTTCTTTCATAAATGAAACAGATATTGTTGATACTAAGCCAATTTTTAAATGAAGCCATCTCACTTTTTATTTCTTTATCAGAAACCTATTCTGTTACTGTTTTAACACTAACATGGCACCATATTGCAAACCAACATGGTTGGCTGAGATTCCAGGTAGATAGAAATAGTAATTTTGTTTAGGACACAGCTTATTAAACTAACAATATCAAGACCAACCAAAATAAATATAAATACAAATTGTCAGATTGCAACCATGACAAATACACTTAAAAGGCATGGGAGTATAAATATAAAATAAATTTCCATCCCCCCACTTAGTTTTTCCTCTCTTTGTCTTTTCTTTATCCTTTCTTATATTTATATATAGTACATTTTGAACTTTACATTTTAAAAAAAACCACATCCCCTTATTTATATATTCACAGACTTTTTGCTGTTTTTCATTTTCAGAATTTCTTTGACCACACACTAAAAGCAAGCACAATATGGTAAACCACAGAAATTAATTCAAACTGATCTCAAGAGGCCAAAAGATTAGTCAGAAAGTTTAAACATGAGTAACAACCAGCATTTAGGTAAGTCAGACAAATAATATTTCAGCTAAT
This sequence comes from Thamnophis sirtalis, assembly GCF_051295495.1. Lineage (NCBI taxonomy): Eukaryota > Metazoa > Chordata > Lepidosauria > Squamata > Natricidae > Thamnophis > Thamnophis sirtalis. The sequence goes on from NW_028261383.1 coordinate 120,023,978, forward strand.
TATCACCTTGGCCAGGTCACAACTTTGTGTTATATCTCAGTAGGATATAAAGATGAATGAAAGGAAAGAAAGAAAGAGAGAAATCAGTAATGGTTGAAAACATGAAAACAGCTCTTTTTTTTTTTTTTACTCCTAGCAACCAGATAGATAAATGTTGTCCATGACAATCTATCCCTAACTTTGGTCTTTTAGGTCTTCCAAAGTTGCACTCATAGCCACTGTGATTAAATCCATCCACCTTGCTGCCAGTTATCCTCTTCCTCTCTTTCCTTCTAGCTTTCCCAGATTAGACTTTTTCCAGATAGCTGGGTTTTTTAAGTAAGTAGGCTGGCTTATTTTCCCATTTTATTAGGACTATTATCTAGCAGTCTTCTTCTGAATTTATCTTCTTAAATTCAGCATTATGTTATATAAAATAGCCTCTAATAAAAGCTTTACTTGCTTCGAAGCCATTCTTAAAACAATGCCTTCATTTAAAATTAGTTTCAATTATTTTACTTTCCTTTTACAGTTCTTCGCTATTGCTCCTCTTTATAATAACATTTCATTTAATCTCCATCTAAAATAATTATATTTTCTTTTATAAACAAAACTCCCAGCTTAATTGAAACTAAGTTAATTGGTACTAAGCTTTCAAAATGAGATGGAATGAAATATTTATAAAGATGAAGGAAATGATGAATTAAGAAGTCAGAAGGATTTAAAACTCTGTAAAAAGAGTAGAAGAGGAGAGGCGAGAAGAGGAGAAGTAAAACAGATTAATAACAAAGTGTAGCAAAAGAAGAGGCAGAACCTGAGGGCAGAGTCAAGAGAGGAATTGTTCTGTTCCCACAAGTGAGCTAAGTCTAGTCTCCGCTGAGTTTTGTTCCCTTATCCAGCACCAGTTTAGTGCTGATTGTTAGTTGCTAGATACTGTTGCACAGGTTTGAGTAATAAGTAAGTTTGACTAGAACTTAACATTTGATCCTGATTCTTTGCATCTGACACAAAGTGGAAATTTTCGAAAGCAAGAAGGACTTAAAGAGACAGTTAGAAAGAGAATTAGACAATTTGGTTCTATTGGAATTAAGAGTGAAGGAATTTTGTTTGAGATGTAGAGCAATTGCTGAGCATTCCGATAAACATATTACAGAAAGGATGAGCTCTAGCAAACTTTTTGTATCGAGAATAGAAGAACAATGAGGCAGATTTTAAATTTTACTGATAAGAGTAAACCAGAAAAGGATATTTCCAGACTGGAAAGCATGATTTTTACTTTTCAAGCAGATAGTTAGCTGTTCAGAAGGAAAGAGATTATCTAGAAAGATTTAAAGAAGAATTGGAGGAAATACAAATGGAGATATCAGAAGCGGTTACACAAAATCACAATAGATGCAATAGGAATCTGAAAGAGATAATTCTAAATTAGATGCTCTGTTTATTGACTTTTCTAAAATGTTGGCCTGATCATGGATTATAAATGCTTTAGAAGAGATTTAAGTGGAGGAAATGTTCATCAAAACAGAACAAAAATCATCATTATTATTTTTAAAAAAATCCAAGACATTATTTGCTTTCAAGAAACCCATATCAGAAAAAAAATACTTGGTTTATAAAACTTAGGATGAAAAATTTATCTGAGCAGTTGCAAGAGAAAAGAAAAGTTATTTTATATATTTATCCTGAATTAAAACTAAGATTTGTTTTGACTGATAACATGGTAAATTTGTTGGGGTGGAAATTATTCTACATGTGGTTAGGACTTTGATATTAGGAAGTTGTGTCTTTAATAAGACGCAAATATTGTTTTATAAATGGCTTATGGAGATATTAATAGGTTTCTGTTATGAAAAATTGATATTTGATGGAGGATTGGAATGGAGTGATCTCTCCACAGCGACAGAACTTTTGAGATGGACAGTTTAGGATTGGTTGACACAGAAAAACAGCATTTCAAGGGTAATATCTATTTTTCAGAATGACATTGGTTTATCTCAAGAAAAGATTTGATTTGGATTTGAAAGGACTTGGCCAAAAAGATTTCTGGAGTAGAGATATTATCAGAGACCTTTTACTTCTAACAGTCATAAACTTTATCTCATTAAAATATTGTCATATGATTTGATTTGTTTTAATTTCTTCTTTGTCCTAGCCTCTTTTGGAAATCCATTAGGAAAAAATTATCAAGGTCACTCTCCTGGTTTGTCATTTGTAGTTCCCCTTTAAATTTTAAAACTTCAGCCTATTTCTTCTATAGGTCCAGTGAAACATTATTTCCTAAACCATTCTCTTGACCTATCCATTTTCAATACTATCTCTACCTTGTTGTATTAAATTTCTTCTACCTTTGATATTTTTTGGTGCAACATCTTTTGGACACAATCTACTGATATCATTACTGACATTGTTGATAATATGGCCACTATTTTGTGATTCCATTCTTCATAAGCTATTTTCAGTATTTTTATTTCGTGTTATGTTTTCTACAAACCAAAACAGGATCTATTTCCTTCATGAAGCTGAGTATCCCTTATAATTAATTCCATTTCATCATATTGCTATTACAAGCTCTCCCCACCCCCAAATCTAGCCAATATAAAAGTCCCACAGCCTCTTGTTCTTTTTTCACCACATGTACTTTGGACAGTGAAGAGAAAAGACAAAGAAAAATCTATGCTCACCCAAAGTAGCAAAGCCATCTCTGTAAATAGCTAGGAAGCAATTGGGCAATGACCACAGTATTTTACAATTGCTTTCACACAACCGTGTTTTCCCGAAAATAAGACAGGGTCTTATTTTCTTCCCCCCCCCCAAAAAAAAATAAGTGCTTGGACTTATTTTCAGGGAGGTCATTATTTTTGAGGTGCAGGAGGCGGCAAGCATAGCTGTTGCTATGTTGCAATATTTTCAGGGAGGGGTTATTTTCCGGGGAAAGCTTATTTTAGCACAGTGCTCAAAAGCCCGATTAGGCTTATAATCCAGGGAGGTCTTATTTTCAGGTGGAAAGCAATTCCAAGATACCAGAAGATGTCAAGATCGATGTTTCCAGCAAGAGGGCTGTTAGATTCATTATTAATTGAAGAGGTGTAAGGCAGCTGAGGTAAGAAGAACAGCTATTTATTCGGTAGAACGGCAACAACAAACTATGTACAGAGATTCAGCACCTCGCCCTGCTTGACAGCTATTTATACTAGAGCTGTCAAGCAGGGCGACCAATAGGATTGCTTAGACAGCCCGCGCTCAGCCAGCCATGCCTTAGCCAATCAGGTGTGGCTGAGCTGTTGCTGGCTGTCAGTGGTAAGTCGAGAACTTGCGGCCGGTCGTAAGTCAAGGACTTTAGGACTGGTTGCAAGTTGAGGACTCAGCAAGGGCATCGCTTACTATGCAGGTGAAGAGGAAAACAACAACAAATCTGTCTTTTCTACTTTTGCTTTGGAGACCCAGTCCAGCTGATTGACTTTTGAAGTGTATTGTCTCAATATGTGGAGACCACTGGAACATGGTGTGGACATGTAAGAGCTGTTATCTTCATGTTCCTGGTGGTAGATGGTAGAAGGTGGATTTTTGCCTTACCTGTACTAATTTTAGATTCTTGTAGTCTCTTCAAACATTTATCTTTATACTCAAGCCATTTAGCTTTGGTTAGCTCAAAATTTCCTTTGACCTGTAAGTAAAGAAAACACATTTAGCCTCTGACAGGATCCTGCCAATTGCTTGTTAAATGAAGTTCTGAGTACCCACAACCACAACCTTCAATTGTCCACTCTGCTACTGTGAAAAGGTTTACCCCTGCAACCTTTGAACAATGAAGTAAGTAGGACGTGTTAATTGCCAGCTGCTGAATTTTTGACACATACTGTAAGCTTTTCATATCCTATTAAATTCTATGGCAGCTTAGCAAAATGGCTGACTTTTAACATCTGACATGAAGCAGAATGTTGCAATGTGACAGTTTGAGACAGCTAAAGTAGAGAGGCTAAGCTTAAATGAGCCAGTGTCCTCAGTATGTGGACACTTCAAGCATGCCTCTCTCTGCTGTCTGATGCAATTTGAGATGACACATTGTCAATAACATTGGTCAGGCAGCTCAAGAGATTAAACTTCTGGGGCTCCCTCTGTATTTTCCTCTGATGCTCTTTGATATACCAGCAATGTCATTTCATCCCAACCTTTCTTCAAGGGACTTGTTGCACACTGTCAATGAGAACTGGGGTGACAAACTTGTTTCTTGTTTTGTTCTGTGGTGAACTGGATGTTTCTGAGAAGCTCACAAGCAGGTCTTGAAAGCACACTTCCTGCCCATAAAATAGAACTTACATAGACAAATCGTCTCTGAAACTAGTCGAGAACATTGTGCACATTCGTCAGTTATTTTATAGGTACTGCTTGTTTACCTATGGTTTTGGACAAGATTTCTGATGCTAAGTGAAGTGGTTGTAAAGCAATATGTCATGGTGACCACACCGCTTATTACAGCAGACCTAGCAGTTCCATTTCCCATCATTAGTTGAATGTCACACAGTTGTGCATCACACAGTCATGTGATCACTATTTGTGACCTCCCACAGGTTTCCCCTTTGACTTTGTTTGTAAGAAATTGGCAGTGAAAATCACAAGTGCCGATCACATGACTTCAGGATGCTGCAACATGATAATTGCAAGCTAGTTACTGAATACCTGAATCACAATAATATGACCATACTGACACTGACAGTCACAACTCTGAGGTCCAGTCATAAGTGTCTCTCATTAAGTGCTATTGCACCTATGAAGAGTTGTGGAATGAATGGATATTAAATTAGGATTGCCTGCACTGATCAAATTCCAGTTTGGTTATCCTGTTGATATTTCCCTTCCTTAGTAAAGTCTGCACTGTGAGGCTGAGAAGACAAACCTTTGCTGCAACAGCCCTCACTTTATGGACTTTTCTGCCCCTGAAGAATGTGCAGCTGCTGCAGTTTCAGAAACAGGTCAAAATAGTCTTAATTCCAAATGTACTTTCAGACCTTACCAATTGACTCTAGGGGGCCACCTTGCAGTTTAATGATTTTTTTAATTTTTATTTTGATGTTCTGATTTACTGGTTTATTTATTTAGGCTTTCTTTTTGCTGATGTTGTATGCCACCTAGAATCCTTTCAGAGACAAATAGGCTATAATTCTTTAAAAAAAAGAATAGCTAAAATATACTCTTACTACTTGTATAAGATGATTCCAATGTGATAAAATGACTCCATGGCAATGGTGGGTTCCGGATCCCGGTGCAACTGGTACGGTGCAACGGGGACGGGCGTCCATCACATGCACGCACGCAGTACGCATGTGCACAGTGTGCACATGCAACTTACCACCTGCGATGCTCTGCGACAGATCCGTGACACTCCAGTTGCTTGGCGGAGTGTCACGCAGGCGCCATACAATCTGCGCGTGTGTAGAAGCCCTGATCAGCTCTAATACAGGTAAGGAGCGCGTGCGGGTGGGCCCTCCAGAGCACCATACCAGAACGATTCCTGGTGCTCCCAGCAGGCACCTATATGGCCATACTGGGGTGTACCAGTCGTATCCCACCACTGCTCCATGGGGACAAAATAAACCAGAAATTAGACTGGGAATCTTACCAAAACCACAACATACTACAGCAAAAATATACAGGTAGTTCAAATATAGACAGCAAAAATATCTTCAATATTACAATGGTTTGTGGCCCTCCAAAGCTCAATCCTTCCCATCAAAATATTATTTCTCAGCATTTAATTCCTTTTGTTGGGTTTTCTTGGGTAACAAATGAGCAGCATTGACATTGAGTTCATGAAAGATAAACTAAACAAAGATAAACAAAGATCAGCACTGCAAAACTACAGCTAATAGATGTGTGATTGGAGTACTTTCACTTGATTGCTCAATCCTGAAGTTGTATTGCAAATAGCCTGTCAGTGTCTATTGGCTTCCATGGGCTTCCTTGTAATTGTTGTTTATGGTGGTTTGAAATGGCAAAAGTGCTTCTCTTTTCCAACCTCTTGTACAGTTTAAAGTAGTTGAATAAATAATATATTAACAAAGGAAAGAGACATAATTGATGTATGTTCAAGAGGAGAAGTCAGAATTAAATTTACTAACATCTTACCAAACACTGAACTTTTAGATAAAAACCATCAAGCTCAGAAATCCCATTGAATTGTTCTTAGGTAAGTAATTTTCCTTTGTAAACTACTTAATTTAAATGCTACTTTCTCATATCAAGCAAATGTTAAAAGTTGACAAAAATTATTCCTAAAAAATAAATTTACTTTTTCAATTGCTTTACTTTTGCTGGAAAATAGTTTTGAATGATTTTTTTTTAAAAAAATGATTACATTGTTATAATCATTATGTACTTACATAAAATCCTAATTTGTATATATAATTTGATACATTACAATTTATATAACTAAATAAATAACATTTAAAGTTACCCAGCAAACACAGTTATAAATTTACATTGAAAGTTAATAGATCTTTAATGTTTAACTTTTAACTTAAACATCCTATTTAGTTTTTCTTTTCCTCCATTGGATAAAAAAAGTAAGTCTGTATAAAATTCAACAGTAAAGTAACAAGTAAGAAACATATTGAAGACAAGCACCTGGTAAAACCGATATGAAGTTCTTGGAAAACATATTTAGATGCTGTGATGGGTCTATAGCTACAAAGATCAGAATAGTGCAAACCATAGTAATCCCTACGACACAATGGAAGGGAAATCTGGACTTTGAAAAAGCAAGATAGGAAGAGTATTGATGCCTTTGAACTTGATATGTGTAGACATCCAGGAAAACAAACAAATGGATGATCAAAAACAATAAACACAAAGTTTCTCACTCAAGGCACAAATAACCAGTCTTAAATTATCCTACTTTGGACACATTATGTCAGGAGACCTAGCTCTCCAGAAAAGGCACCAATACTGAGAAAGGAAGAAGGAAAGAGAAAAAGCAGCAAGTTGGTGGATTCAGTTATCCTGGCAATAATGCACTCTTGGAAGATCTTAAGGACCAAATTAAAGACATATCAACATGGAGAAAATGTTTGAGTGTAGGATTTGGCACAGACTTGATAGCAGTCATCATATGAAGCATAGATATAGATAAACTACATAAACAGATATAGCATGTCTATGATATTCAAATTTCATTGAGATAATTAGGAAAAGGCTCCTTAGGATAGCAATAATAAAAAAAGTTCAAGAAACACTGAACTAAGGTAATATGAATGCTCTCCTGGGCAGTGAATGAAAGGATGTATATTTAAATAGGTACCAATTTCAGAAGGTTAAGCACATAAAGGTTCTGTGTAGAGAACACCAGATTAAAAATGTATTTGTGTCTACAACCTAAAGACATCTAGAAAAACAATTATAACAAACCCACCCACCCCCAACATTGGCATTTCCAGGATGAGAATCTATTATATATTTAAACTGACTTAACTCTGAAAAGTCAACCTGAATATCAATGGATACATGATATACAAACTGAGACCCTTATTTTAAAACAGAATGAAGCGTAACATCAAACAGATTGAATTGGGGGACTATACTTATTTTTGATACTTCACTGTTTGTGCTGTTGACATGAAAAATGATTAAATCATGGTGTGACAGAAATATAGCAGGCCCACTTAATAGAAAGAATGGAAACTGGTTATTTATAACATAGCATACAATCTGTGGTTTGTGGCGATAGTGGTTTTGCAGATGTGATGAGTGATGTTATTGGTCAAACTCCTCTATCTGTGTTGTTTGCTGTTTGAGTCTGCCTGGCTAAATGGTCACTGCTTGGATTACAGACTTGTGTCTGAGATGTAACCTGGTAAGGAAATACATTTTAGTAAAAAGTTAATTAAGACATATCTACGTTCTAGTGTAATAAATTGATTTAACACTTATGGCTTTCTCCTAAGATATTTTGTCCAATTTTACTGGGTAAAAGTGAAACATCATTACTTCAGGCAACTACTATGCTGTGTTAAATAGGTAAGAATCCTTCAGATAGCATGGTATGAGCAGCAATACCGATTTATTGTTGCATCCTGCATCAATAGCTTCTCTGCATGAACTAGGTGGATGCACTACCAAAGGGCTTCATACCAAGTGGGACAAACACTAAGAACAACATTGTAGAGAAGGAGTCTTCCATAAAGCAAACGAACAAACTTGTGGATCAGACCAAAGTCAATTCTAGTCAAAAAATTATATTTCAGAGTGGTCAACTACATGCCTCTGGTATACCTAAATATAAGAGATGGAGACCCCTAATTTTCCCCCCTGAAAATTACCTGAAAAAGGTATTTGATGGCTGGTTGCCCACAACTAAGTGATACTAAAGTGATACCAAATTCCAAGACTATCCGTCATTGATAGAACTGTCTTCCATGAATTTACCCAACCTCCTTTTAAAACCATTCATGTATTATAAGTAGCAATTACCATGTGTGGTGACAATTATTTCCACAAATTAATTATATGCTATTGTGAAGAAATACTTTCTTCTGACAGTTCTAAATTTCATTCTAATCAGGTTTTTTTTTTTTTTTGGAGGATCTTTGGCCCACTTTGAGACCCAGAGAAAAGTTTTCTGCGTACTTCCTCTATGCCTTGAGTGATTTTCTACATCTTGATCATATTTCTCAGTCACCATTACGTTTCAAAAGTATTCTATGTTTGTCCCTTTTCTCTTAAGGAAGGTATTTGAGCCCCCTAGGTAGTTTTCCAGCTTCATTATATCCAAATGTAGATGTGTGTATGAGAGAGGCACAGACAGACAGAGAGACAGAGAGAGAGACATCTACATTTGAATATAATGAAGCTGGAAAACTGGAAAAAGAGAAAGAGAGCGAGAGAGGCACATTGCAGGGTTAGCTATTTAATTTTTATTGGCTTTCCTAATGATCTACAGCACAGAATTTGCCTTTTTTTAAAAATTACAGTTGTGCACATTGAGATGAGCCCAAGAGTTTCTTGATTTGTTACAGACATCTATGATCTCAGGACCATATATATGTGAAATAGGAATTTTGTACTCCAGTGTGCATTACTTTAAACTTGAATTAAATTGCCATTTGACTACTCAATTAAATTCACCCAGTTTAAAGAAATTCTTCTAGAGCATCTCACAATTTTATCTTGTTTTTACCATCCCTCTGAATAATTAGGTACTATATACTGTACAAACTTGGCCAGTTCACTGCTCACTGCTTAAATTGAGATAATCTATGAGTAAATGTAAAAGGACCAACCCAGATTTCTGACAGACTTCACTTCTTTCCTTCTATTGAGAAAACTGACTATTTACAAACAGACCGTTGGGGAATGTCCCAAACCGACCATTTTGAGAAGATGTCAAGATCTACAAATTGGCAGGAAAATATCAACATTTAAGCTTCTTGTCAATATGGCACTTTTCTGTTAATTAAGATTTGTCCTTCATCAGGTTCTGGATTACACTGCTATTTATTTTAACAGATGGTTGTAGGCAATTGTAATGTTATTTAAATGGTATCATTAAAAGATAATGAAATTAGAATAAAAAACGAATATGACATCAATCCTGCATAAAAATACATGAGTCCAAAAGTGTAAAGTACCATAAAGTGTGCTGTTAGGCACAAAAATTAGAATCTTTCGAAGCCTGAAAGAACAGAATGGCTTTGATCTGCCATTAAAAACAGACATGTTCATCAATTTGATTTCATACATCATTGGAATTACTTCACAATATCAATATAGGAGTATCCACAGATTTGTCCATACTATATTAACCAAAAATGGAATCTTGGTTGCTTCTTGACATGGGTCCAAGTTTTCAAGTCAGCCTTTGGAACAGAAGCCAAAGCTTCTAAGCTGTCTTTAGTGTCTGCCCATACAGAAAACCATTCCAGGGGAGAGCCATTTGTCACTTGGCTGCGTTTATGCTCTTGCCATCGTGTCAGTTGTTAGCACCTTGGCCAAAATCCTATATGCTGGCAAGAAATATGAGCACATGCCTGCCTTTGCTTCAGCGAGACAGAAATCTCTGTTCATGAACTGGCTGTGAGATTCTTCATGAGAATTACTGCTCTTTGGAAGGACAGATACTGAAGCTCAAGCTCAAATACTTTGGCCACCAAATGAGAAGAAAGGGCTAATTAGAAAAGACTCTGAGGTTGGGAGAGATTGAAGGCAAAAGGAGAAGGGGACGGCAGAGGATGAGATGGTTAGATGCAATGAACAAGAAATTTAGCAAACTCCAGAACACAGTGGAAGACAGAAAAGCCTGGAGTGCTATGGTCTGTGGGATCACAAAGAGTTGAACATGACTCAATTACGACAGTTCAAATCTCTTTCCAATATTTCCCCATGCAAACATTCTCCAAGCTTGCTATCACGAACTTCTAAACCCTTTGCTATCATGAACTTCTAACCCCATTGACTGTTTCTGGCTTTGCTGCTATTTATGTTCATTTTTCTGACATCCCATCTGAGGCAGATGAAGGAGGCAGAAACATGTCTCCAGTCAAAGAAGGATTGCAGTCTCTTCTGCTTCTATTTTGGCAACTTATCAATCTAACTTCTTATTAGTTGAAGATGGTAAATGTGGTCAGTCCACAGGATGGGTCCAATGTTCATAGACAGCAGTTATGTAGGCAATGGTACACAATTATTTACATGAACCGTGAGAAAGGAATCCTCCTCTAGAGGCTGGAGCTACTTAGGTTCTTCCTACTCTTTCCGTTCATCCTTCCCAATGTAAGCAATTACTAGAGTTTTGTTGGTCAATGAACCTTATCTTAGAGGAATGGGAGTTATACATGTGCATTGCTCTGTGTGGTGTGTATTTTAAAAAAATGCACTTAACTTAAGGCACAACTTGGCTTTAAAATAAACAGTGGGGACCTTGAAAGGAAAACAAAAAATGCTGTTAGTCATGGACCTCAGCTTATTTGCACATGCTATGTCATGCTCATCAGTCATTTGTAGTTTTTTTCCCCTTCACCAATGGCTTTTGATTTTTTTTTTCAAAATGTAATAGTGGTAGTTTCAGTTCAGAGCAGAGAATCAGCTTAGAAGTGTGGCGTTTTAGTTCTTTTCTCTGCTGGCGAGCTTGCTCAAAGTATTCCTCACATCCTGCCCTCAGTTGCTTTTCCTTTACGGGGGGAAATATGCAGGGACCCTTTGAAACAGTCTCCTGGTAAATTAAGTTACTTGTTTTCAGTCGAGGAAAAAAATTAAAAATGACTGAAGCTAATATCTTTAAGAAGCTCTATTTATATAGTCCAATGAAACAGAAGTCACCATCATCCTGTAGCCCAAGAAATTATTCACATCTAATCTGATTGGTCGGTTTATGATTCAGTCCCAGAAAACTGAGTTAATTCCATAAGCTATGGCTCCCTGAGGATGGGGATGGAGGGGCAGGGAGAGAAAAGTGTGGCAATCTCATCTCCCAGCTCAGTCACAAACCAAAAGTTACAGGAGAATTTCCAGATTGTCTTCTGGAACAATATGCCATGTTTGACTTAAGATTGTTTCTGTACTACACAAACAAAGGCCATCGGAACGGCCAACAAAAATATCAAGAAAAGTAAACTTTTCAAATTTCTTAAGATTAATAGATGCAATTGAGTAAAACAATTAGATAGAATAACCATACAGTTCTCCTTCCTCTCTTTTCAAGATTCTCCAGCTTTGAACTTCATACAGAGACTTTTACCCCCATCCCACAGCCTACACTCATTAAGCTTCACCAACTCAAGGTTATGGGCTAGTTATGAACCTTTTTGCATGAATCCTTTCATGGGGCCACAGGCAACTACTAGAAGCCTGTTGCTCCACTGAAAGTGGAAAAACACATTGTACAAACTTTTGAAAATGTATACAAATTTATCTTAATAACCCAAGCAATGCAGATTGAAAAGTTATGTTTGCCAGTAGCTGTTCTATTCTGCTTCCATGCACCTTTCTTGGGCTATGTTCACCTGACATACAGACCTATGCATAATTGCACTATATTATGCTGAATCACCCAACATGTTTTTTAAACTTTAGCCAACCAGGTCATCATCTATTTGTGCCATCATATTTTTCTGTTTTCAGGGCTCCTTAAAGGGTGCATGTATAAAAAAGGGGGGAGGGGGATCTTCACTTTTAACACCAATCTTGCAATCTTGTAATTTTGATCCACTCACACTGTGGACATTCCTGATTCCTTTAATGCCTATTTAACTAGAATTCTTAGGGGATGTGCAAAGGGAAAACAGCTAAAATTCAGTGCATTCCAACGTGGCAAAATAAACAATATTGCTAAGATACAATTAAACTTAGTCTTATCCCGCTTGCAATGGCTATAGCCATTGTTTAATTCCCAGTTAAATATACTGTTTTCCAGGCCTTTTATTCTACACCCTGAAATATAAAAGATAGAGCAAATACTTCCACTGGAGTGAGCCTCGTCTGGTCTCTGCTCTCTGAACTTCATTCATAACATATCATTCAGACTAGAGTTTGACCCAAAACATGTAAGAATTAGACGAGCTTGTGCAGGTATTGATCACAGGTCTGGGTGGGAGTCAATAAATAATGACTAAATCCCAATGAGATAGCATGATCACTAGATTCCCAGGAACTAACGAGCTGCTATGATGCAAGAGGTTAAGATAGTCTAGGTCTGGATCAGGGAAACCCAGATTCTTGCCCACACTTAATCATGAAAACATAGTTTGGATAGTTTAGACTTTGGATTCAGGCTTTATGGTCTGATTGTTTTTGTGGAAATAAAATAAAGAAAGATCCCCATGTAAGGCTTTTTGAGTGCCTAGAAATAAAGTAGAATATAAATAAAACCATACAAATGCTGACAGTAATGCCGTGCATTTTTTTAAAGGGCAGCAACAAGGCTAGGAATATTCCTTTATTCATTTTTATCACTGGAATTTTGGATAGCTCAAAATTGCTCAAACAGATTGAGCTGGTCTTTTGTTTGTTCCAACCGTTCTTGAAAAGTCAATTAATTAGAACATTGAAAAGTACTTGTTGGGGCATTTTCCTTGAAGGTAACCAGGAAGCTATAATAAGGCAGATTGAGATGACTAAATTTTTGAGCTGTTATGTTACTCATTAATATAGCCCAACTTTTTCTAGGTGTTCACATGAGCCTGAAAAAAGGCTGCTGGTGCTGGCACTGCTTTAAGAATTACCTTGGGTTTAATAAACCAAGTTGTTTTCACAAAGAGCAGAAAGATGCTATGTGTTCCAAGCACGTCTTCCAAATTATTTTTAAAGTGCATACAATACTATAAATATTAGTCTGAAACACTGTATAGATATATTATAAGTTTATAAGGACTTCTGGAGTCTCCCAAAATGTTTTTATTCCAATCTTCGTTGTCCAGGGCATCCTTCAGAGATGGGAGTTTATAATCCCAGAATTCCTAGTCCGCATGTGGATTCTGGAAGCTTTAGTCCACATATCTGGAGATGGGGAGGTGAAAAGTAGTTGAGGAAGGCTATTCTAATCCCAACCTCACAGAGAAAACGAAGAGAGAATACACTAATGAAAAGCAACATGGAATGGAGGGAAGCGGTAACTTCATTATTCCACCTGTTGAAAACAATATGTTATATGGAACTACAAGAATTTTTTGATTACAGAGTCCTGTTTTTCATTGTCAGACACTGGTGTTTAGGTCCACAGAAATATTTTAATTTGGAAATTTAATCTGAAGGCAATTCAAATCAACTTTCTAAATTGAGTCAGAAGTCAAATGAAATCAGATGTGTCTGAATCACTTTTGAATATTTTGGTTCTTTCTACACATATACTAAGCTGATTGATTGAACCAATAATTCAAATGGGATTTTATATTATTTGAACATCCTTACTTATGTTCGAACCCCACATTAAATCTGACTATTCCGTCTTTTTGGATCCTATACCATAAAATGGTTCTATGGGGTTAACCATTTTTACTTTCCATTATTGTTCATTTAGTTTTGTAGAAATCTATATACATGGATTACTCTAAATAAATATCCTGCTGATTTGAAAGAGTTATGGTCTTGAGATAAAAGTTTGTTTCAAAAAGAATTTTCTATTAATCGGAACATGAAAAGATAAATATCCTAATACAATCAATAAATTCTTTCTGCAGCTGGGTCTTGGTATTTAGCTCCTAGGAAATATTAGTTGTTTGAAGCTAGATTAAGAAATATATGCAGGATGGGAGAATCTAGATTTTGCCTACAGCTCAGTCCCAGATTTAAATATTATGTCTACACAATAGCACTGAATACAAAATGAATTCTTTTCTGAGTAGGAAATGTGGCTTAGGAACAACAGTCCCAATCAAAGATGACCACCCGCCAAAAAAAGGGGGATTTTTGTTATCTTTTCTCAAAATGCATAAAGAACCCAATTTTTCAGGCTTTTTCTTGAAGTCTTAAATGACTTATTCAAATAGGCTAAATAATCATCTGTTGTTTGGCATGCATTGCAAAAATGTAGCAATATGAGCATCAGTCTCAAAAATCAGCTCAGCTCTAATGGTTTCAAATTGAGTTGAGCTCTTCAAGGTATAGGCCTTCATCCCATGAGGTGTGCTATTAAGCCACTTTACTGCATAACTTGATCTGTGCTCTGTGTATCACAAAACATAGGAACAAAGAAAGAATTGACTGGCAATAATATCACAAGAGAACTGAAAAGCCTATAATAAAACAAGGCTATTGCTACTTGGTGATAGTAGCTGTTGCCAATATAGGTATGCCAACAATGAAGTATTGCTGTGTAAGGGCATCTTAGTTCTTGCTAGCAGGGTGATGCCACAGATCAAACTGGGCTGGCATGGCAGCCACTGCTTGCCATACTTATGCTCACTTGTCAGGACAGAAATTCAGAGAACTGCATCAAATCATCCTCAACAGATTGCCTTCCTTTCAAACTGAGGTCTAATTCATGCTGTATTTCAAGAAAGAAGAAACTTTTACAATAGCATCTTAAACATGTTTCTAAACATGAGGAAGATTTTGTATCATCTACACCGAAACCCTTTTTCTTGGCATAGATCTGACTGCGACTCAGGCTTTCAGATCAACTGAATTATCCATTCTAAGGGTGAAAAAGAAAACCTTTTTAGACATTTAAAAATTAAATCAGAACGTTAAATCTGAGTAAGTCAACAACCATGGAGGTGGATCAAGCCTTTAAGTAAAAGCATAGTTCTGAGAAAAAAGACAGATCTTTTATCTTTTTACTGGATAAAAAGAAGACCATGAATTCATCTGCATTGCATTTCAGAAATTCTGAACAAATGGCTGGATTATAATGGACTCTGGGAAGGAATCTCTGCAAAGATTGTAGTAGTGAACCCGAAATATAAAATGTTTGCATCCTAATTACTTATCTTTAGCAGTTATATAAAAGATTTGCATGGGTGCTGTTGAAACAAGCAAAAGGGAAATGAGCAGATAAATAACATTTAAGAAGCTGACCAGCTCAAATAAATGAACTGTTATGGAAAAACTGAATCATACTGACTCTGATTGCGATTGACAAGAAAAGCCACAGCCAATTTGCAAAAACATCAGGGGATTATCAGGCAAGCCATGCCCAATCATATAAAAGTAGCCATCTACAAATTCCATATCAGCCCATTAAAGAAGCGCTACTTGTGACGATGCCCCACCAAGTGCAAATACTGGAAAATAAGCTCAGTGGAATGTTCATAGTTGAAATTGATCATTCTGAAAGTGACGTATTTTCTTACCTCTCTGAATAGAAACAATATTGTGATCGCAAGGAATGATCCGAGACGCGTCCCGTAGCACTGGATCATGGCAAAGAGAAGGACAAATGTTCAGCTTAATCCAAGAAAAGATAAACTTCAAAAAGTGATCCCTTCAGCCTGCTTTGCTTGTCAGCGTTTTCAGACCTCTTCTTTTCTCAGTAAAAAAAAGAAAGAAAGAAAAGTATATCACTACCGTATGGCACAGACTTTTCTCCCAGTTGGAATATTTCCTGGTTCTTATAAAGGTAACAGATAACAAAGTTGCTCCAACAACCTGCAGGCGTCGTAGCATTAGGCTTCCTTTGGCTTCTTCTCTGTTGAAAGAATGAAAGAAGGGAGGGAGAGGCTGGTGAGAGTTTAGTGTAAACTTTAGAAGCACATTTATTTTTTGTTGTTTTCTCTTCTTGGCCAATGAGAGGTGAGAAAAGCATCAGACAGCACTCGGAGTTGGAGGTTTTGCTGGGGTGGCCTCTGATTTTTGTCACCCAAGAGGCTGTCTCTGAAAAAACAGTTGCTTAAAAGGTAGAAGAGTTTGTGAACAGGGGCAGGAGAGACAGAGAGAGAGAGACCGCCTCTTTCTGCAAGAATCTGACAGACCAAGGCTGGTCCTGGCCGCTTGCCAAGGCACAGGCAGCTGAGCAATGTTCTTTAACTCTGTCCCTGAGGTGGCTAGACAGGGACTTGAAATATGTCAGTAAAGGAAAGCAAGAGGAAATTATGGCCCATTTTTTTACCTCCCCTTAGGCTGAAGGAGTAGCAGGGATGTCCAATTTTGGCAACTTTAAGACTTATAGGTTTCAACTCCTAGAATTCCCCAGTCAGTCATTCTGGGAGTTGAAGTCCACAGGTCTTAAGGCTGGACACAGTGGTGAAATTCATTTTTTTTTTTTTACTGCCGGTCTGTGGGTGTAGCTTGGTGGGCGTGGTAGGAGAAGGATACTGCAAAATCCCCATTCTCACCCCACTCTGGGACTAGCCAGAGATGGCATTTGCCGGTTCTTCGAACTACTCAAAATTTCCACTACCAGTTCTCCAGAACCTACTGGATTTCACCCCTGGTTGACACCTGGAATAGAACATAGGACTACATTCTATTGACGTGTGTGTGTAAAGCAAGGGTTCCCTGCACACACACCTCTTCCATACCCTAGCAATATTTGCTTTTTACATCCCACAGATTCTGTAAAGCAACAAATAAGGATTTCGTATCATAATAGTTCACACAATCTGAGCTGAATACTACAATATGTAAGAGGGCCAGATCCATACATATTGTAGCATTGAATTCAGATTGTGTTAATCAACAGGATCCAAAATCTTTTGTAGACAGAGAGACAAGCACCATGAAGTATAAGACAGGCCTGGATAGTAATAGCACCTAGTAAAGTTTGTATAATTGTAAAAACTAAGTTGATTTAACCCTGGTTAGGACTTGGAGGGCAGACAACTTGAAATTAGAGATCTAATTAGAGATTAGGTCAAAAAAATATGCCAGAAAAAAATGGTAAACCCTTCTATTACATAAACAAGGAAACTGAACAGATGAATTAACCAGAAACTGACCTTGACTTGAGAATATAGTAATTTTTACAGCATTTCATTTAGATACAATTGTATACTGTCCCTTAATGCATAGCCAGCCTATAAATTCCTTACAGTAACTTGGAGGACTAGAAACCCTGTTGCAGACCAAAAGTAAAACACTTGATAAAGAAGCTCAGAGCTATTCATCAATTCATTGTTATTATTTGTGATGAGATTGAATCCAAGCACTCTGATCGTAGAGAATATGATATTAATTTACCTCCATGACATTCCAGAATTCATTGGAAGAAGCGTTAACATTTGCAAATCAAATAGATCTACATAACAGAAGGTCTTGGAGGTACCTTGGAGGTCTTCTAGTCCAACCCCTTGCTCAAGAGGGGACCCTATACATTTCAGACAAATGGTTGTCCAGTTTCTTCTTAAAAGTCTCCAGTGATGGAGCACCAACAATCTCTGAGGGCAAGTCATTTCATTGGTTTATTGTTCTCACTTGTTATAGTAAAATCTGGCCTTAGCTTTAGGTTTAGTAGGGGTGCAGAAGTGGAGGAAGTCCTGCAGAGAATTCAAGACCATTTGTTAGCTTCCCATATAACTGTAAGTAATGGTAAAGGTTCCCCTCGTACATTTGTGCTAGTCATTCCTGACTCTAGGGCTCATTTTTAAGTACTCAGGCATTGAGGAGAGGGTTCAACCAGAAAGACTTTATTAACACAACGTGCAGAACAAGAAGTAACGAACAGGGAACAATGCCTGCCTGACAGCTATTTATACTTGACAGCTGTCAGGCGGGGAACCAATCAGCGGGGCACAATTCTCCCGCCGGCCAGCAGCCGCATCAGAGCCAATCAGTTTTGCTTTCTGCTCTGGCCGTGGCTGCTGGCTGCGTCAGGAGGACGCAACACTCCTTTCCCCCAGATTGTGCATGCGTAATTGTTTAGATACTGCGGTCTTCTGCGCATGCACTGGGAACGCTTTGGTAAGGGAGTATCCGTTGTCATCGTCAGAGGTATGTTGCTGTGATGCAGTGGAGTTGAAGGCCCGGCCCCCAGCCGAACATGAATGTTTGAAGGTATGTGCCCAGCCGGGTCGACAGCGAGAGGTGTGTGGCGAAGAGGAGTGGGGAAAACAGTTTGGAACTGGTGAGCCGCATTTGGCTGTGGCTGGTGTTGCTGACTGGCCGTCTGGCAGGCAGGGCCCAGCTGTGGTTGTGGTGATGGTGAGGCCGGCTGGGGCGGCGTCGGACGTATTTCACAGCAGCGCAGTTGGTTTATATGGCACCGCCAAAGTCTTCCATCATCGAGCTGGACCCTGTAAGAGCAGGGCTCAGTTAGTTCCATTATGATGCCAGGCAGCCACCTAGGATCTCCGGTGTAGTTCTGTGCAAAGACCCCCTCCCCCACCAGAAAAGACCGAGGGGGCCCACGGACGGAGAAAGCGGTGGGGGCAAAGAAGGGTGCAGGCGGTCTAGAGTGGTGCAGAGTCAGCGGCCCATGAGGATCTTGGCCAGACATTTGCTGGAGGCCTGGCAGGGGGTGGTGTGTTGGGCCAGGAGGTAGGTCCGGAGACGGACTGGCCAAGGAAGGTGGGAGAGGTGGGCAAGGGCCTCTTTGGCCGAGCGGAATGGCACGCACCACCATGCCATTGCCTGCAGGTTGGTAGGGGGCCACCAGCCCATGGCAAATGCCCAGGCCTGCGAGGTAGGATTGGAAGGGAGCGGAGGTGAACTGAGGGCCATTGTCTGAAAGCATGTTACATGCATATAGATAAATAGGTACCACTTCGATGGAAAGATGGGTTGGTGCTTCATGTAGACAATTAGAATCCTGCTGCCACTGGTTCTTTCTGGTTGCGATTCCCATTTGCAAAGAAGCTTCAGCATCCATAGAGGGCCACCAGATGTAGCTGCGACCGAGGGCCTTCATTCGCACTATGGTAGGGTGGCCCTCGTGGAGGCGGCGGAGAACTTGCGGGCGGAAGGCCGCAGGGACAACGACCCTGGAGCCCCAGAGGAGGCAGTCCTGTAGGAAGGATAGTTCGTCCTGGTGGCAGAAAAACAGCAGTGCGAATGTCTGCCATCCAGCTTCGGTGGACAGCATCCAGGACCCTCCGGGGGAGACTGGATCAGGAAGCGCAGGCAATGTCGGTCGCGGAGAGAGGGAGGGCGAGCTTGTCAGACAATGAGACAATGGAGGCCACGGGGGCGGGATCCGACACAGGAATGGGCAGCAGGCAGCGGCTGAGGGTGTCCGCATGACCCATGTGTTTGCCGGGGTGGTAGAGAAAGGAGTAGGTGTAGGAGGCCAGGAACTCCGACCACTGGCCCATGCGGGGTGAGACGATGGGAGGGGTGGGTCTGTCCCCAGACAGAATGCCCAGAAGGGGCTTGTGGTTGGTTAGTAGGGTGAAGGGGCGGCCATAGAAGTAGTGGTAAAAGTGTTTTACCCCCGCAACGGCTGTGAGAACCTCCTTGTCCAGCTGGCTGTAGTTGCGCTCAGTCCTGGACAAGGTGCGAGAGTAAAAGGCGATTGGGGCTTTAGAGCCATTGGGATATGAGTGGCTCAGGACAGCCCTGACACCAAAAGGGGAGGCGTCGCAAGCAAGGAGGAGGAGAAGGTGCTCGTCATATTGGACGAGCATGAGGGCAGCTGTCAGGAGAGTTTTGACAGCCACGAGCGCATGCGCTCCATAGTCCGTCCAAATCCAAGGGGCGGAGGCAACCAGGAGCCGGTGAAGGGGCTCCGCAATGGAAGCCTTGTGAGAGATGAAGGCGATGTAAAAGTTAAGGAGGCCCAGGAATGCCTGGAGCTCCACTTTGGAGGAGGGTGGGGGAGCAGAGACAATGGCATCGATTTTGGCGGGAGTAGGATGGATTCCTCTGGAATCTATGAGGTATCCTAAAAACTCTACGGAGGGGACACCCAGCTGACACTTAGAGCACTTCAAGTGAAGGCCAGCGGCTCTAAATCACATCAGCACTGCCCGCAGCATTTTGACAAGTCCTGATTGATTGCAGCAGCAATAAGGACATCATCAAAATAAGGCGTAACCCCAGGGATGCCATGGAGCAAGCGCTCCATCAAGCCCTGGAAGATGTTGGGAGCAATACTGATGCCGAATTGTAGTTGGCGGCATTTAAAGTCACCACGGTGTGTCACGATTGTCTGGGACACCATGGTGGCCTCATCTACGGGCAGCTGCTGGTAAGCTTGGGCCAGGTCCAACTTGGCAAAGAGTTTGCCCTGGTGCAAGGTGTGCAACATGTGTTGCACAACCAGCACGGTATAGGGGTATGCCTGCAGCACCTTGTTGAAAGTCGTCTTATAGTCCACGCAGATCCTCAGGGATCCATCGGAGTTAAGAGGCAACACAATAGAGGTTTTCCACAGGCTCCAAAATGCCCTGTGCAATCAGCTTGTCCAGCTCCATGTCAACCTTAGCCCGGAGAGCAAAGGGAACCCGTCTCACCTTAAGGCGGATGGGTGCCACCATGGGGTCCAAATTGAGGGTGATGGGGGTGGCATCGTCGAAAACGTCATAAAATTCTGACAGGAGGGAATTGAGGAAGGAGGCGAAGCACAGGGAATTGATGCCAGCATGGAGAGGCCAAAGGCTCAGAACCAGTCGAGCCCCAGGAGGGAAGCTAGAGGGTTTCGGACAACCAGTAGGAGCAAGGGACCCTTAAACTTTCCATACTGGACAAGGAAGGTCCCACAACCCAGAATGGGAATAGAATTTTCCTGGTAGTCCCATAGGTGACAGGCGGCGGGAGATAGTTGGGCTGGAGGCGCAGCAGCAAGGCTTTGAGAGTGTCCCAGGACATCATCGAGAGGGCAGAGCCAGTGTCTAATTCCATGGTGTAGGGGTGGCCAGCGAGGAAGACGCAGAGATGCATCTTACCCCGGCCCCCAAAAGAAAAGGAAGTGGAATCTGGTGCCCAGCCAGGAAGCGGACCCTCCAGGTCGGACACGGCATAGCACCCCAGGCGGGCGGCCAAAGGAGTCGAGGCAAGCTGGTGTCCAGCAGGAGGAAGAGGAGGAGCCCTCGGGCTGCGAGGGTTGGCAGGATTCGAGCGGCAGATGGCCTCAATGTGGCCCTTCTTTCCGCACTTGCGGCAAAGGGCCGCACGGAAACAGCAGAAGGCTCTGGAGTGGCGGCCACCGCAGCTGAGGCAGGTGCCACTATCCTGCAGGGACATCGACTTGAGGCAGTCAACAGAGGACTCATACTCCGCACGGAGGTAATTGGGCCCCATCTGGCAATGGACGGCAGAGTATATATAGCAATATAGTAATATAGCAGTTAGACTTATATACCGCTTCATAGGGCTTTCAGCCGTCTCTAAGCGGTTTACAGAGTCAGCATATTGCCCCCAACAACAATCCGGGTTCTCATTTTACCCACCTCGGAAGGATGGAAGGCTGAGTCAACTCTGAGCCGGTGAGATTTGAACAGCCGAACTGCAGAACTACAGTCAGCTGAAGTAGCCTGCAGTGCTGCATTTAACCACTGTGCCACCTTGGCTCTTGAGGCAGCGAGGCAAAGCTGATGGAGTGAACCGACGGACGTCCGGGGTGGACTGGCCGGCCATTTCATAGGCATGGGCTTTGTCCACCGCGATCTTCATGGTCAGCTCAGCACGGGACAGACTGAATGGTGCACTGAATGCTGTTACCTTCCCACCAAAGATGGTTCCTATTTTGCCTTCTTACATTTTTACATGCTTTCAAACTGCTAGGTTGGCAGAAGCTGGGACAAGTAACGGGAGCTCACTCCATTACGTGATGCTAGGGATTCAAACTGCCAAACTGCTGACCTTTCTGATCAACAAGCTCAGCATCTTAGCCACAGAGCCACTGCGTCCCTGTATATAACTGTATATAACTGTATACATATAATATACATATAATGCATATAAATGTAGCAAGGCTAAAATAAGTTGTGCTCCAGTATGGGTGTCATAGCATTCATATTTTGCTCCAAAAGGTGGCAGAAGTAATTAGGAGCTATTTTAGCACTGATCTTGACTAATCAGGCTTAATTGGTTGAAAATAGAGATTGAGTGGTAGAATAGAGATTGAGATTTAAAAAATCATCAAATTTTTCAAAGGAAAAAAGAATAAGAACAAAGGAGTCAGCAAAGACATTTCCGTGAAGTTGGAATCATACTTGAATTTCTAAGATGGAATTTCTTGAATCTATTCAACTATCCCATCACTATCAACTCACAAGCAAGGCCCCAATGGCTGATGTTTACAGGAGTTGAAATCCAACACATATCTGGATGGCAGCGTATTGAGGAACCTTGCTAAATTTCATCTTGTTTTTCTCCTTTCCTGCTCGATAATGTACAACCCACTGTGCCTCTAGAACAATCAATTGTTTGAAATTGAATAACAGCTTTAAAATATTGAGTGGATGGAATTTCCCCCCACCAGCTGTGTAGGTAGCATTGCTTACATTTGAAAGATGCAGATTAGCCTGGGGAGTCAGCAGTAAGATGACAATTATACAATATGTGTTGTTTTGTACAACTGCAGGCTTGGTGAACTATTCTCCTTCTGATGCTGTCAGGCTAAAACTGCTATCGCCTCTATCTGGTGGCCATGCCTGTGTTCAGTACCTAAATATTTACAGGACCTCCACTTGTATTTAGTTACTTTCATTTTTCCTGACTCACAATTTAATCCTAAAAATACCTACTTTAAGTAATTCTCACTAAACTCAGTAGAATTTTGTGTATCCAGTAGTAACTGGAACTATTTAATTCCTTAGTAGCAAGAATGGAGATCATCCAGTCCACAGGCCTAACCTGGAGAACTAGACTATACCACCCAGGCTGTGGAACTTCAGACCAGCCCTTCTCCTCAATCTCTACTCACTTCTCAGTCATGAAGTACTGCTTTCAAGAGAATTGCAGTGCCCTGAAGCAGGACTTCCTCGTGTTTTCTTGAAGGGAAAGGGTGTGGAACCAAAGAGAAAACAACTCTTTGTGAGCCAGTATTTCATCTTCCCAACTTGGAGCACTTTTGACCTTTAGCTTCCCATCATTTTGAGAAAGGAACTAGAGAAAACGTACCTTCATTTGATTCAAACTATACATTGGCTGAAGGGGATCTGAGTCGGCATTCACTATGGGCTACTAAGGCAATTTCTGAAAGGCAAATCTGGGACAAGTAAACAGTTGTACTTCCTACACTCTGGTTAATTTCAAGAGGGTTCAGTGTGTACCCATGCGACTCACTTTCCTTAGAAAGAAGTACATGGAGACAGAACGTGTTTTATGATGATGCAAAGTTAATTTGCGTATATTCACAACAGGCTGCAACACCTAGCCAGCCTTGAACCTCTCAAAAGAAGTCAGTACCAAACCACTTCTATTCTGTTGCTAAGAAAAACACATGAATGTGTCACCAGGAGTCAAACGCAACCGGGAGTCTTTATCTTACTGTTGCCAGCTGAATGAAAAATGAAGGCTGATTGCATATATAGTACAACAAATAACTGTTTCCTCCAGATTTCTAAGAGTATCTTACAGAGAACAAATTCAGCCTTCTGGCTCATTTTCAGATCCAGCCCTGTATATTCTCCTGCTACGCAGAGGTGGTATTCAGCAGGTGGAAATTTTGAGTAGTTTGGAGAACTGGTAAATACCACCTCTGACTGGCCCTGCCCCCATCTATTCTCTGCCTCCCGATTCCCAGCTGATCTGGAGGGAATGGAGATTTTACAGTATTCTTCCCCAGCCACGCCCACCACACTACGCCCACCAAGCCACACCCACAGAACCGGTAGTAAAACAAAAATTGAATCTCACCACTACTGCTATACATGTAAAGAGTTTGTTTGATCCCTTAGCTTTTTTTATAGAGGAAATAAAACTGGTCATTTCTATTCATCACCTGCATTTCTTAAGCCCTTCTAGCTTCTATATTTCTGACTCTGACTTTTCTTTCTTGATCTTAAGAAGTCTCTCTCTCGGAAGATACATTAGTCAACAATGACTGGTTTTACAGAAATCTTAGGGGGCAGATTGATCTGAGGGATCAGCTTGACCAGCCCTACATATTCCAAACAGTTCTTTTGTCTGGCCTTAGTGATGACGGGGGGGGGGGGGGATATAACTAAATTTAAAAAACACCTAAGGAAAAGAGTATCATAGTGAGTCTATATTAAGGACAGGAATATGAACAAGTTTTATGCACTGGAAAGAATGAAAGGGGAATAGAAAAAGAGACTAATGGGGCACCACTAGGCATTTTATAATTATAAAAAGTCATAGAAAAAAAAGCAAAGTACAAGCATAACATGAATTGCAATTAGCTAGAGTTCTTGGCATCAGGTAATGGAATTTTTAAAGGCACACTAGAGAAGGATGAAAAAATGTGCCAAGGATTTCCATCAGGTATATAGGCACTCTATCCTCCAGTATAGCAGGTTTTGGTTAATCAAGTGTAGCATATGGCAACCTATTTATGCCGGCACATAGACACAAAGGTATCCTCTGTGTTAAGAGCATAGATTACTTGAGTTCAGACATTGCACGAAGTGCCATTTGTTTTAAGAATGTTTGGCTGAATAATCCACAGAAGTCTTGTTCATATATCATGTGCAGTGCAAACTACATTATGGCTAAGGCAATCTATGATCCTTGGCCATAAATTTGGACCCCTGACAGGACTGGAATTTTTAGCCTCTGCGTTTATGTATTCTCTAAGCTCTAGCATGGTTTATTTGATTCTGTCTTAGCATGCATTATTTGCAAACGCAAGCAGTTATTGATTATAAGCCATAATTTTGCCTTAGAGTTGTATATGAATGAAGTGATTATGGTTTGCTAAAATAAGTCATGACTTAGCATGATATAATAGCTGAGCACCTAAATTTGGCTTCACAAACAAGACAGAAAACTTTGTTAACATCCAAGTAACTCTATGTTAATATGTGGGATGGAGTTTTGTGGAGGGATGTGGTGTTTGGAAGAGGGTCCAGCAGGTGTATATTTTTGGCTTCAACTCATTGCTCTTCAAATACACTGAACTACAATTCCCATAAATTATAGATATCATAACTATCACAGAAGGAATCTCATCAATTCCTTTTTGGAACCATTTAGTTATATAAATTATGGAGGCCAAAGTTACATATTGATGACTCTTGGTTAACGGAATCCTAAACTTTGACTAAACCAATTGTGTCATTTGTGGCTGTTTGCCTGACACACTGAACAAGATCATCTGATTTGGGCTGAAAAAAATATAGACAACATTGGATGCCAGCAAAGATTTGGATATCCATGCATCTTCCTGCTCCCAATTAGTGGCCTTCTAGATTTTTGTAGCCCGGATCTCACAGCCTCAATTCTGAATCATAAACTAGAGAACATAAAGATTGCATGCTGTGCCATTTAGTTCATTCACTGATTTATAGTTCAAGATGTTGAATGATCCCCCAAGATGTTGAATGATAGGTTGAGTAAACCATCTTTATTTTAACTATTGGTAAGCATCTCCTGCAAATAGAGCTATTGCGGCAGATCAGGTTGACAGCTCCCTTATTCTCAGCCAATGCTGCAGCATCAGCATTTTCAAACCACTGTTGCATATTCAGTATGCAACTCTTCAAGTAAACCAAAATCAGGTTTGTGAAGAACCTCTCCCTTGTTAGCTTTAATAGGTTAAAAAAAATGCTGCCTGATGAACAAACAGTGAAAACTGAGGTGTTCCTCGACTTCCCTTGATAAGCGGTTAAAATGTCAGACTGGCCCAGATTGTAATCTTTGTGGCATTATGTCCAAGAATATTCATGCACCCAAACTTAGTTGTGTAATGTCTCCATCAGTACAACCTAGCACCCTGATGGCGAACCTATGGCATGTGTGCCAGAGGTGGCATGCAGCGCCCTCTCTGTGGGCACGCAAGCTGTTGATTCAATTCAGCTCTACCATGCATACACTGCACACTTGCCTCCCGCCAGCCAGCTGGTCTTTGGGTCTTTGCAGGGGGCGGATGGAGGGGCATGTACACAAGCGCAGGGGGCATACCGCAGGCCAGGGGAGGTCACACACGCGTTGTATTTTGGAGGTTCGGTGCACCTGCACGCATTCACACGCATTCAGGCGCACTTTAGGTACTTGGTCCGGAAAAGGATAGCCATCACTGACTTAGCATTATCTGCTTTCTCTTCCTCTGTGGCAGGCATCTTTTAAACTTCTATAACCTTTAAATAGAGACTTGATAGAAGCACCGTCTACTTGGCTATAAATGGAGGATTGGAGGAATTTACTTAGAGCAGGGAGGTGGTAGCAGAGAGTAGGTCTCTGTCCTACATTCCTTCATTTTGCATGATTATTTTTAGCTAACTTCCATCACCTTAGTTAAGCGACCTAAGCAGACAAGATAGAAACAAAAGAAACCTATCCTGCTATTTCCCAGATAGTCCATTTGAAAAACAAAATCTGCACACAGAGTCCTACAAACAAACATTTGGATGATCCTTAGATGGGAGCAGAATGTTTTTGGGGCTTTTTACAAATCTCGTAGTCCTGATACAACCACTGTGGTCAAACAGAATGTCACATTTTGCAAGGGGGCATATACCACTTCCTCCTGTACTCTTTTTTTCCCACTGAAAAAAGTGATTGGCTCAAAGTTATTCAAACAAGTTCTTTAGAAAAATATGGAAGCTAGAAAAAGAATGATACACAACAAGATAGATATCTGTAAAAGGGGATTATTATTATTATTATTATTATTATTATTATTATTATTATTATTAAACTACTTTGTTTGGAAGAATTTTTGAGTAAAGACATTTTGACCTAACAATACTCTGGGTTCAAATTAGCCCAAGTGTGAAACAAAATTTGGCTGTCTTGAATGCTCCATCTTGTGCATTGTGACTTGTAACCAACTTTCTCTCCCCCCCCCCCCACAATCCCCTGAATTTTTCCAGCCCTGCCTGAGCTGCACAGCAGCAAAAACCAACTCTTAATGTGTGCTTGCTATCAGTATAAATTGGAAAGGTTGATGTGGGAGTAGAGAAATGAAAATTAAACACATAGCCAAGCAGAAAAAAATACAACATAATGGCTGTTTGAAAAAAAACTCTTGGTGAGAGCAATATTAGAATTCATGTAGGTGGATTGCAGGTGGATTGCGTTGTACTCTATTTTAGAAGCACATCTAGCAACATGTGTGTTTGTGTGCACACTATTGTTGTGCATACTATTAGTGTGCATTCTGTACATGCTCAGATAATTTCCTGATTCAATTAAGATTAATTGCCTGGGGCTTCTTCTGACCCTGACCCCATTAGACGAATTTATGCCAAATATGTTTGGGAATGTGTATCTTGGTTTATTCACTGGTGAGAAGTTCTAACCCTAAGTCACCATTAATAGCAATTGGCCATTTTTTTTACTGAGGATCTGAACATGGGTCTGATGAAAAGTTTGATCCCACACAGTGGCAGGCAAAGCATCATTACTTCTCCTATGTTACATTAGCAGATTGTCAGTCAACAGCTGTTTTTAGACTAGTAGATTTCTTTTTAGGGACAGAGAAGGAGGAAAAATTCTTATCTGGTTTCAGTGACTATTTTGTCCAACATTTGACAGCAAGTTGCTCACGTTTTCTAAGTTCTGACTCCTGCTGCTGATGTCGAATTTTACATAGCCACCCTGGGCTCAACTGAAGATGCATCAAAAGTCTTGCCCAGAAGCTGCTGGAGTCCAGATGGGATGAAACATGAAACAAGTTTAATCTAAGCCCAAGCAAGACTTGGGTTACTATTTGTTCATCATGGTTCTGGGCCAGTTCCAGTGATTTCTCTCAAAGGGGTTGCATTGCCCTTGAGATCAGGAGTCCTCCTTGACTCATGACTATGCTAGATAGGCAGAGGAGGCCATAACCAAAAAACCTTTTCCTGGCTTCCTCTAATATGTCTTCCCACTTCCAGGAGTAGGGCCTGGCTGCAATATCTCATGACCTACTACCATTTGATTAGATTTCTGTAATGCACTTTTCACAGAGTCCTAAAGGTGTTTTTCCAAAAGGTAACTGGACTTTCTTGGGTTTTTTATCCTCTTGAAAATGTTTCGCTTCTCATCCAAAAAACGTCTTCAGTTCCTCCTTGTAAGAAAATTCAGAACTGAAGAAGCTTCTTGGATAAGAAGTGAAACATTTTCAAGGGACAACCAAGAAAGTCCAGCTGGCTTTTGGAAAAGCACCTTTAGGAGAACCATGACCTGGACCACTTGAAAAGTTCAATTGGTTCAAACTGAAGCAGCCTGCTTATTGTCTGGCACTAACTGCTCGGAGCATATTACATGTAATTGGCTTGACCTGCATTGATTGCCAATAGACTATGACATGCTCTTCAAACACAGTTCTCACTTGTAAAATCCTATCTGGCTTGGCACCTAGATGTTTCCATGACTGTTTACCATCACAAGATTCAGCCTGACAAAGGTGATCCTCCCCCCAAAAGCTGCATATTTGTATGAGGTGAAGGGGACTCGTGCTACAAGGTTCTGCTTTGCTGTTATTGTGTCTACAATACATCATAGAATAGAGTAGAGCAGAGTAGAGCAGAGCAGAGCAGAGCAGAGCAGAGCAGAGCAGAGCAGAGCAGAGCAGAGCAGAACAGAACAGAACAGAACAGAATAGAATAGAATAGAATAGAATAGAATAGCTCTAGAAATGAAGCAGTTCTCTCCCAGTGATGGCTTTCTGGAAACTTTGAAAGGCTGAACATTGCAAGAGAGCCTTAAGAAATGATTGCAGTTGTTACTTCTTGGCTATCTATTTTTTATTGTCGCATATATAATCATTGCTTTAATCGTTAATTTAATGTTTTATTTTAATGTTTTATTTTTCCTGCATATTTTAGTGCATTTTAATAGGCTGCAAGCCAACATGAGTCATGAAGTTTGGGTGGCATACATGTTTGATAAATAAATCCAGGAAATAAATCAGTCCCGGAGAGTTGGAGGGAGTGTAGCAGAGGTGGTATTCTGCAGGTTCTGACCAGTTCTGGAGAACAGGTAGTGGAACTTTGGAGTAGTTCGGAGAACCAGTAAATACCACCTCTGACTGGCCCCGCCACCATCTATTCTTTGCTTCCCCAGTCCCAGCTGATCGGGAGGGAATGGGGTTTTTTCAGTATCCTTCCCCTGCCATGCCCACCAAGCCACACCCCCATGCAATGCCTCACCCACCAAGCCACACCCACAGAATAGTCGTAAAAAAATTTGAATCCCACCACTGGAGTGTAGGGAGCTGTGTCATTCATTTGCCCTCTGGTAAATGAGTGAGCTTTGATTGGCAATGGCCCTTTGACAACTATTTTGTCAATAGACAATCCCTCTCCCAGAGTAGTCATTTTATGATCAAAATCTCTGTGTGCTTCTCAGCTTCCAGAAATTGCCTACCTCCCATTTGCACAATCTAAACTCCTACATATTATTACATAGGAGAGAATCCCACTGATTTCTTTGGGGATACAACATGTACTTCCCCCAGCATGTCTAAAATAAATTAACTGATGCATCTGCTTGCACAATGTAGATATGTAAAAAAACTGTGTATGTCTGGAACAAAGTCAAAACTTGATCCCAAATCCCTCTTCAAGTTTCAGATCGATATTTCAGGAGCAGAGGTGTCTGATTTAGTATCTCTCAAGAAATAGTCTGCACATCCGTTGACCTACCGGAAAGTGGTGATGAAAAGTCCTCCAGAGCTTTTAGAATCAGATATGTCCTCTCCTTTTGTGTTATCTCCCCAGCCTCCACTTAAGTTAGCAATCAGTAGCATTAGCAAAAAAATAAAAATAATTGCCTGCCTTGGTTTGTCCAGCTGAGATCCGTCTTTGGGTAATGGTTGGTTTGTTCAGGATGCTTTTTGCACTCTTGACAGGAGGCAGCTGCTTGGCTCTTATGCCTGCACTTGGCAGCCTCTAAAAAAACACATTTTTCTATCATTTGTTATGTAATATTTGTTCTCCATGGGCCAAAAATGCAAACGCCACTGTAATAGATGGGGTTCATCTTTTATCCTCCCTACTGGGTTTTCTCTCTTAGAATGAAACAAGGCAAGGAAAGCATGCAGGTTATAGCTTCTGGAATTGTGTCCAACCCAGGAGTGAAATCGAGCAGGTTCTGACCAGTTCTGGAAAACCGATAGCGGAAATTTTGAGTAGTTCGGAGAATCGGCAAATGCCATCTCTGGCTGGCCCCACAGTAGGGTGGGAATGGAGATTTTGTAGTATCCTTCCCCTCCCATGCCGACCAAGCCATGCCCATAGAACCAGTAGTAAAAAAAATTGAATTTCACCACTGGTCCAACCCCTTCACCAACAGTGGTTATAAGAGGCATTTGTACTTCCTTCTATATACCCTCTCTATCTGTGTTGAGAGTATGTCTACTCTCCCCTTATGCTGTGTCTGGCTGCATTATGAGGCATAGAGCTGCTTGCAAACACTCCTCTCCAGGTCATGTGACCAGTGGGCAAGGACCTAGAATGGCATAGTGACTAACATTCCAATTGTTTTTTCAATCTTTTCTGGAAGACCTCTAGTGATAGAGCACTAACAACCCCAGGAGGCATGCTAGTCCGTTGCTTAATTGTTCTTATTGTCGGGAAATGTTTCCTTAGTTCCAAATTGGATCTCTCTTTAGCAACCTTCCGCCCACTGCTTCTTGTCCTCTCCACAGGTACTTTTGAAAAATAAATCAACCCCCTCTTGTCTGGAACAACACTTCAAGTACTGGAAGACAGTAATCACATCATCCTTAATCCTTTTCTCTCTGAAGCTAGACATATCTAATTCCCACAACTGCTCATCATACAGTTTAGCCTGCCCATTCCTTATGATTTTTGTTGCTCCTTTCTGTACCCTTTCTAGGGCCTCAGCATTTTTTTCCTGTATCATGGTGACCAGAATGGGATGCAGTATTCCCTGTGTGGCCTCACTAGTGCATTATAGTGTACTATCACTTCTTGTAATCTTGATGCTCTCTCTCTCTCTCTGTTGATGCAGCCTATGATTGCATTGACTTTTTTTGCTGCTACAGAACACTGCTGGTTCATATTTAAGTGTTGTCCACTAGGACACTAAGATTCCTATCGTACTTACTACTGTTGAGCCAGATATTGTCTGTTCTCTACCTGTGTTTTTGTTTTTTTCCTGCCTAAGTACAGGACCTTAACTTTCTCACCACTGAAGAGCATCTTGTTGGATAGGGCTCAAAACTCAAGTCTGTCAATATTTTGATTTTGGGATTACCTGCCTTACCTGTAAGGCTAGTACTGCAGTGAACCTGAACCAGGGATTTTCAGCCCACAGCTCAGGGATCTTGCTAAAAGATTGCTTCTTTATGATGTAGATGCAGATTAAGAAAAAAGCTTTAATTGGAAGTTCCCTTGCAAAGGCTCCTTCTTGATGCTTGACCTGCAGACGGCTAACAGACTCTTCCAGCTATTTTGAGCCTTGCAGCCAATATTGACAGGGTGGGCTGACCCTCAATGACTAAAGAGAAAATGGATGAGAAGGAAAAGTTGTTGTTGTTGCTGCTGTTGTTGATTTGGTTGTTTTTGTGCACTGAGTCAGGGTTGACTCCTGGCAACTGCCTGGACTAGTCCCTGAAATTTTTTAGGCAAGGAGTTGTTTTTCCTTGTCTCCTTCCTTGGGATGAGAGAGTAACTAGCCCAAGATCACCCAATTGGTTTTCTGCTACGGCAGCACTAAAATTCAGTTTCTCAATTACCAGTTTGGTGCCTTAATCATTACACTCATTTCCATTGGCCACTTTAAGATGTATGGACTTCAACTCTCAGAATGCTGGTTGGAGGATTCTGGAAGTCAAATCTTCAAGTTCCCAAAGTTGAGGAACAGTGCACATTGGCTCTATAGTATCTAGTTAAGAACACTTTAATTCCTGTGTTTGCATGGGACTTAATTATATTCCTAGATATAGTCCTTTGGGATTGCGCGGCATACAAATCTATTAAAAATTGCAAAAAAAAAAAAAAAGATCTCAACAGATGTATGGGTGAATGTGAATGAATGATCTTCTCCTTTGAGTTCTGATTTCATTTTATTATTTCATTCAATTTCTATCTTGGAACAGAGCTTTGACACCATGGTGCTAACTTTTGGGGACTAGGATTTCCTGGGCCATGGCCTGTTCTGAGAGAGCAAAGTGCTAAGGCAGAGCCTGTCTGCCTGTGACTTGTCCTGTCTGATCTGAACACTTTTCCTGAGGTGTGTATCATGACGGAGGGGGGTGGTCGGGAACTACACCTGTGTGCTTAGAAGAGTGATTGCCAGGTTCTGAACTTCTTAAGCTGATCTCCGTCAGCAGTGACAAGAGCTTTGGAGCAGAGCTCCCAGCTTTCAGGTCTCAGCTGTGATAAACTAGGCTCAGATCACTTGATCCTTGGAGTGTGTTTTGGCATTTCTGCTCCCCTTAAGTTCAGGATTGTTGCTCTGTTGCTGATGGGGAAAATTCAGAGGGGGGCTTTTCAGTGGATGTGCAGCCGAGAGCATCAGCAGTGGGTGTTTCCAGCATCCTTGAATGCTGCCTCCTGCTGCCTTTACAAGAAGGCAGCTCTCAGGCAATGGGGGTGGACAGGCGGCAGAGAGCCTCGGCAGCCCTCTCGCTCGGCTTCCTCTCTTTAATCTTCTCTATCACAGCCTTCAGCAGCAGCTACTGGTGTGAAGGAACCCAGAAGGTAGCCAAACCATTCTGCAGTGGACTCGCAGGTGGCACTCACTGCATTGGGATGAACAGCCCAGGTGGGAATGACAGCAGCGTGGTTCAGTACATCTGGGAGACGGGAGACGACAAGTTTGTGGATCGAAAGTTTCATGCCGGTATTTGGCATTCTTGTGAAGAGATGATCAGTGGGAAAGGTGAGTGCCTTTCTTCTGGGAAACAGTCTTCCTCGTCCTGATTTTCTTTGAAAGAAAAGATAATTGTGTCAATTCTTTCACGTTTTGGCTGGGTGGCTGTGGTGCAACCAAGGTTACAACTGCGAGAAAAACGCCCCCTCTGGAATGAAGCATGACTCCTATTAACTCCTTAGCTTATAGCTACTATAGCTCTGTGTGCAACTTATGAAAGTAATTTGGTATTGTCTTCTTCTGGATATATTTTTACACCCCAATATAATTTATGATTTCTCAGTGGTCTCCCATCCAAGTAATAATCAGATTTGTTGCTGCTTGATTTTTCAGGATCATCCAGTCAGATTGCTGTTTCCACCTGGCAAAAACAATGTTCAGATTTTAGCTGTTTCATTTATTTTTTAAGCCTTACTCTTCCAATTGTATAATGGAAGCATTTCTTTACATATGACTTACAACCTATTTATAAACAAGCTGTTAAATTTCACACATTGTGTTAGTCTATAATGTGATTTGATTTGGCTTTGCATGTTACAGTACAAGGTTTTTCACCTATGATTTATGTGCTAAAACACGTAATTGTAACCATGGTGATTTGATCAATAAATTGGGGATAAAACAAACCATGGCTTAGCACATATCTAACCAATTCTAAAATAATCTTCAAAGTCTATGAAATGCTTTAAGGGAGGATACAATATATTACCCGATTGCATCTGTTGCAAAGTTATTTCCCAAAGCTGTGTTGATAATTATTGCTCATTCCTTTAGGCAATTCACAGATCAAAATTCTCCTGCTATTCTAATATGGGGTTGGAAGGGGGAGAAAGGATTACAGGGATTAAAATGATTTGTCCCATATTCTCCTTATTCAATACAAGAAGGGACATCATAGAATGCTATTTGGAGAAAAATGGGCCCATTGCCTGATTTGGCAGAAACTATACAGAGCCTTAAACTCCAGTCATAATAAATATTTAGACTTTAAAGGGCTCTAAGACACTCTATTGTTTGCAAAGAATACAGCAGAGTTAACTCTAAAATGAATAGTATTTGGGTGGAAAAGAAGTAATTAAATCTCATAATGTTATCTATTTCACCCAATTTATAAAATAACTAGAAAAGTGTAACCTTCAATGGGGTAGGTAGTTATATAAATCTTTTTAATAAATAAATAAAAGGAGTTTAAAAAAAAGTGGGATAGAATTTTTTTTCACTCTGTTTCCAATTTTAGGATACACACAATCACACATACAGACACTTTTATGCAGAATAATAATTGGTGTTAAATCTGGGGAATTTGGAGAAGCTTGTATTTTAAAATACAAGCTCCTCCAAATACAGCATATGATTGAAAAAGATAACACCTTGTTTCCTTATTCAGAAGTTTGGGACCACCAGTAAAGATGGATTCTGGGAGAATCAGGGTAATTGCCTTTCATCTATATTAGTAAATAAGAGGGAGTTGTTGACACCATTCATCGTTTTAATGCGTGAAGAATATAATAGCTTTTATTAGGTATAAAGATTCATCACATTCCTTTATTGGGTATATGGATTCTTCAGACTCCACACATTTACCAAAACATTAGCAGAATGATTCAAATTATAACTGAGCAGAATAGGAAACCTGAGTAGGCAGCCAAGGACAGAATTAATGTTGCAGATCAAATGCGGGATTTCCAAACCTTTATTTTATCTTCAAATAGAGGCTGAGTAAAAGACATTAAACTGTAATGGTCACTGACAATTGCCGCACAGCACCCTTTTAGTTACCTGTAATTGTTTTTCCTGAGCAAGAATAAGTCTGTTTATGAGGACAGGTGGGGGAATGAAAAGCACACATATAGATGAAAATTAGGTTTGGAGAAGGTTTCAGGCTGATTTTTCTTTGAAAACTGTGGTCATCTCCCTCTCTTGCCTTGCCTTAGATATTAATATAAGATATAGATACAGCTTATATCCAAAAGTTTTGGAACTGCCATTTGCTGAAATGATCTTCCTCTCACCCCCGCCCCCAAAGCATAGAATGGGAGCCATAAGGTCACCTCTTGTGTGACCATACAAGGGCTAGTTGGCCTCTGGAAAGCCTTCCCCTGTGAGCATCAGCCCTACTGGAGAAAACTGATCCATTTTACAGGATGGTAGTACTGAGATTCCTAAGGAAATGATATTAAAATGCACTGAGCCCTCGGAATGTGCTCTTATGAATGCTGTGCCTTACTTATTTGTAGGAGGGAAGCAAAATAAATCTTCCACCGTGTTTACTTTTAATGAAAAGGGGTCCTCCATTTTCAAGTAATTGAATAAAATAAATAAGGTTTTGCTCCCTGAGTTCATGTCCAAACTGTAGCCTCTGGAGACATGACTGACTGCCAGCGTGGGTTTCCTGCCATTTTTTAGCTTGTAACAATAAAAGTATTATGGGTCAATTCTTTACCTCAGGTTAGAACAAACGAATTCCTGAAATTTCTCTGCCTCAAACGAAAAAAAAAGGATACCCTTGTTCCTGCCAATGTGATGTGTCTCTCCCTACTTCATTTCTAATTCTCTGTGCTTCTCACCCCCACTATGAAAAAGCTGACCTCTCTTGCTGAATGAATATATGGCAAACCCATCTTACTCATGGTGCTACATAAATCCTCCCAAAGAGAAGATTCTGAAGGTTTTGGCTCCACCCACTCTTGAGACAATTATATGGGTCACAGATGAGGTGCTGGAAGCCAGTTGCTAGTCCTGCCCTGAGAGCTCATTTTCTTTCTGCTGGTTTGCAGTCAGCCTTTATTGCATGCCTGAAGATGGAAGCTGCATCTCACTATTAATATTGTTAGTCTTACAACTTGGTTTCTGGCCCATGGATCACAACGGCTTTCTAGTTTTGTTATCTTTTTAAACATTAGATCTGATTTTCATCAGGATGGTGAATTATTACACCAAAACACTCAGGTCAGTTGCCTGTTTCTGCAAATTGTCTTTTTGTTGGCAAGCTGAGCCCCCATCCATATATCTGCTCTTATTTCTTTGAGTCCAAGCTGCATCATGCATTGGCAATCATTGTGAAAATGCAACATATTTAACAGTTTCTACATTCTTCAAAGAAGTGTTTTATACTTAGTGCCTGTATTATTTCTGAATCTCCTTGTATCACACGTACAGGAAATGCTTCAGAAAGTGCAAAGGAATTTTGATTTAGCTTCCAAAATGGGGTGGGGGTGAAACCATTACTGAGCCCTGAGAAGAAAGAAAATGTGAGGCTCAAAACCACCCTGCCTTGATCTTATTCTCTTTAAAAAAAAGTGGTGGACAGCAAAGGTTATGGACAGGCTTTCCAAATTCTGTTATTATAGCTTACAACAATAAAGTAGCATCACTGGAATTCCAGTAGTATCTGTTTCTTGACCTGGCCTGTCTCAAAGCAAATTTCATATCAGAGTCTGCTCAAGAGGAGATGTTTTTCACAGCAGGTACTGTATATCTCTTTCTTGGGACTGGATTGGCAAGATTAGAATTACCCAAACTGGAAGGATTTATACAATGATTTACCTAAAGTTTTCTCCACACTCCATTCCATTCTAAACAGTATTCTACTGAGTCACTCCACAGGCAATTTGGACCAGTGCAGTGGTATGATCATAGGTTAGTGCAATACATTTGTGCCTATAGCACAAGGCTCACCCACTTTGATTTTCAGATGATTCCAGCTACAAGATAAAATAAGCAATGCTAGAAGAGACAACATCATCCACTTCACCAAAGGACAGTAAACTTAGAAACCGCCTACTGCAGAGGTAACACATAGATTTGTCCATCAGAAGACTGACTGCTGTTCTCCCTTCTATATATTCTAATAGTAAAGCAGTTGTAACAATCTGAGTTGAATCATTACAGTTGTAGAGAGAGAGATTTTGTAGTAAGGGGCAGAGAGAAAAATTGGACCAAATTCTGGAATTGAAAAAAAAGGTTTCGGCCCCAGATTTGGCAACAATTACAGCATATTCAGCTGTTAAATCAGAAGAGAAAGCAAATGGCTAAGAGAACTTGAAGAGGTTTAGAGAAAGGGAAGAGGTTCAGAATTGCAGTAACTTTTTTAGGGAGAGAAAGTCACTGAGAAAATTAGAAAAGTAAAATAAGAACAAAAGAGCTATGACACGAACTCTTCAGCATTAAAAAAGTTTCATCCATGAACTCCAAAACCTAATCTATGGAAAAATCAAGATTAAAGTACCCACAACTAAAGGTTGTCTAGCCTCCGAATAAACACATACAGTGATATGTGGTCATATCGCCCACAGCACTTAAACCAACATTTCCCTTTTTGTTATTATTATTTTATTAAAAATATTTTTTATAAAAAAAATACAAAGATTAAAAAAAAACCAATACAAACTAAGGAAATATAAAAAAGAAAAAAGTAGAAAGGGCAAAGAGAAAAGAAAAAGGGGGGAAGGGAAAATACATTTTAAAAGAGATAATAAAAGAAATATAGAAAGAAATGACCCCCCCCCCTTCATCAATACAAGCACAAACACTATCTTAACACCTTCTCTAATGCTGCAACTAAAAAAAAGGTCACCCCAAATCTCATCTTTTATCTATTGGCAAATAATACAGTCGCATTTTGCAGTTAGCAAAAGATACCAGAAATAACAACTCCCTTTCCCTCTCTCTCTCCCTCTCCCTCTCTCCCTCCTACCCTCCCCCCATCTCTCTATAATCCCTTATTGTATACCCTTCAAATAATGTCCAACAAAATTTATTTCTTATTATCTTTTCTTCCTCACCTCTCAATTTTAATACCCTAGCTTGTCACTTTCTCTAAGAATACAACAAAAATTCTCTTCTTCCCATATCTTATCTACAACAACTCTTAAAAGCTTCATCATACAGTCGTAGTCAAGAAAAGCTGTTAGGGAAAAAGAAGCATACACAGTCTAGCCTTGATCAAATCAGCCAACTTTGTAAACATTTATTTTATTTTTTAAAGTCTTGATATTTATCGTTTCAAGTAATGTTCTTTTTTCTCTCTTTTCCTTTTCTCAGGAATTATTTCATAAATATAATACATCTCTTTGGATTTACTTTGGATTTATAATACCTTTACTTTGGAAGTAAGAAATTTGTCCAAGTCACTTTTCTGAATTAAAACATACTTCTCCAAGTCACTATTTTGGCTTATTATTTGGGTGTCCTTTTTAAACTGATAAAACTCCAGTCAATTTCATTTGTTACTCCTATATAACTTCCTTGTCAGTATTATTCTTGCATCCTGTCAATTTTAAATCTGAATCCAAACCAGCCTGACTGTCTGTTATATTTTCTTCTATTTCTTTTTTAAGCCCATTCTTACTGTATGAGACAGTCTAAAAAGTAAGTTCTAGGCATATTGTTATGAAACATCCTTGAATGTTTCCAGAATTAAAATAGTTTTTTCCATTTTGTATTAGTAAATCTTTTCCTTTAGTTATAATCTTTAATTTTTTTAGTTGCTTCAAGTAATGAGCCTTCACAGTTTGTTTGTTTGTTTGTTTGTTTATTGGATTTATATGCTGCCCTTCTCCCAAAGGACTCAGGGCGGCGTACAACATAAAAAAAACAACACATATTACAAAAGTTAAAAAGAAAATTAGATAGAGTATCCAAAAACAAACCCAATTAGTATTAACAATAACATTTAAAATATTAGATTAAAATTAACAATTAAATCAATCATTTATTTTATTTTGTTCAGGCCAGGCCGGCTTGCTGGAAAAGCCAACTTTTTAGAGCGCGTGGGAAGGACCGGAGGTCGGGGATTATGCAAAGCTCTGGGGGCAGCTCCTTCCAGAGGGAAGGAGCTCCCACAGAGAAGGCTCTCTCCCAGTTTTCTCTTAACATGTTTTTCTCCCATCCAGAACATTTCCCCAGTAAAATAATTCCTGTAGTTTGTTAAAAAATCATATTAAAATATAAATAAAGATATTCTTATTGTTTAATATATATTAAAGATATATAATCTTTATATATTTCTAATATAATGTTAAACAAATTACAGGAAATTTTCCAATTTTTCTTTTTCAAAGTTTTGTTTCCATTCAATCTGGACTGGATTGTTAGTCCAATTAAAAAATTCCCAAATCCACATTTTAATTATGCTTTTTCCACTTATGTCCAAATAAAGAGCTTTTTAAAGTTTTAAACTTGCATGAATCTTTCACTGAGTGTTGGAGGAAAATCACCCAGTATAATAAAACTCATCATTCTGGAGATTGTTAGTATAAAAAAAGAATTTACACATTTCCTGTAAATGTGATTAAGAGGGAAAGTGGGAAATATGCCATCATTTTGGGCAAAACTGACTCTCCCCAGGCCTCTGAAATCTACCAGAGGCCACAGTTTTATGTGGGGACCATCTGTAAGGAGTACTCTTGGCAATCCCAAGTCTTCTCCTTTGTCCAGAGAGAAGTTTGTAGACCCAATTCCTTTACCAGTTCCATTTTCTGCTGCAATCATGAGCATTGCTAAAAATAAAGCTGTCTTTTAATCCACTATTGCTTCTTCAGAAGTCCTGAAATATTTTTTTTCCAATGTGTGCATGATGGAAGTTGTATACAATTTCCATCATGCACACATTGCATGGGGGAGCTTCTTCTAAAACAGGGCTGTCAAACTCCTGGCCCACGAGCTGGATGCGTCATGCACTGGCCACGTCTGGCTTAGCGAAGAGGGGGGGAAATCCTGATGTGTCACGTGATGTCGCCATGATGACGTGAGTTTGACACTCCTGTTCTAAAAGCCAGAAAATAATATTGAAACATACCAATGTTATTCAGGGTTTATCCACTAAGTTGTCTCTCTGAAGATGCTGCATGTTTTGGTACAAAACATTTTTCTACATTTCCATAAATAGGAGATACAATTGGTTATTTGGAGACTCTGTGCTACTGGGTGATAAACTGACTCCCTCAGGGGAGTTTCTGATAAGATAATGTTATCCTGGCATTTGAGAGAACAAACATAAATGTGCTGATAGATTATACTACCAACAGCCCCTTTTGTAAAAGCGCAAGTAACACAAGTGAGAAGAAAGACTCCAGAACAAAAGCTCCCTGGTTAGATCTGCATTCTGGTACCATAAACAAATTCCAGAATAAGACACATGAAACCAGGTGGATGGATGCTTTCCCAAAAGATGACTTCCACAGAGATTTGCATTCCAAATAAAACAGCAGTGGAACATTTTATCTCGGTGCTTCTGGCATCCCCGCCATCTGCTTCCAACTTGCTGCTTGTGGGAAGCTCTTGTTCCTACAAATGTTAGGAAGATAAGAACCTGAGCGGGCAAATGTGACACTTGTGTTTCTTTTTTTATTTATTTTTTAAATTTTCAAGTGCTCATTTTATGTGCCTTATAGGTGAGAAATGCAGAAGCTTCATCAGCCTGACACCCCCAGCAGTTCAAGGTAATTATATATTGTCAGTGTTTCAAGTTCTTTCTATATTTATATCTAGCATTCTGAATCACAGGGAAAAACAATCTTTACACACACACACACACACACACACACACACGTACACACACACACACACACACACACACACACACGTACACACACACAGTTTTATGAAACATACATTGCCTTAGAAGGATGTTCAGAATTTTTGCTGAAGATCAAATCTGGGCCTGGATGAGACAGTCCTTCATTCTCCATGCAGTCAGTCTACATATCAGCTTAGAGATAAATATTAAAGTGGTCCAATCTGGCTTTCTAATTTGGAAGCGGGAAAAGCAATACTCTTCTGCAGGCTGAGTCCAATCCTCATGGCAAATTGATGGCAGAATGCTGATAATTACTGTCTCAAACATCTGATGAGTTCCAGATTAGGGAAAGTGGTTATACTCACCCATCCTTAAAATCAATTGCAAGCTCCTCTGAAAAGAAATCAAATTTGATAACCACATACAGTATGTAGCTCTATTGCTAATTTATAGAAACAAAATACGTCTTTAAAATGGTCTTGGTGCACTGATTTGTGTGTGTATGTGTATATATGTTACAGGAGTTCTTTGGTTGTCCATTGCCGCAGAGATCCTCTATATTA
Organism: Thamnophis sirtalis; assembly: GCF_051295495.1. NCBI lineage: Eukaryota > Metazoa > Chordata > Lepidosauria > Squamata > Natricidae > Thamnophis > Thamnophis sirtalis. Next base: position 120,065,288 of record NW_028261383.1, read on the forward strand.
TTTTACTCCTGATGGGCATCACTCTCATGTTGATTGAAATCTGTCGTTCCATCAGCGTCCTGGATGGGCTGAAGCTTAATGCATTTGCTGCTATATTCACCGTTTTAGCAGGTAACAGTTTGGTATTGCTTCTGCTGAGAGTTAAAGTAAGCCAAAGGAAGAAATGGTCAATAGAAAGAAATTTTTTTTTTTTATACCAGGCATAGAAAGATCAGTTCTTAAGGATGGGAAGAGTTATCTTCTTCTAAGATAAGTAGCTGCTGATACTCAAACTCTCCATATTAAAGGATGTTTTTGTGTGAGGAAAAACCCATTTCAACAAAGGAACAAACAATTTCTGGGAAGTGATGGCTGCAGTGACAGTGAAGGAACGGACAGAAAGTCCAAACAAGATGGAGCACCTGCTTTGAATGGTTCCTAATTCATCTCCAGTTAGTACAATTCCTCACACACCAAAGGCATTGAGGTGGATGAATTAGTTCTCTACTTGTCATCTTCTGCTTATTTATCTCACCGTAATTTAGCTCTCTTCAAATATGTCTTCCACCCACCCCTTGGGAAATTCACTCAGTACTTTACATGCCCTAGAATCAATTCATCAAGGAGTAATTTGTTGAAACTATGATTGACTCTTACAGGTCTCCTTGGAATGGTGGCTCACATGATGTATACAACCGTATTTCAAATGACAGTAAATTTTGGTCCGGAAGACTGGAGGCCTCAGATGTGGGATTATGGCTGGTCTTACTGGTAAGTTTTGAAGCAAAACGTATCACAAAAACTTGTGCATGAGTCAAACATTCTGAGGGAGCCATTAACATTAAAGCTATCTTTTTTAAAATTTCTTATCTCAATGACAAAGTACTGTAGCCATGTCTGAGAATAGAATCATAGGAACTTGCAGGCTCACTTCTGAAGTTAGCACATGAGTGCTTAATATTGATGGTGACATCTTAACAGCAACGGGTTGTGCGTGAAGTTCAAAGATGAAAAACATCTTGCCTTTCTCTGAGTACAGAGAGCTCAGTATTAAGCTATCTTTTTCCTATCACTGAGGTTTTGCAAAAGAATGATTCCTTTCTATGCATATATTGACCCCAGGAATTTCATCAAGTTGCCCAAAAGAAATACAGTTGTGGAGTAGCTGAAGGAGATGAGAAAATGAATCTCCCATCTGCATAAGCTTTCTTAGTTTAGCAGCCAAGCCAATTAGAGATCTGCTGGAAGGGATATACTTTACAAATATATTCAGGACCTATAAAAAGGTGTTAGCTGCTCAGTAACCATTCTCCCCCTGCCCTATATACTAGTAAAAAAAATTGTTTGTGCAGCCATGTTAGTGTTAGGATTGGGATCCTCCCAAGGATTGTCAAAAGAAAGATGACCTTCAACCAGGCTAAATTGCATTCGGTGGCATTGCTACTGATTGGTGGTTGAAATATCATCAAATCATCTCATTTGGTGCATCATTTTTCATTACTTGGGAGTCCTGTGGTGAATTAAAAAGAAATGCTAACCGAATGACAAAAAATGTCACTGATGAAGCCTAGTGGCATGTCTACTTTTTCACTCGTGCCATGAACATGTGGAGCATATTTGCCTCTTCCCTCCGGAGAATTTCCCTATAAATGTTCATGTGTGCTCATTCAGCCTGACTTTAGAAGCAATAAAGGCACAAATGTGAAATCACAGTGATTTAATTGCAAAACAAGTCCAACAGGATGTTCTTACATGATGGAGAAATGTTTTAAAAGATAGGTTGTTAGAAATAAGTATAAATTCTTGGGACTGTATAAAAGATCTGTTCAGTCTGGGGGTGGACTTGTGAATGACTGTGTCCTGTCATTCCCCCCCACCCCTTTTTTCCCCTCAAATTGACAGCTTGGCGTGGGTTTCCTTTGCCTGCTGCATGGCTTCCTCTGTGACCACAATGAACAGATACACAAAAACTATTTTGGAATTTAAATATAAACAGAAAAAACTGGAGAGAAGTCTACAAGCTAAATCCAATCCTCCTGTTCCAGAAAAGGCTTGGAAGATGTACGTTGACACCCTCCAGAGAACAACCGAGGACTTCATGCATCCCTTAACAGACATTCACAACCCATCCAGTCCTATGGAATTTGCAGAGTTAAATAATATTCCTCTGGCACATTGTGAAGAATATTGTTAAGAATATTCTTAACAAGGATTGTTGATTTTGTTTTGTATTATGGAAAGTACCAATGTATGTCTGTAGCAATTTTCTTTTGTATATTAAGAATTTATCTTCTAGTAGAAAGCCATGGTGATGGCCTACAAAGGAAACACTTTTAACACGTCTAATTTGGGGGGTTCTCTTTTGCTTTGACAGCACTAGTTAGGTAGGGAGAGAGACTGATAGCATAATCCCATACAGATACCCTCAGAGGAAAATTCCACTGATTCCAGTGGGACTTACAATTCATTTGTACAACCAGGTTGCTCCAGCCTGAGAATGTATCAACAACCATTTCTTGAGATCTGCTAATAGCAGCCCAATTGACAGCATCCTCTATCCATACCAGCCCATCAGATAGGTAACTTCTGCCTATCTTCCCTGCTGTGCATCAAAAGCAGTGGTTTCCAACTTGTGCTATCAGCTTAATCTGTTGACTTCATTTCATTGTTGACACATGGTTCCACTTCTTGACTATTTGTGCCAAGTTACCAATCCACTTCTGAAGGAACCTCAACCAGAGAACTGGGGAGGTTTTTGCAGACTGACTCTGCCCACAACCATCAATTCTGACTGGTTAGTAAAATGGGAACCCAGATTGTTTGGAGCAACATCCTGACATTTGTAAACCACTCAGAGAGCATTGTAAACCACCGGGGAGCTGTATATAAATCTAAGTGCTATTGCTACTGCTTTCTCTCTTTCTCTTTCTTTCTCTTTCTTTCTTTCTTTTTCCTTTCTTTCTTTCCTTTCTTGTCTTTTCCTTTTTTCCAGATATAACAATGAAAAGGCAAATCTTTCTTTTTTAAAAATCTTTCTTTTTTAACCAGATTATATTGATAGAACTGTTCCAGCAATTTCATTTCCTAGCCTAGTCATTTGGAAAAAGTAGTAAAACAGTATTTTCAATTGTTTAAATTTCTTACTGGTCCACTGATGGACATACCAGAATGGAAATGTCTCCATGGAAAACTAATGTTCTACAGATCTGCCTGCTGGAAAAAAAGAGGCTAATGCTTGATTTCTTGACATGGGCCAGACAGATGAGAAGCAGGAGGGGGCTCATAGTAAGCATGGTCTATATCAGGCATCATTGTGACCAAAGTGGAGGAAACCAGCTTTATTTTTTAAATCCCACCTTTATTATATTTATAAATAATTCAGTATGGTGAGCATATCTAATACTCCCTCCTCCTCCTACTTACCTTACAACAGCAATCCTGTGAGATAAATTGAGCAGAGAGAGAGAGTGGCTGGAAGAAAGTCATGCAGTTGGCTTTCATTCCTAAAGTGGGCCTTGAACTGAGACTCTTCTGGTTTTTAGCCTGGTGCCTTAACCAATAGACCAAACTGGCTGTTAGACAGTTTATGCATATGAGTCAGGCAGTTTAAGGTTATAATACAGAAAAATCCTTGTTTTTCTTTAGTGGGTCTAGCACATTTACAGTTAATTCCTCTCTGCACCATGGCATTATATCTTGACCAAGTAATGGCATTGTATTGAAAACTTACAACTGGTATATTTGATGTGTATACCAATGGTAGGATTAAAAAAAAATACTACTGGTTCTCTGGGTGTGACGTGGTGGGCATGGCAGGGGAAGGTTACTGCAAAATCCCCATTTCCTCCCAATCAGCTGGGACTCGGGAGGCAGAGAATAGATGGGGGCGGGGCCAGTCAGAGGTGGTATTTACCAGTTCTCCGAACTACTCAAAATTTCCGCTACCCGTTTCCAGAACTGGTCAGAAGCTGCTGAATACCACCTCTGATGTATACCAGTAGTTAATAATATTGAGAAAATGCTAAATATTTCAAAAAGGATAGAAGAGAAAAAGTTCTTCTATGATTATTCATACATTTTGATGAAGCTAAATACAGAGCAAATAAAAGTTTTGTGTTTTGTTTTGTTTTGTTTTGATCTGTCCTTTTTCCCTTAAAACATCTTTAGAGATTTCAGCTCTGGGTAACTTCAGTAAACCTTTGTTATCAGAAGTGAAGTTTTATAATTCAGAATGGAGTTTCACTTCCAAAACCACCACACACTTTTAATAATGCCCAGAGAGGCACCGACAAAAGTTCCCTTCTAGCAAGTAATTAAGAAAACTTTCATATTTTAACTTTCCAGTGCCAAGGGATCCTTTCAGCAGGTAATTATTATCTGGCAAGCAAATCTCACCAACTGGGTTTTATACTTTTGGCTGTAGACAAAGGTGAAATAAACAAACAAAGTAATTATGAAGTATAATATTTAACAGCTCAATCTTGATGCCTTTCTTGGCCTTAGATTAAGAGTTCTATAATTTTTGCTGTGAGTGACAGTTAAAGCAGCCTGTATTATTTGAATAGGAGGACAAAATCCTTAAATCATCAAACTTTACCAAAAATGACCAAAGTCGTCTTAGCATAAGATAAAACCAGTTACAACTCATCCTGAGCCAAGTTGTAGGACCCTTCCGTTATCAGGGTACAATTCAGAGAAAACAGTGATTTGACTATAAAGGAAGAGAAAAATCCTGTGCCCAGGTTACTTATCCTTGGGTTTTGGAGAAGAGGTGGACACAATAAAGGAGAATATTTGTAACTCAAGGTTAAAATAAGGAGTCCTCGATGCTCTCTGATTTCAGTTGTTTTCTTGCAAACGTTTCATTAGTCAAACTAGGTAACATCATGAGTACTAGCTTCAGGAAAGAACCTCTAACAGATTTCAGAACTCAGTAAAGAAAAGGTCATGGTTCGAATCCTACCTATGGGTACCATTTTCCCATCTTCACATTAGATGGGGTAAAAGACCTCTATTGTATTTTACTGCTAGATACCTCAGATGCCACACTCAGATGCAGTTCCTCAGCCTGGGTCAACAAATGATGTATAGAATGTCAAAGAAAACATTGATTCGCAAGATGCAATAAAAGAGTTTTATACATTACTCTTAAAAGCCTATTTATGATATACTGAAATGCATTAAAAATTCCTACAAAGCAACTTGTATAATCAGACAGTGTTCTAGCATCTAGATGTTGGCCCAAATGTAGTTTAGAGGAAATATTGTATGTCCCCAGATTTATGAGACAAGTGTAGCAAACTGGCAAACAGATATAATCTGAATTATTGCTTTAAATAGCAATAGCAATAGCAGTTAGACTTATTTACCGCTTCATAGGGCTTTCAGCCCTCTCTAAGCGGTTTACAGAGTCAGCATATTGCCCCCACAGTCTGGGTCCTCATTTCACCCACCTCGGAAGGATGGAAGGCTGAGTCAACCTTGAGCCGGTGAGATTAGAACAGTTGAACTGCAGATAACAGTCAGCTGAAGTGGCCTGCAGTACTGCAGTACTGCACCCTAACCACTGCGCCACCTCGGGTTTTACTTTCAAATAAGTATGAGTAGGATTCACTAGATTGAGCTTGTAGAAATGTTAGTGAATTTATCATGCCAGATGATACTGATATGGAAAAGAAGACATCACTGTGATTTCTGCTTGAAAAAGTCATAACTGTCTGCTTTCAAGGCATAGTGTAAAACTTCTGTAATAAATGTTGGGAGGAAAGTGTGTTGATCTGCAAAATCCCTGTCCCATATATTCAGTTTCCCATATATTTAGCTGGATCTCTGAAATAATTGGAGGTCCATATTAACCTAATCTGAATTTGGCACTTAAATTCAAATGTTCAAGTTACAATGGGTATGCTTGAGGATTGAACTTTCTTCATGTCGTCTCCCTGTATCGTCTTTCTTCACTAGTGATGTTTGGTGGAATTTGATTCTTGCTGTGCAATAAAAAAAAAGCTGCACAATGCCTTGTCCCAATTCTCTGAGCTCTTTTTGTGGTTTAAAATCGGTAGGTGTTTTGCAGTATGGAAACATCGCCCTAAGAATGTATAAATCATGGCTGGGGTTATGGAGTAAGACTGAGGTTGGCAAACTGTTCTATGACGTCAGTGTGAGAAAAGATTTGAAGTCTGTGTTCAGAGCTCACACTCATCCATTTCCAAACTGGATTTCCTCTGTATATATTATATTTTAGCTTTTTCTCCTTATCAAATAAAGTCCATGAAAGTGAAGAGGATGGATGGATGGGTGGGTGGGTGGGTGGACGATTACTAGCTGGATAAATATCTTGTTTGGTAGCAGTATGTGTTCTTTTCAAAAGAAGCAAATAAATTCTATTTCTTAATAGGTCTGTAGACAATGTGGGGGAGAGAGTAGCCAGAATGATGTTATGAATGGTAATGCCCTCCAGAAGTATTGCTAGAGGGAATTTGGGAACTTGTAATCTCATAATACCAACAGGACAGCAAGTTAGAAGTGGGTAAGGCAAATCAGCCCTTTTCTACCCCTCCCCCTGCCCCATTTTTGGTTATTTTCCCTTTTCTACTTTTGATAAAATTCCATATTGCAATAATTTTTGCAATTGGGGAATAATGTTAGCAATCTGCTTCTCTGGATAATACAAATCCTGCAATTAATTCTTGGTTTGCCATGGATGTAGAAATTACACAGCGCAGTTTGTTCTATTCTGAAATCTTTTCAAACCTCGCTACAGGATGGCATGATGTCCCACTGTGCTTAAGAAGTGTGCTAAACTTCAGTCATCTCCCATTATTGGAGAACTGGGGAAATTCCTATAGATTCAATTCCATTTTCAGAATTCTTTGTGTGCGCATGTGGGGTGAGAAAAAGGGACTTTGGCTTAAATCATTATCTTTACATTATTATCTTGTCCCATTTCTTGATGCAAACAACTGCAGTAATATTAGGAGGAATAATAAATCAGAATGGAGATACTCATTTCTTAGAAGGTTGCATATTTATATTCTACTCCATCCATTAAGGACAAAATGTACGTCATATGTTTGTTCAATCTGTTTTTTTCCCCAATTCTTTTTTTTCTTTCTAGTTTTAGTTTATATTAGCAGTAATGTTAATGACCATTTTGCATGAGAAAACATCATGAAACATTTTGTTGTCCCCTCCAACATCATTTCTGCTAGATACTCTGGAGCAAACTTCTTCACCTGCTCAAATTAGAATTCTGCCTACCGTAGAAATGGCAAAACTACTCCCAAGAGCTTGTTCCTGTACCAGTGGAGCAATATTAGGAAACCTGAGACACATACACTTTTTACTTAGTCTTCTTTCCTGTCATTTCATAATCATTTTGGCCATTGCACGTTTTGTTAATTTCTGAGCACTGCAGCATGTCACTGGAAAAAGAGATGCAATTCTTATTTTGCAATGATTTTACTCATATCTTTATATGGCACTTTAGAGAGACAGATGCAATGGCTATGCACTCAAGATATTTATAGTTTCATGCTCATACAGAAAAATTGCAAAAGATACTAAAAACTAAAATGATGGATAAGTGGATAATTAGTTCAACAAGCATACGTTACATTAGCTACAGCAAGGTATATGATTAATCTGGTCATTGACTGAAAGAAAAAGAACTAATAAAGTCTAAGTCATATAGCCAACAAATAAACCAAAGGACCAGAACATTTTTAAAAAATGAATAACATAATGGGTTACATTTCTCACCCTTATTAAATGAACTGCTGAATCCAGAAAGTGTTGATTAAATTTCTTAGTCCCTATTTCAATGTTGTCATGAATTGAAAGAGAGAAAGGAAAATGGATCTGGGTGACTTATAGATGAAACTCGAAAAATTAGAATATCGTGCAAAAGTTCATTTATTTCAGTAATGCAAGTTAAAAGGTGAAACTAATATATGAGATAGACTCATTACATGCAAAGCAAGATAGTTCAAGCCGTGATTTGTCATAATTGTGATGATTAGGGCTTTCAGCTCATGAAAAACCCAAATCCACCATCTCAGAAAATTAAAATATTACATGCAATCAATAAAACAAGGATTGTACTTAGAACAATATCAGACCTCTGAAAAGTATAAGCATGCATATGTAAGTACATGGTTTGGGCGCCCTTTGCAGCAATTACTGCCTCAATGTGGTGTGGCATGGAAGCTATCAGCCTGTGGCACTGCTGAGGTGTTATGAAAGATCAGGATGCTTCAATAGTGGCCTTCAGCTCTTCTTCATTGTTCGGTCTCATGTCTCTCATCTTTCTCTTGGCAATGCCCCATAGGTTCTCTATGGGTTTCAGGTCAGGTGAGTTTGCTGGCCAATCAAGCACAGTAATCACACGGTCATTGAGCCAGATTTTGGTGCTTTTGGCAGTGTGGGCAGGTGTCAAGTCCTGCTGGAAAATGAAATCAGCATCCCCATAAAGTTCGTCTGCAGAAGGAAGTATGAAGTACTCCAAAATCTCCTGGTAGACGGCTGTGTTGACCCTGGACTTAATGAAGCACAGTGGACCAACACCAGCAAATGACATGGTTCCCCAAATCAACACAGACTGTGGAAACTTCACACTGGACTTGCAGTGTGTGCCTCTCCATTCTTTCTCCATACTCTGGGTCCTTGGTTTCCAAATGAGATGCAAAAGTTGCTCTCAGCAGAAAAGAGGACTTTGGACCACTGAGCAACAGACCAGGTCTGTTTTTCTTTACCCCAGGTAAGACAGTTCTGATGTTGTTTGTTGTTCAGGAGCGGCTTGACAAGAGGAATACAACATTTGAAGCCCATGTCCAGGATCCATCTGTGTGTGGTGGCTCTTGATGCACTGACTCCAGCCTCAGTCCACTCCTTGTGAAAGTCCCCAACACTTTTAAATGGCCTTTTCCTGAAAATCCTCTCCAGGCTGCGGTCATCCCTGCTGCTTGTGCACCTTTTTCTTCCACACTTTTTCCTTCCACACAACTTTCTATTAATATGCTTTGATACAGCACTTTGGCAATAACCAACTTCTTTTGCAATTACCTTTTGAGGCTTTCCCTCCTTATGGAGGGTGTCAATGGTGGTTTTCTGCACAACTGTCAGGTCAGCAGTTTAAACCCTAGTATAAAGGCAAAAGCATCCAGTGAAAATAATTGATGGGAAGGCAGCTTTTTTGTCTTTTCATCAACACTGGATACCAAGCTGTAATTAAATAATTGGCATCCTCACCACTGAACCTTTTCTAAAATTTCCCCCCCAAAACACTACAAGTATCCTTATTAAATGCAATTAACCTCTGGATTTCTAGCCAACCATTCAGATGGAACAGACTCCAAAACAAAACAAAATGTTTTGCTAGACCAGTCTAATATAACTCATCTGGTTCAGCATCTGTTTTGTCATGGCGATCAAGCCGGAAGCCAGAATATCCACCCACTGGTATCTTTTGCCTTATACACCTTAGCAAGCGGTATTGAGAAGCATATTATCTTTTACAGCATGTGAAAAGTGACACACTGCCCTGTGCATGTCATTTTGTGTTGAAATGAAGGGGGGGGGAATTGCATCTGTCCTGAATGTCCTATCCTTCCATTCATAAGATGACATGCCTTTCCTATGATGGCTGAGAGTACTTTTGCATAGATCCTGTGGGAATGAAAACTCAGATACAATATTGGAAGCAGCTTTAACCACATAATGGCTTTGAAATCATCTAAGAAGCTGAATGTGTGTTCACACATCACGTACACATGTGGCCATTGAATTTGTTTTCAAGCAAGATTCCTAGAGCAGCAGCTATTTAACTATCATGCCTATTAATGTTTATCAATCCATCAACTGGGGAATATTTCACTATTAGGGAAGGAAAAGCAACAGCTGTTTTCTTGGTGTGTGTTCATCATGACAGCTATGCAGTTTTCAACATAGGCAAAGAGGATCAGCCTAGAAAAATGATGATAGAAAAGGAGAAAGCATTCAGAACTTATTGAGAAAGGTATTTTGCTAAAAGGACTGTTCATAGATTTACAACCTCAAGCACTTTCCCCTTCCCTGGATTCTCTGATCCATTTGCACAATTTCCCTGGGCCAAGAAAGTTTGGCTCACCAGAAGGTTATTGACTTCTATCAAAATCCCTAAGAAAAATATTGTTTACTTTAAACAGCTGCAGAGAATAACTCAGAATGAAACAGACACCATAGTAACATACATGGGGAGACATCTAAAGGTGCTTCAATGTACTGCAATGTCTACCATCTATCATATATCTGTCTGTCTGTCTGTCTGTCTGTCTGTCTGTCTATCTCTATCTATCTATCTATCTATCTATCTATCTATTTATCTATCTATCTATTTATCTATCTCTTTCTATCTATCTATCTATCTATCTATTTATCTCTCTTTCTATCTATCTATCTCTATCTATCTCTCTTTCTATCTATCTATCTATCTTATCTATCTATCTATCTATCTTATCTTATCTTATCTATCTGTCTATCTATCTATCTATCTCTATCTATCTTTCTCTCTCTCTATCATCTATCATCTATCTATAGCTCTGTCTGTCTGTCTGTCTGTCTGTCTGCCTATCTATCTATCTATCTATCTATCTATCTATCTTTCTTTCTTTCTTTCTTTCTTATCTATCTATCTATCTATCTATCTATCTATCTATCTCTCTTTCTATCTATCTATCATCTATCATCTATCTATAGCTGTCTGTCTGTCTGTCTTTTTCTTTCTTATCTATCTATCTATCTATCTATCTATCTATCTATCTATCTATCTATCTATCTATCGCTCGATCAATCGACCTACCTACCTATCTATGTATCTATCTATCTCTCTTTCTATCTATCTATCTATCTATCTATCTATCTATCTATCTATCTATCTATCTATCTATCCATCCATCCATCCATCCATCCATCCATCCATCCATCCATCCATCCATCCATCCATCCATCCATCCATCCATCCATCTATCTATCTATCTATCTATCTATCTATTATCTATCATCTATCTATAGCTATCTGTCTTTCTGCCTGCCTGCCTGCCTATCTATCTATATCATCTTTCTTTCTTTCTTTCTTTCTTTCTTTCTTTCTTTCTTTCTTTCCTATCTATCTATCTATCTATCTATCTATCTATCTATCTATCTATCTATCTTTCTATCTATCATCTATCGTCTATCTATAGCTATCTGTCTGTCTGTCTTTTTCCTATCTATTTATATCTATCTATCTATCTATCTATCTATCTATCTATCTATCTATCTATCTATCTATCTCTATATACACATCTATTCTAGCTCCTTAGCCATCCATTGATCTATCCAAATATTGTCAGGCAGACAGTCACTTAAAAGGGACACCATACATTAATTCCAGTTAGAAAGGATAGTCCAATCTGATTATAAGCAGTATGCAAGCATGGGCCTCTATGTATGAAAAAAAATTGTTAGCAGAACAGAATAAAACCTGTATATTATGGGAATAGTGCTGGTTTCTACTGCCTGTTTCTCATCCTTCTGTCTTCCACACTATCAAATCTGCATTTTCATATTTTTATTATAAGCTTGACTCCAGAGCTACCAATTCTATAAGGCCCTTATAGCTTATGCCAAGGTACCATTGGTTGTCTTTGCGTAGGATTTTGCATAAGAGAGATGTTGCCCATACGCTTCAATAGAAAGAATGAAATGTAAAAGTTCCACATAATTTAGCATGTCTCTACAATAAGGTGACCAGACGTCCTGCTTTTGGCGGGACAGTCCCGATTTTTCAAAATTTGTCCCGTGTCCCGCGGCCTGTTCAAAAAGTCATGATTTTCCAAAAGAAGGAAAAGACGCCGAATCATGAATTTTAAAAAGGATGCCGTTAGAAAAAAAGTTTTTATTTCTCTGAAGTGTAGTTCCCGATGTGGCCTTTAGAGGGCAGTGGTTTCCCTCCCTCTGCTCGGCTCACTTGCAGCACCCGACAAGGGGCGAGGCTCCCTCCCCTCCTGCGCGTGCCAATGTGTGACATTTTTGCACCAGCCGTTCGGCAGCCTCAGGCAGGGGGGGCTTTCCAGTGGTGGCAGCACGGCAAAAAGGAGGCTCGGTCCTGGGCCAAGCGGCTCAGCCATCAGAAGTTTTTTTTTTGCCCGCTTCTCTCGGGCGCCGCTTTCCCTGCAGCCATGCCGTGCAAGCCGCCATCAGCAACCTGGTCTGGGTGAGCTGAGGGGAGGCAGGCGGGGATCCGGTTGGGCGAGGCTGGCGATGCGGGTGGCTTTTGAAAGGGTTGGGGGCATTGGGGGAAGGCAATCAGGGGAAGGCTGCTTTGCAACTGCCAGCGAAGTCCCATCTAAACTTCTTGGTTTGCCCTCCCCGGCCCGGAGCAGACCGTTCTCGGGAAAGCTGCATTCTTCCTCCCTCCCTAACTTCTCTTCCCTTCCTCCCTTTTGCCTCCCTCCCCTCTTTCCTTCCCTCCCTTCTTTCCTTCCTTTCTTCCTTCCTTCTCCTTCCTTTCTCCCTCCCTCCCTCCTTCCCTCCTTCTCTCCTTCCTTTCTTCCTTCCTTCGCCTCCCTCCCCTTTCCATCCTGTAAACTGTTCAGAAAGGGCTGTAAAAGCACCATGAAGCGTTACCCCTGCCGCCACCGCCTCCTCCTCCGCCGTGCTTTTGAGGAGCCACGAGGCCGCGGGAGCCAGTAGAAAGGCGGTGGAGGGGGCGGGAGCAGGAAAAAAGCCCCCCTGCTCCTCAAAAGCATGGCGGAGGAGGCGACGGCAGTGGCAGGGGTAACACTTCATGGTTTTACAGCCCTCTTTTTTTTTTTACAGCTCAGGTTCTCCGAGACACCTCCCCCCCCCGTCAATGGTGTCCCGCTTTACCCATCTTAAAATCTGGTCACTTTACTCTACAAGGAATATTTTCACTTACTAAGTGCAAAGTAGGGCAATTCCTGCAACTGGCAGTAGTCTGGATATGATGGATTAATATATTCTGGAGAGCGATTTTAATATACCCCCAGCTGCACCAGTATTTTCAAACTCGATTTCCCCAAATAGACAACCTTCAAAATGTACATATTCACAAGAAGGAGGGAAGCACTACATCAACCTCCATGTTGCTTTACACTTACTTTAAGGGAAACTAATCTTGTATAATTTAACTCTCCCCTGTATCTGAATGAAAGGATTTAATTATAATTAATATATTAAACTTCTTTATGATATGATTTCACAAACACAAAAGAAATATTTGTTTCACTTTTGTTCCTCGGAAGCTTTACTTCCTGTTTTTTAAAGCATTTTTTCCCTGCCGGTTTGGGTGAATAGGCAGGAAAAAATGCTTTAAAAGTTTTTTAAAAAGAGCTTCTGATGATTGTGCAGCTCACAACTGAGCTACCTAATCCTCAGAAGCTTTTCCCCCTGCTTTTTAAAGCATTTGTTTCCTGCTGGTTCGGGCAAACACGGGTAATCCTGTGCCAAGCCCTGGAGGGATGCATAGGTCAATACCAGGGGTGAAATCCTCCCGGTTTGGCACAGTTTGGCCAAATCTGTAGGGATAATTGTCCCTGGTTCTGCAAACCGTAGTAAAAAAAAAGATTCCGATGATCGTATGGCTCAGCTGTGAGTCATGTGATCATCAGAAGCTCTTTTTTTCACTTTTTAAAGCATTTTTTTCCTGCACAATTGTCCCGATCAGTTCGGCAGAACCAGGCCAAACGAGAAGGGTGTCACCCCTGGTTTTGACCTATGCAGTCTTCCAGGGCTTGGCACAGGAGTACCCATTCCACCCAGTCTGACCAATTTGATCAATGACAGAGAAAATAGTACAAATTCCACACTTCCAGGAAATTCATAGGACTGAAGCAAAAAGATATCAGAATAACAGAATTGGAAGGGATCTTGGAGATCTTCTAGTTCAACCTCTACTCAAGCAGGAAACCCTATACCATTTCAGACAAATGGGTGTCCAACCTCTACTTAAAATCTCCAATGTTGGAGCACTCAAAACTTCTGGAAGCAAGTTGTTCCACTGATTAATTGTTCTAGCTGTCTGGAAATTTCTCCTTAGTTTCAGGTTGGTTCTCTCTTTGATAAATTTCCATTCCTGCCTTCAGGTGATTTGGAGACTACATTGACCCTCTCTTCTTTGTGTGTGTGTGTGTGTGTGTGAATGCAATATTTACAAAAATCTCAAACTAGTCCCTTTTTTGTTGACCTTTCAAAAATCTCTGAAGACAGTTTTTCAGAAAAACCTCTTTGAATTATGCCTGATTATACCATCTGTATTTTTTTTTAGTAATTACCTTTATTATTATTTCAGTTGGTATGGTTTATTTATTATTATTATTTTCATTTGTCATGGTTTAATAGCAAGTTATGATATTTTTGACTAATTTTGAACTTTATTATGGATTGTTTTACTATAAACAATATAAGGTACCAAAAGTCTTTTTGTTTGCAAGGGAATGGAAAAATGTTTAATAAATAGATAAATAAAGAAATAAATTACTCTGGGTGAGCTGTTGAGCTGTTCTGATCTGGAAAGGCTTATGGTCAATTCACTGTGTAATCAAACATTTTGCTGTGCCAAAAATACAATTCACTGCTTTTCCTGACCATCATGTAATTATTTTTTCCTGAACTTGGTGTTGACATACAGAAACTAATCAAGAAACTAATCTGTTATGTAGAAATTAAAGATTGGAATGTTTTTTCATAACAAACAATTAAAAAGGAAGGGAAACATCATCTTGCAAATTCATGAATTGCAAACTGCTATGGGCAACTATGGAAAAACCACACTGCCAAAACATCATTGAAAATATGGTTTATGATTACATGCAAAAATGAGATTTTTGAAACAAGCCACATATTTTAAATATGTTGTATTTCCATATGGGCCATTCCACAAGACACCCCATTATACTTAGAGGTTCTAGATACAATGAATTAAAACTTTTTTACACATTTTTGGGGAGGTTATGAGTCAATAGCAGAAAACATTTATTAAAAAGGATTAAATGGTATTACAATAGCCTACAGTATGCTATTCTTTACTATTCTATGTATAGGAAGCTAAACAATAAGTTAAAGCTGAGCTGGAATGTATGTGCCTATGCTGCGTTGTTTCTCTAGTCTAGGACATAGATCTTCAGCTAATTGTAACTTACTCAAATCCGATCCTCACTCTCCCCGGTTACAGAAAGCATAAGATAAAATGGCTGCACTAAATGTGCAGGCATGTACTACTGTATATAGGTGTTATTGAAACAGGACAAATTGTTTCACAAAGTCCATGGGGAAGGAATGAATAAGAAGAAAATATATTTGGCCAAGGGGAAACCTGTCTTGAATTCTCCTTTGAAAAGGGAAATTTAGATATGAAAAACTCATCTGCTTTTGCTGGTGCCCCTTTCTCAGCAAATCTAAGACAATTGTCTAATTTTGCAGATAACATTTCTGGGAAGAAAGAAGATCTAGTCTTTCTTTTCAGTAAAAACAGTAGTAATAAATTGACTAGTAAGCCTCTGTGGAGATCCAGTAATGCTTGGTCTGGATTTCTAAGCATGTATAAAAGGCTAAAGAGGAATCTTTACAAGAACTTTCAAAGATTCTTTCCTTTACCAATCAAATGTTCCCTTTTCCTGGCTCACTTTACATATGATCCTTATTCTCAGCCTCCGTTTCTGAACAGAGCTGGAGACAGCACCAGAGTCACGTGTTTGGAGAAGTTGTTTTCTTGCTTAATAATTTTCTCAGAGCACCCTTCACCTCCTTGTTTCTAAGGCTGTAGATGAGGGGATTCATCATGGGGGTGACCACCGTGTAGAACACAGACACAGCCTTATCCTGGCCTGTGGCAGAACTGTCCGAGCTGGGCCTCATATAGGCAAAGAGTGCTGTGCCGTAGAAAAGGCTCACCACCAGGTGAGCGAACCACAGGTCGAGACAGCATGGCGTTGGCCCTCAGCTGAGCGAATGCGCAAGATCGCAATCCCAATGCGGGCATAGGAGGCACCGATGAGGATGAAAGGCACCAGCAGCAGAATGGAGCCAAAGACAAACACAACTATCTCTGCCTCTGAGGAGTCAGTAGATGCCAGCTTGATCACAGCCGGTACCTCACAGAAGAACTGATTGATGCGATTCTGGGTACAGTATGGCATGCGCAGAGCAAAAGCATTGACAATGAGGGAATTGAGAAAGCCACTCAACCAAGCAGCTCCTGCGGTATAGCTACAGAAGTGCCAGTTCATGATGGTGGTATAGTGTAAGGGGTGGCAAATTGCCACATAGCGGTCATAGGCCATGAGACCCAACAGCACACATTCTGCCATACCAAACACCAGGAAAATATACATCTGGAAGGCACACCGGACAAAGGAAATGGCTTTATGCCTAGAGAGAAGATGTGCCAACATCTGTGGGATGGTTACTGAGGAATAGCAAAGGTCCAGTAGGGACAAATGGAGGAGGAAGAAATACATTGGCGTGTGTAAACGATGTTCAACCCCAATTAACATCACCATTGTGCAGTTCCCTAGTAGGGTAACTAAGTATATGACCAAAAAAAGAACAAAAAGCATAGTTTCGGTCATGTCCTCCTCTGCCAGGCCCAGGAGGACGAACTCAGCCACGGAGCTCTGATTGCACCGCTCCATCACGTGTGCCAGCCAGGCAAACCCTGCAGAACTGAAACAGGAAGAAGAAGAGTTAGAGGGAAATCATATCACTTCCCCCAATATTCACTCATTTTGTACATTGGTACATTGGTTAGGTCACCTACTTGCACAGTATTTTGTCCAGGAATGACTAGAATGCGTGTCAGGCATCTCCTAATAAATGGTTAGCTCCCACACATGGGAACTTCAAAGAAAACATAGTAACTTTAAGATAGATGGACTTCAACTCTCAGAATTTCCTAGCCAGCTTTGCTAAGAATTCTGGGAATTGCAATCCATCTGGCTAAAGGTACCTAGGTTGGGATGCTCTGCCTTAAATATAATTTTCTTTCTTTCTGAGTACAATTGCATATAATGGTAACTGCCTGGTATGTCTCTGAAATAAGTCACAACTCCTTGGCTTAGAGAAAGAAAAATAGACCTTTCCCCAACAAAACAGGCTCATCGTCAACATGATATTTTGTTTATACTAAACATACAAGATCTGGCATAACAGTTGTGTAATATGGAGGAAATTCTGCCTCCTGCCTTCCAGGTGTAATTCTGTCCACAACTTTAGAGTTTACAAGCCAGCTTCTTCCTATCAGTCTGGATATGTGCCATCTTTGCCCAATCACTTTGTAACCAGAAACGTTGGCTAGGCAATTGCTTGCTCTTATTGATTTCGCTCACAATCCAAGCAACAGGATAGCTTATTTAAGGAAACAGCTGCAGATAAACAATTTCTTCCCTCTTCTTTCCCCCTCCCCGCTTATTTTCCTACAAAAATCACATAATGAGAGAGACATCTAAAGGTGCTTCAGTGTATTTCAACAAGCAATGCTTTTGCTTCATAGTATAAACTCAGTCAATCAATTACCTACTCTTGCTTGAAGTTTATTTATCTTCTAGTTCTAAATAAGCGCTCTTGGTATATCTGGTGACATATATCTAAAATAGAACCATTTCTAAATCCAAATAAGGATATGATCTCCATGTATTAGCAAAATAACCAAGTGGGCTCTCTTGATTTTCAGATCTTTTACAAATCACCTTTTTACACATTTTGCTGATTGCTATTCACATGTTCGGTACTCTCTGCATGGATGGAGAAAATGGAGAGCTGTCCTAGCGATTATTTTGTAAATGTAATAGCAAAGGATGATCTACTTTGCCTTGAAATAAGATGCACAAGGGGAAAGTTTGTTACAACCTGAAAAGAACCAACTGTGGGAGAGGGAAGCCATTTTGTTTAATGGCTTAGAATAAATTCAGACCAAAAGAGAGAGATTTTCCTCTCCATCATAGGCAAAAGGCAAAGGAGAAAGAGAAAGATACACACAATTGAATGCGGAATTCCAGAGAATAGTTAGAAGAGATAAGAATATCTTCTTAAACAGTGCAAACAAATAGAAGAAAACGATAGATTAGGGAGGACCAGAGATCTCTTCAAGAAAAGTGGAGATATGAAGGGAATGTTTCATGCAAAGATGGGCGTGATGAAGGAACAAAAATGAAAGAGGCAGAAGAGATTAAGAAGTGGTGGCAAAATTACACAGAAGAGCCGTATACAAGAATGAGTTTAACATCCCTGATAACCACAATGGGATGGTCACTGACCTCAGGCCAGACATCTTGGAATGTGAAATCAAATGCGCCTTAGGAAATCTGAGCAACATCAAAGCTAGTGAAGGTGACAGTATTCTAGCTGAGCTATTCAAAATCTTAAAAGACGATGCAGTAAAAGTGCTACACTCAATTTGCCAGCAAATTTGGAAAACTCAACAGTGGCCACAGGATTGAAAAATGTCAGTTTACATCCCAATTCCAAAGAAAGGCAATACCAAAGAATGTTCAAGCTATTGCACCATTGCACTCATTTCACACGCTAGTAAAGTTATGCTCAAAATCCTACAAGCTAGGCTCCAGTAGTATGTGGATCGAGAACTACCAGAAGTACAGGCAGGATTTCGAAGCAGCAGAGGAACTAGAAATCAAATTGCCAACATACGCTGGATCATGGAGAAAGCTAGAGAGTTCCAGAAAAGCATTTGCTTCTGCTTCATTGACTATGCTAAAGCCTTTGATTGTATAGATCACAACAAATTATGGTAAGTTCTTAAAGAGATGGGAGTACCAGACCATCTTATTTGTCGCTTAATAAATCTACTTGTGAGTCAAGAAGTAACAGTGAAAACTTGACACAGAACCACTGATAGGTTCAAAATTGGGAAAGGAGTCTGGCAAGGCTGTATACTGTTGCCCTGCCTATTGAACTAGATGAATCACAAGTTGGAATTAAGATTGTTGGGAGAAATATCAACAACCTCAGATAAACAGATGATACCACTCTAATGGCAGATAGTGATGAGGAACTAAAGAGCCTTTTGATGCGGGTTCTGCCCTCTCCCAGAAAAATGAAATACCCTAGTGTTGCTCCAGGAGGATGGGATTAAGGCATGATAATATTGGCCTTTTACTTAACTGACCACATGACATCTGAGAATTCAACCAAACCTGGACTCAGCCTAGAGAGTTGCCCCTGCATGGCCCCATGTGAGTCTGACAACCAATCAGAATACATTTCTTACACATGAACAGGAAACAGATAGGTGGGGCCAAACAGATTATAAAAAGCCCTGCAAGCCCCTCCCTCTTCTTCTTCTTTCACTCAATACCTGGAAGCATGTAATCACCTTTTTCCCTAGGACCTCAAGCCATGCGGTCCTGTCCACCATTAAAACATTAAACCATCTTTCTAAGCAGCTTCCATGCCTCCAGTGTCTTTTTCCCCACTTGGAGCCAAACCCAGAAGGACATTTCTTCCAATAGGGTGAAGAAGGAGAGTGCAAAAGTTGGCTTGAAACTTAACATTAAGAAAACTAAGATCATGGCATCCTGCCTCTCAATTCCTGGCAAATAGATGGGGAAGAAATGGAGGTAGTGACAGATTTTATTTTCCTGGGTTCCAAGATCACCGTAGATGGGGACTACAGCCAAGTAATTAAAAGATGCTTGCTATGGCAAATCTAGACAGCATACTAAAAAGCAGATACATCACCCTGCCAACAAAAGTGCATATAGTCAAGGCTATGTTTTTCCCGGTTGCAATGTATGGCTATGAAAGTTGGACCATAAGAAAGGCTGA
Organism: Thamnophis sirtalis; assembly: GCF_051295495.1. Classification (NCBI taxonomy): domain Eukaryota; kingdom Metazoa; phylum Chordata; class Lepidosauria; order Squamata; family Natricidae; genus Thamnophis; species Thamnophis sirtalis. The sequence continues at coordinate 120,085,085 of NW_028261383.1, forward strand.
GTGCCAAAGAATTGAGGCCTTTGAACTATGGTGCTGGAGAAGACTCGGCAAATCCCTTGGATTGCAAGGAAGCCCTAGAGGAGATCAACCCTGACTGCTCTTTACAAGGCCAGATCCTGAAGATGAAACTCAAATACTTTGGCCACCTAATGAGTAGGAAGGACTCACTGGGGAAGAGCCTAATTGCTGGGAAGGATTGAAGGCAAAAGAAGAAGGGGACGACAGAGAATGAGGTGGCTGGCTGGAGTTACCGAAGCACTTGGTGTGAGCTTAAATGGACTCCAGGGCATGGTAGAGGACAGGAAGGCATGGAGGAATGTGGGGTCACGATGGGTCGGTCATAATTTCTCAACTAACAACACAGTTTCTCTAGAGAAGGAGGCCTCAAGATAGCAGTCTCTGACAAGCCACAGGAGATGAAGGAATAGCCATCTTTTTGTTCAAACCATGATTGGCACTTTCAAAAGGACAATAGGTTTGCATACTTCCTATTCTAATTGTTTTTGGAAATTGCTTGTTAATTTTGTTTCAGATATTAGTAACTTTTTGATCAACAAGTTTTACAGTACCAGATGAGTTTTCCTTCATTCTTTGGCAAAGTAAATTTTTGGACACATTGAAAGATATTTGTCAACAATGAATCCAGAAGTGAACTATAAAAGTGTCTGTCATTGCAGATAGACAGCCTGCAAGAATGATGCCCCAAAAGATGCTGTATTGGACATACAAATGGAATTGGCTAATGCCTTAATAATTAAAAAGGTCATACAAACAATAATCAAAAGAATGACTTGGAAAACTTTTCTATAGTGGACTTACAAAGAGGCTGTTAATACTATGAAGAATTTTGTGAGAACAGACAAAGATAAATGAAATCAATTTTTAGAACATTACTTGAAAGGACTAAAGACCAAGATTGTTAAAAGGAAGATATATAATATTGTCTTACTTGATCAAGGTTTGGTAATCCTTAATAGACATTTGCTGACATCAGGACTAAAAGGCAACACTTTAAGGATTTGTTTATAGACAAGAGATAAGTTATGGAAAGAAGATATCATTAGTTTTATTTTACGAAAAGGTGATATGTTATTAAAAGTGTTTGTACTTATGATGAAAGAGACAATCTTTTATTTATATACTTCATTTCTTTTTCTTTAATCTTATAAAGTCATTGTTCTCTATTTTTCTTTTCATTTTTCATTTTATATATTTTTTTAGTTTTCATCTTTTTAAACTGTTACTTTTAATAAAAATACTATTGAAAGTATTGTTAGCCTAGTATTGTTAGTCATAACCACTATTATATTACCATTTCCACCAATTCCAGATATCTTCAGCATTTTTTTCTACCTCTGGTGTCCCAACTTATCTTAACCTTACATAAAAGCACCCAAAACAAACCAAAAGCCTATAGAATGGCAAAATGAAAAAAAAAGGCACCTACTATAATTCCTGTTCAATAATGGGTTGGCAAAGTAGAATGCACCGGAGTGTCGGGTTTATACTTAAAGAATCCTGCAAAAGTGTCTATGGAGTTTCTCAGTCTATGGGACTTCCAGTAAAGAAGAACATTTCATCTCTCCAAACAACCTTCTCCACTGATAAAAGTTGTGATAAAATATCAAATTCAAGCATTTTCTACTTAGTCCAGTTATGTTGAAACGCTTAAAGAATTCTCAAGCAGGGCAATTTCAGTTCTGCCTTCTCAGCTGATCTGAATTTGAACAAGATTATGTTGGTGTTTTTTTTTTTTTAAGGAGGGGAGGGGGTTAATACAAACTTCTGGTTTGCCATCAATGGATTCAAACCATAGAATCCAATTCTGGAAGCGTTGAACTTCATTAAACAAATTATTGTTGCATTTCACTTGAATAATAGTTATCTAGTGACCCCTGAATTAAATTAGTGACACTGAATATGTTTATTCTACTGAGACTAACAAATAGACAATCAATATTTCAGGGCACCATTTTTTCTGATTCTGCCCCTTTTGGACCCATCTACATTTTGAGTTGGGATACTGAATGTCCCTCTCCTTTGCATTGATGAAGTAAGTGTTCCAGATGTTATTTCTGTGAAAACAGTCCATACAACCAATTGTGGATTTGTAAGCTGCATTCTTTGTGTTCCATACTATGGGATGATTAGAATGGAAATTCTGCCTTCTCTTCTAGTAGGTCTCATTCAGTTTGATGAAATAAAAGTTACTTTAGAAATTATCTAAAATCAAAATTAAACTCTCACAGGTGATGGTACTGTGCTCATTCAGTCAGTTGGCCACCAAGAAATGTGTGAGAATGTTTTCTCTGTCCTTGTGCAAATTTCTTTCCAGGGTGTTGCAGTCCTCCATATCATCAAGCTTGGGGGGAAAAACTCCCATTGTGATTTTTCTATAATACTGCTGCTACAGATGGATTTTGATTTTGAAATGATTTTTTCCTTCCCAAACAGAAATTGGCTGAAGTCAACTACCCGATTTCTTTTTCCACAAATTTGGCAGAAATTTTCAAAATGTCATTTGCACCTAAAAGGTGTAAGAACTAACTGCCACTGCAGTTTGGAAAAATATCCATAGTTTAACTTGCACAATAGCTACAATTTGTGGGCTGCTTTTCCTTTCCAAAAACATCTACGAGTTTAATTAAACTTCTGGAATAAACTAGTTGGCAGGAGACACCACCTTATCGGTGGGCTGACTGCTTGCTTTCCAAGTAAGTTATTAGCTTTATTGCAAAACTGTAGTTGGATATCAAATGGGATTAATGTCTGTAGTAATTGCTTTTTGGCCTTTTATAATTATAAGAGGAAATACATAAGTGGTTTTTTCCTCTACTCTTCCCCCCCTTTTTTTCTCCTTTGCATTGCAATAAATGAATGGACTACTACATGTAAGCTGTTTATAATATAAAGCAAGCAATCAGGAAATGAATACAACATGGATTTAAATGGATTTGTGTCATAGTCTTGATTTTACAAGATAAAATCTTACAAAAATGGGTTGCATTGCAGGAAAAAATAGGGTTTGTGCAGTTTTGAAAATCTCCATATGCACTGACAGATGCTGAATAGTCAGAATGTGCAATATATTGCTAATTGTCCTGCTAACTGACCTCTTAGTAAGTATATTTTGAAAAGAAAAATAAATCTCTATGGCAAGTATGACGGACCTTCTGTGTGACTTTAATTTGGTATCATTTTTTGCTAGGGAATTTTAGCTATTCTATTTCTTCCACTCTGTGTATGTGTGTGTGTGTGTGAGAGAGAGAGAGAGAGAGAGAGAGAGAGAAGGAGAGAGAGAGAGAGAGAGAGAAAGAGAGACAGACAGACAGACAGACAGATTGCAAGTGGACTTTGCAGAACTCTCTTACTGGAGCTGGACCAGGATGGCGAATGGATGATCTAAGAAATCTCTTGATAAAAAGGATGAGATCATTTCAAATTATAGGCAGCTATCCTAGGCTATTCTATCAAATTGCTTGTGTGCTGCCAGCTTTCCCCTATATATACTGCTTTCCTACAAGAAGACTGTGGTAGGTTTTATGAAAGGGAGAACCTGTTTTAAATATTTTGTGCTTATTTTCACATAATTATAATTGTGCTGCCTAATTTTAAACCGAATAAATCAAGTTAAAGTTTGATTCAGTTAATGATTTTACTCTGGGTTTTGTCCAGAAAACCGTTCATCCTTTCCAAGCTGCCATTTTGTCTCTTTTCCTGCTGGACAATATCTTTTTTGTTTTCCCTTCCATGTGGCATTTCATTCTGCAGCTACTGAGCATGCTCTATTTATCCCAGGCTATTTCTTGTGAGGATTTCCAGGGATGGAATCCTTTCTTTCAATCACAAGAGGACAATCACTGCAGCCATCATCAGCTCATTCTCCTTTGGGGATGCTTGCTACTTATATACATTACTGAAATGCATGGAAATGTTGGCTTCCCAGGGTTCCCAGCCTTGCCTTCCCAAGGTGGTATGGAGACCTTTTCTAAGAAATATATTTCCAGCAATTCATTTCCATGCTGGCAACAGAGGAACATAAATCATTTTCACCACATCCTGTGTGGAAGATGTCACGTAAACAGAGACAGAACAAAAATTATGCTCTGTTATCTCTCTATATTTCTATATTAAATGGGAATATAAGTAACTTGTTACCTCACCTAACATAGACATACAGCTGGCTCCTGTCTTTGCTGAATGTGGCTAGATGTATAGTTAACTGAGATAAATGGATATTTAGCTCCTATAACTTCAGGCTCCTTACTAAGCAGCATATCAGGCTTCATAATTTCTGATGATGTCACTTAATTTTTTGCATACCTCTCTCATGCATAGGATCTGCTCAATGGAAACATCATAACTTTCTTGTGTTTTAAGAACTATAACCCAACTGCTGTAGTTCTGGGTTCTAGCTTTTGCCCTCAGTTCTATGCTCAAGACTTCGTAGAATACATTTGTAAGCAAAAAGAGGCACAAAATATGCTTGTTCAGGCAACGTCTGGATTATACATTTGTTTAAGCATCCACAAGATCAGTAGATGAAATATAAACAATTGCATGTGGAAGGAGGATTTATCCTGAATGTGGGAAGATTTTTTTCTGTCATTAGGATTGAATGAATGAGAACAGGTATATTCTATTATATGGTAATCCCAATTAATTGAATCATCCTTTGGTTTATCTTTCAGAATGTGCACAAGAGGAGGAACAAGACTGATTTTGTGTGGGAAACACCTGGACAAATTAGAAGTTCTCTGTGATGCTTTAAATAGTGTGGCTGATCCTACTGCAGTAAGACTCTTGTATATCCTTAAATATTTATATAAAGGCAATAAAAGAGACACTTGTTCTAGAATGGCCAAGCAATTTTTTAAGGTTTTCTGAATTAAACATTTCTTCCCAACAAATTAATTACTAACAGGACCAATCATACCATTAGGTAGAGGAAGGAGGGAGGTTTCCTTACCTATTTTCACCTTTCTTTGAACAAATCCGGGTGACGCACTGTCTCTTTTGCCTTCCTTAAAATTGCTTATTGGTCTTAGATGAGGGAAGATCACTTGCTACTCAAGCTCAGGAAGGCAAATGTTTTTTTCCCTGCTTCTAAATTTTTTTTGAGGGATCAGCCTAAATTTGAGAACGTAGATGGAAGTCTGAATCAACCTTCAGCCTGTTGAGATTTGAACTGCCAAATTGCAGGCAGCTGGCAGTCAGCAGAAATAGCCTGCAGTACTGCATGCTAATCATTGTGCCATCACAGCTGAAAATAAACTGCTGTGGATAACTATGGTAAAACTACACTGCCAAAACTTCATCCAAAATATGGATTATGTTTAAATGCAAAAAAGGGGACTTTTGAAAGAAACCATGTATTTTAAATATTGTTAGATTAGGTGAATGGATAAGACAGGACTTAGGCTTCAGTGATAACAACAGCTCTTTATTCAATAACTATGTACAGATCCAGCATTGCTCTGTCTGACAGCTAGCCCTTTTATAGGGAGTTGTCAGATGGCTCAGCCAATCAGCTTTGAGTATTTTCCTGCCGGGATGGAGGGCCTTGGAGGAGCCAATAACTCTAGTCTCAATTTGTAACAAATATGTTTTTTATTTCCATATGGGCCATTTCATGAGCCAGCTCAGTATACACCATAACTTACAGGTTCTAGATAGGAGGAATTAAAACTACAGATATGATCCTTATTCTCAGCCTCCGTTTCTGAACAGAGCTGGAGACAGCACCAGAGTCACGTGTTTGGAGAAGTTGTTTTCTTGCTTAATAATTTTCTCAGAGCACCCTTCACCTCCTTGTTTCTAAGGCTGTAGATGAGGGGATTCATCATGGGGGTGACCACCGTGTAGAACACAGACACAGCCTTATCCTGGCCTGTGGCAGAACTGACCGAGCTGGGCCTCATATAGGCAAAGAGTGCTGTGCCGTAGAAAAGGCTCACCACCAGGAGATGCGAACCACAGGTCGAGACAGCACGGCGTTGGCCCTCAGCTGAGCGAATGCGCAAGATCGCAATCCCAATGCGGGCATAGGAGGCACCGATGAGGATGAAAGGCACCAGCAGCAGAATGGAGCCAAAGACAAACACAACTATCTCTGCCTCTGAGGAGTCAGTAGATGCCAGCTTGATCACAGCCGGTACCTCACAGAAGAACTGATTGATGCGATTCTGGGTACAGTATGGCATGCGCAGAGCAAAAGCATTGACAATGAGGGAATTGAGGAAGCCACTCAACCAAGCAGCTCCTGCGGTATAGCTACAGAAGTGCCAGTTCATGATGGTGGTATAGTGTAAGGGGTGGCAAATTGCCACATAGCGGTCATAGGCCATGAGACCCAACAGCACACATTCTGCCATACCAAACACCAGGAAAATATACATCTGGAAGGCACACCGGACAAAGGAAATGGCTTTATGCCTAGAGAGAAGATGTGCCAACATCTGTGGGATGGTTACTGAGGAATAGCAAAGGTCCAGTAGGGACAAATGGAGGAGGAAGAAATACATTGGCGTGTGTAAACGATGTTCAACCCCAATTAACATCACCATTGTGCAGTTCCCTAGTAGTGTAACTAGGTATATGACCAAAAAAAGAACAAAAAGCATAGTTTCGGTCATGTCCCCCTCTGCCAGGCCCAGGAGGACGAACTCAGCCACGGAGCTCTGATTGCACCGCTCCATCACGTGTGCCAGCCAGGCAAACCCTGCAGAACTGAAACAGGAAGAAGAAGAGTTAGAGGGAAATCATATCACTTCCCCCAATATTCACTCATTTTGTACATTGGTACTGCTCGCACAATGTTTTATCCAATGGTGACTCCAGAGTCAATGTCAAGAATGTCCTGACAAATAGTTATCTCCCACACTGAATCTCTTGAAGTTAATGTATAATATGCTATTGTTTGTTTTCCAGTCTCCATGGATAAAAAGGTGATTGCTCCTCTTTATCAGTTTTTAGTTACCCTGTTGCTCTGAAAATAAGACCTCCCCAGATAATAAGCCCAATCAGGCTTTTAAGTGCATGCGCTAAAATAAGCCCTCCCCCCAAAATAAGTCCTCCCTGATAATATTGCAACACAGCAGCAGCCATGAGGTGACCATGCTCGCCACCTCCTGTACCTCAAAAATAATAAGACCACCCCCACCTGAAAATAAGTCCTAGTGCTTATTTCAGGGGCCAAAAGAAAATAAGACCCTGTCTTATTTTGGGGAAAATATGGTAATTAGCTTGTTAGCCTGTGTATACCTTAGTTTATTTTTCCAACCTTCCTTTCCTTACTTGCATCATTGACTGTTTTTTCCTATAGAAAGCTTGTCATCTATAAAGTAATAATGCAAGGCATAAGAGTCACTACAGCAAGAAAAGGCTGGACTTGCTTTAGACATGATCCTACTCCAATGTAATGCTGCTTTGGAAGTGGATGTGATCCATTAAAATGGTCTCACCCTGACTTGCTGTTGCTGTCCCCAAAATACTCAGATAGCAGCATGGTCATGATAAGCATGAATGTTTAGACATGTACCTTGTACACATATGTTGATCTTTAAAAAGGGAATAAAGGTAACTTTAAGATAGGTGGACTTCAACTTTCAGAATTTCCTAGCCAGCTTTGCTAAGAATTCTGGGAATTGCAATCCAGCTGGCTGAAGTCGGGAAGCTCTGCCTTAAATATAATGTTCTTTTTTCTGAGTACAATTGCATAGGATGGTAGCTGCCTGGTGTCTCTCTAAAATAAGTCACAACTCCCTGGCTTACAGAAAGAAAAATAGACAGACTCCCCTCCCCCCCCCCCAAAAAAAAAAAACAGGCTCATCCTCACCAGGATATTTTGTTTATACTAAACATACAAGATCTGGCATAACAGTTTTGTAATATGGAGGAAATTCTGCCTCCTGCCTTCCAGGTGTAATTCTGTCCACAATTTTAGAGTTTACAAGCCAGCTTCTCCCTATCAGTCTGGATATCTGCCATCTTTGCACAACCACTTTGTAACCATAAACATTGGCTGGGCAATTGCTTGCTGTTATTGATTTCTCTCACAATCCAAGCAACAGGATAGCTTATTTAAAGAAGCAGCTGCAGACAAACAATTTCTTCCCTCTTCTTCACCCCCCCCTTTTTTGTACAAAAACCACATAATCAGAGACATCTAAAGGTGCTGCAGGGGATTGCAACAAGCAGTGCCTTTGTTTATAATATAAGCCCAGAACTGCAACGGCAAACTTATTGGTACAGTTGTATATCAATGTAAAGCAAATCACTCAGTTGCCTACTCATGCTTGAACTTAATTTATCTATTACCTTCTAATTCTTAACAAACACTTTTGGTGAAATATATGTAAAATACTGGTACAACCATTTCTAAATCCAAATAAGGATCTGATCTCCATGCATTAGCAAAATAAACAATGTGGGCTCTCTTGATTTTCAGGAGCTCTTTTGCAAATTGCCTCTTTACATATTCTGCTTATTGCTCCTCGCACGTCTGGTACTCTATGCTTGGAAGCAGAAAATGGAGAGCTATCCTAGCAATTATTTTGAATTGCAATAGCAAAGGATGAGCTACTTTGCCTTGAAATAAGTTGCACAACGGGAAAGTTTGTTACATTCTGAGAACAGCCAACTGTGGGAGAGGGAAGCCATTTTATATTTATATAAATTCATTTATAAATTTATGAAGCCATTTATAAATTCAGACCAAAAGAGAGACATTTTCCTCTCCATCCTAGAGACTTCCATGGCTTTCTTCTTGACGATCTACACCACAGAAAGCTAATCAGATAGATAGATAGATAGATAGATAGATAGATAGATAGATAGATAGATAGATAGATAGATAGATAGATAGATAGATAGATAGATGATAGATAGAGATAGAGATAGAGATAGAGATAGAGATAGAGATAGAGATAGAGATAGAGATAGAGATAGAGATAGAGATAGAGATAGAGATATATAGATAGATATAGATATAGATATAGATATAGATATAGATATAGATATAGATATAGATATAGATATAGATATAGATATAGATATAGATATAGATATAGATATAGATATAGATATAGATATAGATATAGATATAGATATAGATATAGATATAGATATAGATATAGATATAGATATAGATATAGATATATAACACTGCCAACACCACCTCCCCCCACCCCTGCATGTCTGGTTATGTTGACTGGAGCTGATGGAAAATGGAGCATCCAGACATTTACCTGTACCACTCAATTCTAGAAGTGAGGCAATGACAGGTAGAGTATAGGAAAAGATCACATCCTTTCTAGAACAGACCAAAGATCTGCCTACATATCCAAACCACAAAGGTCTCTTAGATGCCTTAGTAAAATCCAATCAAAGGCAGTAATCTTTCCCCTGCCTCCCGCAACTGAGTAATTAGAGCTAACCTAGCCTCTATACACTCTATATACTCTTTATATACATCTTGCCACTGGATATAACAGTGAATTCTTAACATGGCATATAGGACTATATGCATTTGGAAGGAAATCCCATTGAATATAGTGAGACTTAATTCTGAGAATATAACAGAACAACAGAATAACAGAGTTGGAAGAGGCCTTGGAGATCTTCTACTCCAACCCCTTGCTGAAATAGAAAACCCTATGCCATTTCAGACAGATAATTGTCCTTTTAAAAGACTTCCATGTTGGAGCACCTACTATTTCTAGAGGCAAGCCATTCCACTAATTAATTGTTCTAACTGTCAGGAAATTTCTCCTAACTTAATATAAGGGGTATTGTGGTATGATGTTAAAGTGCTGGAGTAGGTCTCAGGTTCTCAGGACAGGACTCAGATTTGAATCCTCCTTTATGCATTGAAGCCATCTAAGTGCCTTTTCACTCTCACTCATCCTGGGGGAATCAAAAATGTCATCTTCATTGGATCAGCCTGAAAGATTATGGTCTCTACCTTAAAGCAACCATCCCTATCTTCTAGATGATAGGATATCAAGTCTAATCATCCAAGAAAAACCTGGCCATGCTGAGAGGGCAGAGGGAAGCCCATTAGGAAAAAGTAATATATTAGGATGCATGGTATGAAGTTATTCTTTTATTTATCTTGAATGTTCTGTTCATGGATATCATAGGGAAATTTCAAAGTCCACTATGTAGAAAAAGACAAACTGGCTTCTAGCTATTTTCTCCACATTGAGAACAAAATTACCTCCTATCTCATCACCTAAAGAATAAAGGCAACAACAACAACAACAACAACACTATTTTCACTCAATTGCTTTGCTTCGAGTGTCTTTTCTTCCACTTTCTGCCATATCCTTTTTGAGGTTGGGTGATCAGAAAAAGCATAGGCTATCAAAATACAACTCCAATTAGTTTACTATAAAGATCTAATGTTTAGCTGTATTTTAAAATTCTTTCTTTTTAATTTCTAGAATTATTTCATTATAACCATATGCACCATAATTCTTAGATTTCTGTCCTGGATAGGGAAAATGGACAAACTTATTGCTTTGTGAATAGAATTACTTCTCCTTGTCTTTTCTTTGTACTTCCTCTCCACAGTTGCTAGTACAAAAGGAGAAATTTATTAATATAGGTTTTTTTTTTGTTATTCATTGTATTTCTTCCCATTACAGATAACAGGAGCTACTATGGAACGTAGGAATAAGGTTTGGTTCTTTTTTTCTCTGACCACATCTCTGCCAAATTTTAATTCAAATTTTATCTCTAATATCATTACAGCAACTTTGATTATTTCATTTACAGGATTTAAATCAATGTCTAGTTTAGACCAATATGTATTCAAACAAATGCTAAGCTTAGGCATAGATTATTTTTTTCTGAGAGAGAGAGGGCGGGGAGGGAGGGAGAGAGAGAGAGAGATTTAAAAAAAACAAGAAAACTTTTATTGTGCTATTAAATAGCACAGATCATATTGATATGGTTTTTATTGGTCGCAATGCAAAATCTGCATTTTGCAAATCTCTTAGATTTATCTGAGCCACCAGTTGCTGGAAGAAGAATAACACAATATGGCACCAGATGCAAACCATGTTTGATACTGGAGGTCAGAAATTTACTGAACACTGAAAGATCTGAAAATCTACACAGTCACCTTTTGATTTTCTGAAGCAAACACTGTGGCCATGCAAATTATTCCCCAATCCCTCCAGACATAAAATGATTTCAAAGTGAGAGTTGAGAATCTCAAGGAGTTGCATGCCTTTCTTTGGCTCTTAAAACAAGCTCTGATCATAGACAGAATAATTGTAATCCCCTTGTGCAGATGTCTTTTCATAAGGTATAGTGACACCCATTCCTATTTCAGCTGCAAATTGTAAGTCTGCTTCTATTAGAAAATCACATATGAAATTGACCTTCTTGTTGATGGGTCAAATATGCCAATGAATGAATCAGAAAATGCCTGATGTGTAAAAATTTCTAGCTGTTCTATTTTCCATTTCGCAAATATAATAACCAATTTCTTAGAATTCACTGGGGGAAATAAATGAAATAGCATTTGAGGAAGAATCTGTATATTTTATAGCAATAACGAACTGCTTTTTAGAAAAAGCACAGAAGAACTTTTAATGGCATACCAGGGCAAAAACAAATTGGTTTTAAGATATTTACATCCAGTTAATATGATTACTCTTACATCTAAAATATTTTCCTCCTGCTGACACTTAAAATATACAGATTGATGATAATTTTTTAAAGGACTTTAGGTTTATCAGAAATCTTAAGCTCTGCACCTTTGCTTTATGATTAATAAAATCAAATTCCTTTATTCTTGGTAAAACATGTTTAAATCAACACTGTGTGTGCTATGCAAAGAAAAGATTTCCAGAAAAAAAATTATGCTACAAATCTATAGGATTTTAAATTTTTAAATCTTTAGGGTCATTGATAATTGGAGATATTTCAGAATAAAATTCTTAGGGATTCCATGAGGTCTATTTGGAAAAAATATATATTAAAAAATACATTTATCATCAAGGTTAACACAATCAAGACATACAACCCTATTACAGTAAAAGGAATCCATCATTTCATGATATTCAAGAATCCATTAAATAATACCTATTGTCTGAACTATTACTCAGATAATCCAATAGTCAAACAATGCCTAAAGAAAATTAATACAAAAAACATACTGAGCTCAAGTATGAATTTACTTGCATTATTTTGGTTTTCCAGGTATACAGGCTTCATGAGATCCAGAGATGAAATGATATCAATGCCAAAAGTATTTGATCTTTCAAGTATCAAATAAAAATGGAGTGATCATTTAGCATGAAGTCCCATGGTGTCAGACATAGCCCATTATAAGATGAAAGTGCTACTTGGGAAGTCCCAAAGTGCACCTATACCTTTGTCATGAGCTGAAGGACCAAAGCATCTCTTGGGGACTATAGGAACAAAGAAGCATGAACTTTGTTCTGCCTTTGACTTATATCCATAGCTAATAATGATGACAAGCTATTTTGAACTCTATAGAGGTTGGTTGACATAGTATGTGGATTTTGAAGGTCTAATGTAAATCGCTTATCAAAAACTCAGGAGGCTACTTTTCTGAATTATTTCCATGTTTTGGAGGTATATTGTTATTGTCCATAAAATTAGAAATAGGCTACCATTTATATAAAGATCCTCTTGGAAACTTTTCACAGGAGTTCTTGAAAAGAGCACTTTTATAATATAATGTTTTGCCTAATCTTGTTGATATGATTTGTTTCAACAGATACCTTCCTTAGAAGGATTTTTAATTGACATCTAGGGAAGAAATGGTTCTGTTAAAGACGAGCCTACAATTGTGATGGAATGAAGAGCCTGTAAATAGACAGCTTTTAAGAAGATTTTGAATAACCATTTGCCTGAAGTGGTGTAGGGTTTCCTGCCTAAGCAGGGGGTTGGACTAGAAGGTCTCTTCCAATTCTGTTATTCTATTCTAATTATTTTTGGAAATTGCTTCTTAATTGTGTTTCAGATATTAGTAACTTTTTGATCAACAAGTTTTATAGCACCAGGTGAGTTTCCTTCAATACTTAGTGAAGTAAGTTTTAAGTACAAAAATGTTTTTTTTTTTAATAAACAACTAACTGATGTTTAAAACTCTGATTTTGGAAAGTTAAAAATGGACTAAAGACCAAAGTGGATTTGAATTAATATTTTGGAATTAATTATAAGAATACTATTCTGGAAAAAAATGTTTTTATTTCAATTCTCTTAAAAAAAATGATAGGATGAAACTTGAAGGATGGAACTAGAAGGGACCTGGAAAAAGAAAAGATTACAATTAAATGAGAAGAACACTTAAGTTTGCCTTACTAATACAGAATCTAGCAAATTGTTTTAAAATTGGGCACACTGAAAGATATTTGTAAACAATGAAGCCAGACGTAAAAGAACTATAAAAGTGTCTTTGCAGATAGACAATCTGCAAGAATGATACTTAAAAAAAATGCTATATTGGACATACAAATGAAATTGGCTAATGTCTTAATAATTAAAAAGATTACATATTACTTTTCATCTTTTTAAACTGCTACTTTTAATAAAGATACTATTAAAAGTATTGTTAGCCTAGTATTGTTAGTCATAGCAACTATTATATTGCCATTTCCATCAGTTCTAGATAGCTTCAATATGTTTTTTTCTACCTCTGATGTCCTAACTTATCTTAACCATACATAAAAGCAGCCAAAACAAATCAAAAGCCTATAACCATGATGCAATATCCTATGGCACATGTGCCACGGGTGGCATGCCGGGCCACATTTGCTGGTATGGCAGCCATTAGCTCCAGTACACACGTGCACACTGGCCAAATGATTTTCAACCTTCTGGAGGACCAGGGGAGACTGTTTTCACCTCCCCTCCGCAGGCCTCAAGAAAGCCTCTGGAGCCTAGAGAGGGCGAAAAACAGGCCCTATGGGTAAGGTGACCAGATTTTCAGATTGGTAAAGAGGGACACCTTTGACCGGTGGGGGGAGGGGGGGTCTTGATTAAAAATTTTATACGAAGCAAGAAAAATTTTCATAAAACGCAAAAATAGTATTGTAATATTTTTTTTTATTTCAACATAACTACAATTTACAAATATAAATTGTAACTGTTGCCAAACATCAAATTTTTGATCATGTGACCATGAGGATGCTGCAACGGTCGCTAAGTGTGAAAATGGTCGCTAAGTGTGAAAAATGGTCATCAGTCACTTTTTTCAATGCCATTGTAACTTTGGTCACTATACCACCTTTCTTGCCACAGTTCTTAAGTGAATAACTGCAGCTGGTATTTTGTATTTTGGATAGAATCTTTTTTAAATAGTCTAAGACAATTTAAAAAAAGAATCCACACAGAATAAAACTATTTTAAAAAATCCTATGCACAATAAATAAAATATTATTTTAAAATACATTAAAAAAATAAAAGAAAAAACCCAGATCACTTACCAACAGGCAGGAACTCCAAGTCAATCCAGAATGATGTAGATGTTAATACAAAGAACTGAGCAAATTAAAATGGTGAAAATAGTCAGGGAAATATTTTTCAAAGAAACTTTGCCACCATTTTTTCCACACTAGCCGACCTCCAACCTCCGTGCCCCTCCCCTCCGGAAAATCCAGGAAGGAACACTCGCGACTTCTCTAGCCAAGTATTTCCTGGAGCTCTATGGTACTTGGTTATCTTTTCTTATAAAATGAGGTAAAAGGGGCGCGGGGAGGTCTGTTTTCTTGCTTTAACATTTTAATATCTTCAATGAAAGTACTGAGACAGAGAGAGAGGTTAGTTAGACAGAGTGCCTTTTGTCTTGCCCCGATTAGGATTTCTTAAGCAAATCCACTGGGCTTTCAACATGAAACCAAAAAATCAGGACTTTTTAAAAACGCTCGGGACACGGGACAAATTGTTAAAAATTGTGACTGTCCCGCCAAAATTGGGACGTCTGATCACCTTACCTATGGGCTAACCTAATATTTGTTCCCAAACTTTCGGTTGGGCAGTCAGGCCATTTCTCCCCCTCCCCAGGCTTCAGGAAAGCCTCTGTAGCCTTGGGAGGGTGAAACCCACCCACCCCATCACACATATACACAGTTGAGTCAGGCACACATGCACGCACGATAGCGCAAACACAATTTTGGCATGCCTTTAGAAAAAGGTTAGCCATTGCTGGCCTATAGAATGGCAAAATGAAAAAAAAGGTACCTACTAGAGTTCCTGTTGAATATTGGGTTGGCAAAGTAGAGTGCACCGGAGTGACGGGTTTACACTTAAAGAATCCTGCAAAAGTGTCTATGGAGTTTCTCAGTCTATGGGACTTCCAGCAAAGGAGAATGTTTCACCTCTCCAAAGGAACCTTGTCCACTGATAAAGTTGTGATAAAATATAAAGTTCAAATAAGATAGAATTTCCTACTTGGCATCTTCCAGTTACATTGAAACATTTCCGAGAATTCTCAAGCAGGGCAATATCAACTCCACCTTCTCAGCTGATCTGAATTTGAACAAGATTTTGTTGTGGGGGAGGGTTAATACAAACCAATGAACCATCAATGGATTCAAACCACAGAATCTAATTCTGGAACAGTTGAACTTCATTAAAATGTTATTGTTGCATTTCACTTGAATAGTAGTTCACTCATATTTAGTGACCCTTGAACTAAACTAGCAACACTGAATAGACAATCAGTATTTTGGGGCATCATTTTTTCTGACTCTGACTCTTTTAGACCCATCTACATTTTGAGTTGGGATACTGAATGTCTTTCTCCTTTGCATTGATGAAGTGTTACAGATGTTATTTCTGTGAATTGTGGATTTGTAAACTGTATTCTTTGTGTTCCATACTATGAGATGATTAGAATGGAAATTCTGCCTTCTCTTCTATTAGGTCTCATTCAGTTTGATGAAAGAAAAGTTACTTTAGAAATTATCTAAAATCAGGAGAAAATTAAACTCTCACAGTTGATGGTACTGTGTTCATTCAGTCAGTTGGTCACCAAGAAATGTGTGAGAATGTTTTCTCTGTCCTTGTGTAAATTTCTTTCCAGGGCATTGCAATCTTCTGTTTCATCAATTTGAAGCAAAAAAGCTTGAGGGGAAAAAAACTCCCATTGAGATTTTTCAATAATACTGCTGCTAGAGATGGATTTTGATTTTGAAATGATTTTTTTCCTTCCCAAACAGAAATTGATTGAAGTCAACTACTCGATTTCTTTTTCCACAAATTTGACAGAAAATTTCAAAATGTCATTTGCACTTAAAAGGTGTAAGAGCTAACTCTGCCACTGCAGTTTGTAAAAATATCCATCGTTTAACTTGTATAAGAGCTGTATTATTTAGTTGTACAATTCCTATTTCGACTATTACAAAACCACAAAATGATAGCACTGACAGAGACATAGCTGCACACAAAATTAGCAGTACAGACTAAATGTTATATTAAAATATATTGATATATTTTTAAAAAATATTCTTATCTACATATAGAGATATTATGGTCAGCTTCTAGTGGCATTCCCACCAAATAAGAACTGTGAAAAATAAGCAATTCCATCTTGTATTATCATAAAAGGTGCCAGTAACCTTGCTAATGGACTGGAGGCTCCTAACAATGATTTCCATTATAAATAGACATTCCAAGGGCAAGTTTAGAATTAATTCAAGGTTCCTGCTAACAAATAAACGAAGACCATTTCGTCCTAACATTCAATTA
The DNA here is from genome assembly GCF_051295495.1 of Thamnophis sirtalis. Lineage (NCBI taxonomy): Eukaryota > Metazoa > Chordata > Lepidosauria > Squamata > Natricidae > Thamnophis > Thamnophis sirtalis. Next base: position 120,101,816 of record NW_028261383.1, read on the forward strand.
TTCCACTGCCCCAAGCTGCGGAAGGACTTGGAAGCCCAGTGAAACGAAATAGGTCAGGTATGTGGCTGAGACCACAGATACTATATTTACTTTTTTAAAGTCTGGGGTGCAGCTGGGCACTATACATAGCTGCTTTTGCTCAAAGGACCAGGCTACAGCTTATGGGCTGCTTTTCCTTTCCAAAAATGTCTACGAGTTTAATTAAACTTCTGGAATAAACCAGTTGGCAGGAGACACCACCTTATCGGCGGGCTGACTGCTTGCTTTCCAAGTAAGTTATTAGCTTTATTGCAGAACTGTAGTTGGATATCAAATGGGATTAATGTCTGTAGTAATTGCTTTTTGGCCTTTTATAATTATAAGAGGAAATACATAAGTGGTTTTTTCCTCTACTCTTTCCCCTTTTTTTCTGCTTTGCATTGCAACAAATGAATGGACTACTACATGTAAACTGTTTATAATATAAAGCAAGCAATCAGGAAATGAATATAATATGGATTTAAATGGATTTGTGTCATAGTCTTGATTTTACAAGATAATATCTTATAAAAATGGGTTGATTTGCAGAAACAAAAAATAGGGTTTGTGCAGTTTTGAAAATCTCCATATGCATTGACAGATGGTGAATAAATAGTCAGAATGTGTAATATGTTACCAATTGTGCTGCTCACTGACCTCTGAGTAAGTATATTATGAAAAGAAAAATAAATCTGTGTGGCATGTACAGTATGATGGACCTTCTGTGTGACTTTAATATGTTATCTTTTTTGTTAGGTGAAGATGGGCATTTGGGCTATTCTATTCCTTCCACTGCTTGTGGTTGGAATTAGTGGAATTGTATACATTTATCGGAAAGTTACTCAGCTGATGACAAAGTCTGCTGTGCGGAGCAAAGTTGTAGTAGTCACTGATGCTCTGTCTGGTGTGGGCAAGGGTAAGAAGTGCAGCAAATATTTGTGTGTGTGTGTGTGTGTGTATGTGTGTGTGTGAAAGAGAGAGAGAGGGGGGGGGCAGATTGCAAAAATAGGAAATTCCTCCTGAAAATGTTATGAATGTTTACTTTGTGGAGACATCCAGGATTCTAAGAAGCATTCACAAAGGAAAACTTGGAAATAAAAGGAACATTAAATGCTCAGAAACCAGTATTATAGACCAGAGTCAAGGCTTCAGCCCCGTATGTCAGTAGGGAAGCCATATAGATATGTACATTTGTGCAGAAAGGGCCTTCTTAAGTGAGCATATTAAGAATTTGTCCAGATTACTCTTGTTTATCAACAAATTCCTTCCTACAGAACACAATCTGTATGTCCGTTTGCTCAATCTGAAACATTGCCTTCAAATGGTCTGTATGCATTCTGAACCTACTTTAACACCTTGGAACAAATTACATTGTCTGCATAATTACAAATGTTGCAATTGAAATAAATTAGAGAAAATAAATATAAAGCGTGTGGCATGAAGACACAAGAGGAGAAGGAGAAAGGGGGACTGAATTGTGCATTGACAGTGTATTGACAATTGATCAAGTATGTAAGAAATTAGATCCTACATTGCTTTGTCGTTTTGTTTGGAGTCAACTTTCAGAATTCCATGTCATTAAAATTACTCACACTTTGCACAAACTGCAAACTGCAATAAAAGCTCTATTTATTTCAAGACTGGCATCCACTTTATATCTCTTACGATGCAACTATTGAACAGTCCATTAGAAAGAATAGTACTTAGATCTACACTTAGTTAGAAAAGTGTAGATCTAAAAGCCCCCACAAACACTGTCTTAGGAGAGAGAGAAAATCTATTTTTAGATAGCTAGCTGTGCTGTAATGGTGAGAACCATTTACACATACAGGACCTATGAAGTGGCAGCAATATGATATAAATAGCTTATTTCTGTAATCCCTAAATTATGCACTAGTGGTGAGTTTTAAGATCTTCCACCAAGCAGTTGAGATACTAAGGGTTATCTTGAAGCAAAATTATTGGCAGACCTTGTGCTGAAAACTTTGAACCTGCAGCCCTGGTTTGGTGAATGGAGAAAAATCATAGCCACAAAAAATGTCAGAGGAATGAAAAATGATCCCTCTCGTGGAGATATGCAGGAGTTTTGCTGCTCTGTTGCCTCTCCAGAGGGTGGGGGAAGGAAACAGGAGATGTCAACTGAGAAATCATCAGGGTCATGTGCACCATTGGCAAACAAACTAGAAGTGCATCAAGTGATAGAACAAGACAATATGACATTTTCATCCCCAATAGTGAACTTTCCTGAACTCTTGTGTTTACTGGAGCTGGACCAGGATGGAGAGTGGAAGATCTAAGAAATATCTTATAGAAAGGTTGAGATCATTCCAAATTGTAGACAGCTATCCTAGGCTATTCTATCAAATTGCTTAACTCTGTTGCCAGGTTCCCCCTATATATAGTGCATCCTACAAGAAGACTGTAGTAGGTTTTTTAAGAAAGGAAGAATCTGTTTTAAATATTTTGTGCTTGTTTCCACATAAAGAATCATATTGTGGTTGACTTCGTGCAACCCACTAAATTTTAAATTGTATCGCTTAATTTTAACCCTGTGTTGTGGTGTACCCAGGAAATCAAGTTAATTCAGTAAAATTTGATTCGGTTAATGGTTTTACTCTGAGTTTTGCCCAGAAAACTGTTCATTCTTTCCAAAGCTGCCGTTTTGTCTCTTTTCCTGCTAGACAATATCTTTTTTGGGTTTTCTCTTCCATGTGGCATTTCATTCTGCAGCTACTGAGCTTGCTCTGTTTATCCTAGGCTTTTTTTTGTGAGGATTTCCAGGGATAGAATTCTTCCTTTCAGTCACGAGGGGACAATCACTGCAACCATTATCAGTTCATTCTCCTTTGGGAATGCTTGCTACTGATATACATTACTCAAATGCATGGAAATGTTGGCTTCCCAGGGTTCCCAGCCTTGCCTTCCCAAGGTGGGGTGGAGAGACCTTTTCTATGGAACATATTTCCAGCAATTCATTTCCAAGCTGGCAATAGAGGAAGATAAATCTTTTTCATCACATCCTGTGTGGAAGATGCCAAGTAAACAGAGACAGAGCAAAAATTCTGCTCTGGAATCTCTCTGCATTTCTATATTAAATGGGTAAAATTAAATAAGTCACTTGTTACTCCACCCAGCACAGACATGCAACAGGCTCCTTTCCTTGCTGTAGCAATGTGGTTTAGTTTATAGTTAACTGAGAGAAATGGATATATAACTCCTGTAGCTGCAGGCCCTTAACTAAGCAGTTTCAGGTTTGATGACTCCTGATGATTTCATTTAACTTTTTTTTCTTTTTTTGCAAACCTCTCTCACTGCAAAGGATCTCCTCATTGGAAACATCATGACTTCCTTGTGTTTTCAGAACTATAACCCAACCACAGTGGTCCTGGGTTCTAGTGGTTGCTCTCAGTTCCATGCACAAGACTTCATAGAATCCATTTATAAGCAAAGGCAGGTACAAATATGTTTTTAGGTAATGTCCAGATTATACATTTGTCTAACCACCCATAAGATCAGTAGCTGAAATATAAGCAATTGCATGGAGAGGAAAGTTTATCTGTATGCTAATGGTGAATGTGGGAAGAATATTTTTTTCTGTTGTTAAGGTGGAATGAATGAGAACAGGTATACTCTATTATAATCCCAATTAATCGAATTATCTCTTGGTTTATCTTCCAGAATGTGCACAAGTATTTCATTCAGGAGGAGCAAGGCTGATTTTGTGTGGGAAACACCTGGACAAATTAGAAGTTCTCTGTGATGCTTTAAATAGTGCAGCCGATCCTACTACAGTAAGACTCTTGTACATCCTTAAAGATTTATATAAAGGCAAAAAGAGAGAGAGACTTGATCTAGTATGGCCAAGCAATTTTTTCAGGGTTTCTGAATTGAACATTTCTTCCCGACAAATTAATTACTCATAGGGCCAATCCTACCATAGGTAGAAGTAGGAGGGAGGTTTCCTTACCTATTTTCACCTTTCTTTGAACAAATCCGGGTGACCCACTATCTCCTCTGCCTTCCTTAAAATATTTATTGGTCTCAGATGCAGAGAAGGAAATTGCTGGCCCATTGCTTGTATTGAAATAAAATTCACTTGCTACTCAAGCTCAGGAAGGCAAATGTTTCCCTGCTTCTACTATAAAGGAACATGAGGGATCAGCCTAAATTTAAGAAGGTAAATACTGTGCAAGTAAAAAAACACCAAGTGCTTGAAGAAATTATAGGACAAAAGAAAACACATGAAAGGTTATAAGATTACATTCCACCCTTCCTCAGTCTGGAAACTTCCAGAAGATTTAAATTATAATTTCCACCATCTCCACCTTTGGATGAGGAATGAAGGCAGTAGCATTCTAAGAACTTAGTTTTTGAAATAGTTGGAATGCTGAAGAAGGCAGTTAAAAGATTAACTTACTGTCCTATGAACATAGGCAAATTATGAAATTTGATTCCGTTCCTTTAGTACTCACATGCAAATAAGTAATGTCATTTATTTATTCACTTGTTTATTTATTTATTAAACTTATATGTCAGTGATGTTGCCAGAGAGACTCTGGGCAGATTGCAATTAAATGATGGCATTTAAGCATAGCACAGCAGTCATGATAGCACAATGCATGATTTTGCCAGCTTGCTGGAGAGGCACTTGTCTGAAGATAGTAGGAACCTAATAAAATGCACATGTAAACAAATAAAGTAATTAATCACTAATCTTGTTTGAAGATAGTAGGAACCTAATAAAATGCACATGTAAACAAATAAAGTAATTAATCACTAATCTTGTTCATGTACAATAAAAAGATACATTAGGAATGCACATCATATAAAAAAAACCTACCTAGAACAAGCATATCCTACAACTGAATAATTCTTAGGGGTTAAAGGATGGCAATAGATCCATGATGGCAAACCTATGGCATGGGTACCAGACGTGGCACGCAGAGCCATCTCTCTGGACACACAAGCTGTTGCCTGTTGCTATAACATGTTCTGGTGTGCCAGCCAGCTGGTCTTCATGCACACAGAAGCACTGGAAACTGGAAGAGCAACCGCTCTTCTTCCGCTTTCCAGCACGCGCATGTGCACCAACCGCCTGGTCTTCCGGTTTCTGGAGCGCATGTGCACATGAAGACCAGCTGGCTGTCGAGCATGCACATGCCAGAAACCTGAAGGTTTGCCAATACTGTAACAGACCATAGGCTGTAATATACAATTTCAGAAAAATATAGATTAATATTCAGTATTTCAAACAGTATTCAGGACATACAGCGTAAATATTGCATTTTTAGTGTTAGATCAAAACTACCTTATTTCCCAAGGCAGTCTAAAGTTCGTTTTATTGTCTCTCTTTGCAATTGTATAAATTTGTTACCTCACAGTATTGTCTTATATAATGAATGATCACAGGTTTTATTGGATGTTACTGGAAAATATCAAAATTAAAGTCAGTCTAATTAGTTTGTTTTTAAACAATGAATGAAGGAGGCTGCCTTACACTAAAGAGCTAGTGCACATGATTCACATATTTTTTTCCGTACGAATAATCACAACCAGTTATTTCCAGATTTAAGACCAGACAATTATATAAACTGACAAATAGTTGATTCTGGATTTAAACAACAAGAGTACTACCAAATTTTAAAAGCTAATACTTTTTTTCCTAAGGAACTGTTACTATTTATACTTTTAATAGATCAATTCTACTTCATCTTTGAATCTGATTGCCTCCTACATAGTCATGGTCATTTGATAAACCCCATTTATTTTACTGTGAGCCATATGACTGGGAATTTTGGGAGCAGAAGATCCAAAAATAGATGAAAATAGGCAAGTCACCAAACAGGGCAAAGTGTTTTATTGCCTCTAGGAATTATCCCGCTCTTTTGTGTTGTTTATGCTTCAAAAAGTACTGGGATATCTTTGTTTTATAATACAGTAACCCTCAAACCCTCCTTCTTTTGTAGACATTTACACCGAAGCCTATCCTTTTAGATCTCACTGATGTAAACTGTATCCAAGATGTAGCTAAAGAAATCCTGGATTGTTATGGATGTGTGGATATTCTCATTAACAACGCTAGCACAAAGGCCAAGGGGACAGTTCAAAACGTGTCACTGGAACTCGACAAAAAGATCATGGATGCCAACTACTTTGGACCTATAACACTCACCAAAGGTATAAAGAAGACTGCCTCTCTTATCTTATTATGTTTTAGGGATACAGGGAGCCCTTGACTTACCACCATAATTCTAAATGCTAAATGAGGCATTAGTTAAGTGAGTTTTGACCTGTTTTACAACCTTTCTTTCCACAGTTGTTAAGGGAATCATTCAAATTGTTAAGTGAGTAACACAATTGTGAAATGAATCTGTCTTCCCCATTGACTTTGCTTGTCAGAAGGTCACAAAAAGTGACCATGTGGCCCTGGAACACTGCAACCGCCATAAATAGAAATCAGTTGCCAAACTGAATTTTGATCATGTGACCATGAGGATGCTACAACCATTTTAAGTGTGGAAAATGGTCACAAACTGCTTTTTCCCGTGCCATTGTAACTTTGAATGGACTTTAAATGAACTGTTGTAAATCAAGGACTACCTGTACTATATTTTTGCTCTTGGAAAGGAAGGAATCTTTAGTAATTTTATGTATATACATACAACAAACTATCTCAAATTTAATTCAGCTTAACTGTCATGCCTTTCCCCAGATAATCTCCAGGATATAGAGCTCCACCCAAATCTTCAGAGAGCCTAAGTCTCTCTGAAGGAAATAAAACATAACTGTAGGGCAACATGCTTTAATTTCTGATAGCTGTTTCAACTCTTACTAGACTTGAATCAGTGGCATGTAACTACTTCAAATACTTCTAGTGACTGTAATCTATCATTTTACATGGAAAAGTGGAGGATGGAGACAGAATTGGAAGTGGTTAAATAAAGAAAAATGAGGTAGTAACTTTAGCAGCTTGTGCTTACATCTGCCCTGATTGCAAACTCGGGTGCATTTTGGAATTATTCCAAAGACTTGCTGAGTTTGATGAGAGATTTATTAATGAAAGGGATTTGGCAGAATATTGCTTGCTGGTAAAGCATTTTCCCCTAATAGTATATGTATCTAATGACTGGATTGCTGGGCTCAGCCTTCCTGGAGGTGTTTACTGTTAATGGGTTAGATGCCACTGAGTCAGCCCTGACCCCTGGGGTCTGTATGGAAAAATACCTGTGTCATTTTAACCTTTCTCTGGTGATAACTACAGCTAAAACAACAACTAAAACCAATCCAATCCATTCAACAAGTCGTTCAATTGTTGACTGATTGATAATCCACAGCTCTTCCATGGACCTTTCAATTCTAATATTAGCCATCTCTGGGGATGTATTAGTTACAATAAAAGGGAACATACAAAGGGGTTTATGTGGTCCAAAATTGCAGTCATCTTGTTCAGCAGCATTAGCCTCTGTCCTAGGCATCCACAGAGATTTGTGGAGAATGTCACTCCATGTGTACATTCTGAGACTGCTATGTGGTGTGGAAGCCAAATAACATGTGGTTCTGGATCCATTGGAAGTGTCTGCATCCAACTAACCAAATGAAGCTTCCTTTCCTTCAAAAAGACTCTACTCAAAACTTGGGTGTGTGGGGGGGGGGGAAGATCTATATGATCTAGCTTATACATTTTGGTTAAATGTAACAAGAATGTCTGAATACACCAGTTCAAAAGCTGGGATTCATTCTATGTGCTCTTTGTTGCAATTCTTCATCCCATAACTACATTGAGCACATTTACACCTTGCCCAATACTAGTCCATTTGCCACACGCCTCAAATATTTATGTGCTATGAACTAATCTCTGCAGCAAGACTCTGACTCTTGGGAATTCTATTTTGGAGTCCAAGGGGAAGTTTGGCTCATTAATTTTTCACTAACAACTCTCCGTGGACAATTTTGTTGCAGCTTTATGTCCTGCTTCTGGGGTCCTCAAAATGGTTTGAAATGAATACTAACTGTAGACCCCCAAAATAATTATGATTCATCTGTGTTTTTGTGAAAAAGTATCTCAGATGTGTGGTACAGTCAAGATTAGAGAGATGTGGCTTATCCGGGAAAAATAAGAGAGTGAGGAAATATATTGTAAAAACTCACCCATTAGCCGTTGGACATCCTAAAGTATCACTCACCTTTTAAAGGCTGCTAGTTCTCAGATTACAGTACATCCTGGCTGTTTCAGATTGTATCTTGCCTGCATGTCCTGCCAGATTAATAATGTGCTTCCAGATCACATGGATCTGACTCAAATTTAGATCATAGTACATTTCCAAAGGTTTATTCCAATATATTCACACAATGTTATTGAGTGTCCGATCCTCCATCTGCAATCCTGTATTTCCTCTACTGCACCTTCACCTTTCTTCCCACTATAGAAAATCTGTTTTGAAAGGTAAATGCAAGATAAATGCAATGGTTTTTTTTTTAAATTACTAGTGATATGAATCCTCCATCTGGAAGCATCCCAAACTCCTAAGTAGCAATTATAGCATGCAGAGATCTCATTCTAAAATGAGAAATGATGTGGAGTTTCCATACAAAGGTTATGTCTTATGTTTGTCTCAGGACACAAACTCATCAGTTGAATGGTGCTAGTTGCCAACTACTGCTGGTGCACAGAAAGGAAGAAAAACCTCCACCAGGTTTGCAGTCTTTGGAAGACAGTCCCTTCCTACTTCCTGTAGTTGGATAGACAATGTATCTTGCCTTTCAGCAATAATTAGTTGAAAGGGTCTGTGATTGGCAGTTGACAAGAAGATTGCAAAGGAGAAATGGACTAGATTAACATGCAGTGGGAATTGTTTGCAAACTGAATGATCTGTGGCATGCCCAAGCTCATTGTTTTAAACTAAAGGATGGATAAATGGTTGGTTGTATAATTATTTACTATGTGTAAAAGAAAATACAGAAAAAAATCCTTAACTGCAAGTAGCATGAAATGTCCAGAGTCATTTTATAGGGGAGATGGGTAGCATTAAAAAATGTTAATAAAAATAACTAAAATGATGAAACCATGATCAGTAATAAGACTTTCAAGTTTTAGATGACATGATTCATCCTAATAATGATTGACATAAATATTGTGCAAGGAAAAAATAAATATTCTGCAAGGGAAGCAATTATTGCTACTAAAAAAAACAATTCAAAAATACAGACTTCTGATGTTGCTGTGATTAGACACTAATCTATTTACCAAAAAAATAAAGACAGAAGCAAAGTTAGGAACTGACATTTTTAAAAATAATTTTGTTGTTGTTGTTGTTTAACTGCTAAACATTTTAAAAATGCACACAATGAATTGCATCATTGTTACCTGGATACCTAATGGCAGAGTGAATGTGAAGCAAGCCAGCTCTGCAAGATAGCGTAGCATTATTATGCCATACTTTCAGGCAGGGATAAATGGGATATTATTTCCTACAGCTGCCATGATTGAGAAACACTGTCTGTAAGAGTTATCCAGGAATGTTATTCAGGTGTCTGCCATACTATTTTGTTTTAAGGGAAATGTAATGAACCAATTGAAATTAATTGTAGTATAAAGCAAAGACTCTGTCAAGCTGAGCTCTTGTAACTACATGGCTATATCCATGCAATTTTTAGAACCTTGATATGGAAATAATTTGCTGTTGCCTTGTTCTGTTTTTATTATTTATTCCCTAGCTAGCCTATAATCATAGGATTTATTGATAGTTTCCCATCCAAGTATGACCCAGGTCCAAGCCTATTTAGTTTTCTGGCACACTAGATTTCAGCAATGTTCATTCACAAAGAACTGGAGAGATTGTTAGGGTATCTCAGTTTTTAAAAGGTTGCAGATTTTCTTTTCCAACCTACTGAAATGGGGTCTTTTCTCCCTTTGAGGAAATCTGGATGTTGAGTAGTTTTGTTGAAGATATGGCTGCTTAATATCTCATCTCATATTGTAAAGATGCATATCTTATACGTATATTCAATCTGTTGTTCAATCTCCCAGAAGAAATTAGATTAATTGATGTTACATCGATGCAATACAATTCAAGGAAATTATTTATTTCTTTATCAGATTTATGCCCTCCTTCCCCTCCCCAGGACATTCAAAGGAATTAGCAATTACCTAATTGCTTTTTAATTAATCAGAAACATTTCTGCCATTTCTGCATTGATCAGTGATGCATTTTTATTCATCCTAGACACAATATCAATTGCTATTTTAGTGTCTACTGTAAATAATTTTCTCAGCTTTTAGTTCCTGAAGAATCTAACTATAGGTAGAAAAAAATGAATAATGCATATATAGCAAAAAAAAAACTTTCATGGTTTCTATATAGTGTAGTGTAAACTGATATCATACTGTTATCCTTTCATTTGCTATTGGTTTAGTGGATCAGAAATTCGTACTTTCATTTCTGTTAATGTGAAATGATTTTCTCTCCCATTTTGTTCTCCAGCTTTTCTTCCCAACATGATCTCCAGGAGAACTGGTCAAATTGTACTAGTCAACAATATCCAGGGGAAATTGGGTGTTCCCTTTCGTGCAGCCTGTGAGTTTATGAATCTAACTCATTATTTCTTTTTATTTCTGGGCAATTAGAACAATATGAAACTTGATGTCTTCCAATTAGAAGACCACTGGAGAATCTTAAATATTTTTGAGATTCTCTGAATCTAACTGTTCTTAAGAGAAAGACAAAAAACTTTAGTTTCACCAAGTAAGAACAGCCTTCAATTCTCTACCACATGCTTTCTTCAGTGGTCTTCCATATTTGTCAGAAGATACAGATGGACTTGATCATCTGAATCGATGTATTCCTCCATGTTATTACAGACAATGCCACTGAACAATCTTTTCAGTGATTTGAGTACTCCATCTGATGTAGGCAAACACACAATTTATCTGATTTTGATTAAATGTACCATATAAACTATAGGATATGGTGCAAACTCATGTCATTGTGGCTTACTCAATGAATCATGATTATACACAGTGCAGCATGATGTATGAACCTTGTTATTACCTTCTACTAGTTCCTGTCTTTTAAGAAATTATAAAACTGGTAACTGCTGATAACTTTGATTGTGTACAGGTTATCTGATTGGTGGGAGATTTTTTTGTTTTTGTCTTTTTGTTGAAACGACCTGAGATAATGGATAGTTTAAGAAATACTTAAGGGACTTGTGGACAGTCTATCCACAAGTCCAGTTGTACAAAATGTCCTTCTCCCACCAATGAATCAAATTTTACAAAAATCTGGCAAATGTATTGTTCTTACTAAATACAAATCAAGGTAGGGAAATAGATTACCTTGGTTTTATATTCCCTTCCACCAAACGGCACTCTCTGACGTTTGGTGGGAGGGAATACTCCCCCTTAATATGGGATAAGATAAATTATTGTAAGCAGATGCTTGGAATGGCAGGTTTAGCCACCTGTCAGATTACTCAATTGGTAGACTCTGGGAAGGACATGGAGAGAAACAGGAGGGAGATTAGATGAAGCTCCTGGTAAGAACAGCTCCTCCTCCAAACCTCAGAACCATCAGATGAGGAACCACGAAGACCAATATTGAGTTTATGGCCGATAGCCTCAAAGAAGGAGCCAATGAGATGTTGTGATTGACCAGTACATAACAACAGTCATTACTCTGACATCTAGCTTTATCCAATAGAATGGAACAGAAAAATACCATCACACTCCCCTCAGGTATTACAAATAACAATGGTAAACTGCACGAACACTGCAAATACAATTGTATAATATTGGCTCTAGAGACACTGAATGATCAGATGATAGTCCCAGCAGTTGTGTATAGGTCCTCAGGAATAAAAGTAGTGAATATAGTAAAAAAAAACAACACCATGTGAACCAGCAATATCCAGATGACAGAAGCCTGTCTGTCACCTGCTTTACACTGACCTTCTATGTGGCAAAGGGCTAGCACCTTTTTAAAGCATTGTTTATGTACTCCAAGACTCAGGTTGAGCATTCTTTCAGGAAACGCTAAACCTGCGTTGTAAGGAGCCAGCATAAGACATGACAAGTACTGCAGCAAGCCTTGGTTCAGCCTTATGGAGTAAAATATTTTGTGGAAACCAGGCTTCGAGCCTCTTCAGCAGCCTAAGCCAAAAGAGGCATGGAAGGTGATTTCCAGCAACAAGAAGTGGGGAGGGGGATGCTGCCTGAAGCAGCACAAAGAAACCAATGAGAACCAGGCAGATCCCAACTGCTCACCACATCACCAATCATATCACCATATCACAAAAACTGTTTAGGAAGATGAAAGAAAACACGATTCTGAAAACTTGTACAGTTAAAGATAACATTAAACTACCTCAGATATGGGCTGCAGATGATAGGGAAGTGGGGGGAAGCAATTACCAAGGTATATTCATGGCATGAAGAAAATGAGGAAGCACCTAGAATAAGCATGTTTTGTAACAAAATGACCTATATTTTATTTTATTATTTTATTAGTTTAGGTCTGTGATGGCGAACCTATGGCACGAATGCCCCAGGTTGCATGCAAAGCCATATTTGGTGGCAAGCCAGCCACCAGCTGATTTTTCACCCTTCCAGAGGGCCGGGGAGGCCATTTGCGCCCTCCCCAGGCTTCAGGAAAGCCTCCAGAGCCTGGTGAGGGGTTGCATGCGCACGCGCAGGGGGGGGGGCGTGTGCGCAGGTGGGTGGGAAGGATTGAGTGGGCAAGTGCATGCACAATGGCACAATCACATGCACAATTTTGGCACACCGTAAGAAAAAGGTTCACCATCACTGGTATAGGTAATCAGATGAGCTAATGTGGATGAATGGATGGATGGATTTTTGGATGGATAGGCATTTGGTATATTATAATATGATAGTATGTTTCTTGCATGAATCTTTCCCTTTCTCCTAGATTCTGCTTCGAAGCATGCTGCTCTGGGATTCTTTGATTGCCTGAGAGCAGAACTGAAGGAATTTGGTGTTTGTGTCAGTACTGTCTCTCCAAGTTTCATATGTTCTTATCATAATCAACTGCAGCCTAAGAACTGTGAAGGCGCCTCATGGAAAAGTAAGTCATTCACACAGGGATGAGCACCAGAACACAAGCATAACTAAAAATAAAAATACCCAAGATGGCAAAAATGATTTAGGCAAATAACTTGCTGACAAAATTCAAATCACCAGTCTTTGGAGACAAAGATTTACAATACATTCCCTTTGATAGCTTTGATATTTAAGAACCATGAGTGATTTGTAGCTGGAATATAAGTCAGTTCATTAACTAGAAGCATACAATTTTTGTTTCAAAATTATGGAATGCTAATGTCTTGGCATATATATATATATATATTCTGTCCAATTAGTAAATATGGTCAAACCAATTGTAAAATATTTACAAAAGACATTACTACTTGTTCCCAGCACAGAAAACAATACATTGGCTATGAACCACTACTGCATCATAAGTAACAAAAAGTGAGTGTTTTTGACATCATTATGATGAATAATGCAATTCTGTGCCTAACATGACCCTAACATGGCCCTTTAAAGAAAAAAAATGACCTTTCTCTGCCTTTAAAATGTAGAGTTAAAAGTAAGGGAGAATACATCTTTCATTTTGACATACTGGAGCAGTTTTAACATTTTTTTAAAAGTTCTGAGTCTTCTTTTTATTGTGTAGTCTATTAAAAGCATCAAAAATTAACTTGTCTGCCTATTCTCCTGGAAAATATTTCACCATTTTAAGATTCCTTTCAGCATTTTTATTAATTCAATTCAATTCAATTCAATTCAATTCAATTCAATTCAATACAATACAATACAATACAATACAATACAATACAATACAATACAATACAATACTAGAATTGGCAGGGACCTTGGAGGTCTTCTAGTCCAATCCCCTGCCTAGGCAGGAAACCCTATACCGTTCCAGACAAATGGCTATCCAACATCTTCTTAAAGACTTCCAGTGTTGGGGCATTCACAACTTCTGGAGGCAAGCTGTTCCACTGATTAATTGTTCTGTCAGGAAATTTCTCCTCAGTTCTAAGTTGCTTCTCTCCTTGATTAGTTTCCACCCATTGCTTCTTGTTCTACCCTCAGGTGCCTTAGAGAATAGTTTGACTCCCTCTTCTTTGTGGCAACCCCTGAGATGTTGGAACACTGCTATCATGTCTCCCTTAGGTCTTCTTTTCATTAAACTAGACATACCCAGTTCCTGCAACCGTTCTTCATATGTTTTAGCCTCCAGTCCCCTAATCATCTTTGTTGCTCTTCTCTGCACTCTTTCTAGAGTCCCCACATCTTTTCTACATCATGGCGACCAAAACTGAATGCAATATTCCAAGTGTGGCCTTACCAAGGCATTATAGTGGTATTAACACTTCATGTGATCTTGATTCTATCCCTCTGTTTATGTAGCCTAGAACTGTGTTGGCTTTTTTGGCAGCTGCTGCACACCGCTGGCTCATATTTAAATGGTTGTCCACTAGGACTCCAAGATCCCTCTCACAGTTACTACTATTGAGCAAGGTACCACCTATACTGTACCTGTGTATTTCGTTTTTCTTGCCTAAATGTAGAACCTTACCCTTTTCACCATTGGATTTCATTTTATTAGATAATGCCCAATGTTCAAGTTTGTCAAGATCCTTCTGTATCTTAAGCCTGTCTTCTGGAGTGTTGGCTATTCCTGCCAGCTTGGTGTCATCTGCAAATTTGATGAGTTCCCCATTTATTCCCTCATCGAAATCATTGATGAAGATGTTGAAGGGCCTAAAACAGAGCCTTGGGATACTCCACTGCATACTTCTCTCCATGTAGATGCAGTTCCATTGAGGACTACATGTTCAGTGCGGTTGATCAGCCAGTTACGAATCCATCTGGTGATGATGCTGTCCAACCCACATACTTCTACTTTATCTAGTAGTAGGTTATGGTCTACCTTATCAAATGCTTTACTGAAGTCCAAGTAAACTATATCAACGGCATTCCTCTGGTCCACTAATTTTGTCACTTTGTCAAAGAATGCAATAAGTTTAGTCTGGCATGATCTGTTGTTGACAAACCCATGTTGGCTTTTGGCTATTACTTTGCTTACTTCTAGGTGTTCGTTAATTCGTTGCTTGATTATCTTTTCCAGAATTTTTCCTGGTATTGAGGTCAGGCTGATAGGTCTATAGTTTCCTGGATCTATTTTTTCCTTTTGTGAAGATGGGAACCACATCAGCTCTTTTCCAGTCCTCTGGCAGTTGCCCGGTGCTCCAGGATCTCTGAAAGATATAGTTCAGTGGTTCTGAGATCTCATCTGCCAGTTCCTTCAGAACCCTGATGTGTAATCAGGGTCCTGGTGATTTGAACTCGTCTAGGGTAGACAGGTGCTCACTTACCATTTTCTTCCCTATTTCAATTTGTGTTCCAAATCTGATTTTTGTAGTGCTGTTTTTGATAGGTTGGACTGTTTTATCCCTTTGTGTAAAGAGAGATGCAAAAAAATGAGTTAAATAGTCCTGCTTTCTCTTTGTTCTCTTTTTCTTTGTTTTTCTTTTCTTTCTTTCTTTTTTCTTTTTTTTTTTGCTTTTGTGGTAAGCCTTTCTTCATTGTGAGCCTTAGCTTTCCTTACTTCATCTTTACAGGCTCGGGCTATTTGCTGATTTTCTGTCTTAGTTATGTCCCCCTCTTTCCACTTTTTATACTTATTGTCTTTCAGTTTGTCAGAGAGTTCTTTATGCAGCCATGCTGGTTTCTTTTGGGAGCTGTTATTTTATTCTTCATTGGTATTATGCTAGACTTTTGTAATCTCATTTTTCAAAATTTCCCAAGCTTCTTGAGTTGTTTTCTATCATTTCCTCTCTGTTAGTGAGAATTAAGTCTAATATGGCCAATCCCCATGTTCCCTTCTCTACTTTTTGGGAAACAAAGTTGTCTGCTAGGTTCGTTAGGAACCTGTTGGATCTTCCACTTTGTGTAGAGTTTGTTTCCCAATTAATGTCAGGGTAGTTAAAATCCCCCATTACTATTGTGGTGTACTTCCTACATACTTTAGTTAGCTGACTAGCAAAAAGTTCATCTACTTCCTCTGCCTGGTTGGGTGGCCTGTAGTATAGACCTATGGTAATGTCATCCCCCGCACAACCTTTAATATTGACCCAAGTACATTCAAGATAGTTCTCATTCTTTTTTCTTTGATATAGTATTTTCCCGTCATTCCACCAAATTTTTTTCCTTCCCTATCCCAGAGGTAGGTTCCTACCAGTTCAGACCAGTTTGGCTGAGTAGGTAGTAACTCGGCCTGCCACACCCTCGAAACAGTTCTATCGTTGGTGCCGCCATCTTGATTTTCGCACAACAATCTTCATTGCAATTTTTTTTCCTTTTCTAATGTGCGCATGCGCAGACCTTTTAAGGTACTTTTTAGGTGTTTGGCATGTGCGCGAACAAAGCGTGCATGTGCGCACACAAAATATTTTGTACGCCGAACTGGCAGTAATGCCAGCAGCAACCCACCCCTGCCCTGTCCCCAAAATGAACTTCATATTGTCTTTGAAATGAGACAAGACCATGGCACATAGCAGCTAGTTATCTCTTTTAATACTTTCTTGTTTGCCCAATTCTCAGACTTCTTCCGAAAGTCAGCTTATGGTGTCCGCCCAACAGAGATAGCAGAAGAAATTCTACGGACCGTGAACCGGAAGAAGCAGGAAGTGTTCATGGCAAACCCCATCGCAAAGGCAGCTGTTTATATTCGCACTTTCTTCCCAGAGATATTTTTTGCTGTGGTTGCTGCTGGAGTGAAAGAAAAACAGAAAATTGAAGTTGAAAACTGATTGCATCAAGTTCATCTCCCTTGGTAAAAGGGTTATGCCAATTCTCTCTCGCACAAGCTAGAGAGAGGCATCTTGGAAGTATGTTGTATGAATCCAAATGAAACAAACAAAAAACCAAAAAAAAAAAAAAAAAAAACAACCCAAAGTTATGTTTAAGGATCTGGAGGCAGTGGAATAGGATATGGCTTTTTCATCTATCATTAAAAGTGCACTGCTGGGCTATGAAAGAGAGCAAAAGACATTTTTTTCAGGGTGCCAAGTGAGTCATCTGAAATGGGGCCACTAGTTTCCTGGACAATTTCAAGAGACTTAATAGAAAGCATGAATTGTCTGCGTGTTGGGTGAAGTGTTCAGAAAAGGCGTGAAGATCGAGAGAATTGTAGACTAATATTGGAAATTGAGGAATTTCAGGAATAGGGGAGAATTTGAGTGATGGACATGTGGAAAAGAAAGAGAGAGTGTAGGAAGAATATGAGGTTCTGGTTTCACACCAGAGTGCATGGATCTTAGAAAGGAGATTGGTTTGACATTTGGGAAATTCTCACAGGAAACAGAAAAAGGGTTCATAGCCTTTGCCTTTTTGTGTGGTTAATTGAACCTTTCAAATCAGCAGTAATGCTTGGTTTTTATAGCTTTTAGTTCTGAAAAATTAAGCAAATGCCTGGAGTGGGTATGAAACATTCCATGTTTCAAAATGTTGCATTGCTTTCATTCCACATGGGTAGATATGTCCAGTTTGGGGCTTTTTAAAAAATACATGTCCTCAAGATAGTGGTGGGGAGCATATGATGAAATGCTTATCATGATGCTATGACACACATTTCATGGTTTACCTGCTGGTGTCAGGTAAGACACCAGAACACAAATGTATAAGAACAGATTATGTATCATAATGTCGGCATGCATGTGTTGTCATTTTTATATAACCTTGACTTGTTGCAGACAAAGCACCAACCACCACTGGTCGATTCATGTCTTTGATGAATATTGACACTGATCTTCTCACACTGCCTCCTTCTCCTCATGCAATGCTACAGGTTCACAGAAATCTCATAATGTAAAAACATTTAGCTCTAAACACAAAAATATTTTTTGTTTAACATTTTTATCTTTGCTGTGCCATTATAGTAATAGTACAAAGGCGACAGCAACGCTCAAATTATCTCAGAAAGGTACTCCACCTTGAATTTGGAATTAGGGACAGGCATCACAAATTCCAAGTCTTCTCTAATGTTTCAAACTAGAATAGATTGTGAGTGGATATTCTGAGGAGGCTAGTTATAAATTCAGTACATTGCTAAGCCTCCAACATCTATGTTGATGTATACTATCTATATTGGTTATACCTATGAGGTGGTATGAAATTTATCGATCAGATGATCAAACTATGCAGTTTATTGGGTTTTACATTCTCAAGTGATATTTGTTGTGTCGCACCTTCAGTCAGCCCGCCCCCCAACCTGGACTGCAAAAAAGGGGGGAAAGGCACTAAGCCAGCAACAAGGAGGCTGTAAATTCTACTTTGGCCTTAGCCATGAAAGCTGACTTTAGTCCAGCCACTCTCTCTCAGTCCAACCACCTCTCAGGGTTATTGTTGTGGGGAAAATAGGAAGATGAAGGAGTATTGTGTATGTTGACCATCTTGAGTTACTTATAAAGTAATAAAGACAGGATTTTTTAAAAATTGAATAAATAAAATCAAGATGAACACTAGAAACCCACAAAGTATTAGTGTTTGCTACATGTCTTTGTTGCCATCTAGTGGTCTTTAGAATTTTTGGAGCCCAATTGGAATATTCCTGCAGCATACAATGTGTTCTGGGTCTGGCTTGACTTGCATTTTCCCTCAAAATAATTGTTCCCCACAGAAGCCTGCTATTTCCCCTTCTGCCCCCACCCCCCACCCCACCATTCAAACAACTCTTGCCATTTGCAGGCAGCATGGCCCATAGTAGCTCCAATGGGGTGATCATGCAGGAAGTTAAGTTAGGTTAGAGGAAGCTTGAGACTGAGATAAAAACAGTAAAAAAATGAAGGTAGATGAGTGAAGTTAATCAAGAGGTTTATAGAGAGAGACAGCATTTTTAAAAAAAACTGGAGAAAATTGGCACTAACTTGGTTATATAGCAAATCTATGGGAGGTTCATCTTAAAATACCCAGGTTGGGAAAAGTGGTCTATTCACCACAGAAATGAGAATGCTTATATTCTTACTATCTGAATACGTTTTGTAGAAAGACTATGCACACTTCTGCGAGTGTGAGGATGTCCATTGTTACTGAAAAAGTATGGGAAGTAAGTGGGAGAAAATGTATTCTTTGTGAAAGTGCTGCATATGTGCCCGAATGAGAGAGAGGGGCGCTGAACTAAAAGATGGCTGCTGTTAGGCTTTTATTTGGTGCAATGTGATGTTGGCTCCGGAAGAGTTTCGCCTTTGGGAGATGTGTTCAATCTTTCTCTGTTCCACTGCCTGTTTATTTCTCTCCCAATCACCACTTGACATTTTGTTATTCTCATCAATAAAAACAATTGAAAACACATTCACTGATTTAGAAACAGCCATGAGGGAAACAGTGGATTAGCATACTTAAAGTTGTGATCCCTTTTCTTCCACATTTCAGGGCCAACAATCTTGCCTTGGGGTGATATAAATAAAACTCCTGTTTGAATAATGTCTGTGAGTTCCTTTTTCTGCTCTGAGTTGCATTTCTGCTATTGTCATGCAAATTTGGTTGCTGCCTAGTACAATGTCTCAGGGGTGTTTTTATTTCACTTCCCTCTTTTAAACTGAGTAGGTCTAACATAGTAAAAAAAATAATGGTTAAGATTGGAGCTAATCTAAGCTCTAAAGGGCTGCCATACCGGAGCTTAGATTATGAGCTCTACTAAAGAAAATTAGTCTCTGAAACCCAACCTGCCCCCTCCAATTCCTAAACATGGGTAACCTAACCATCAGCTGTAAGATCAAATTGGCTGGGGTAATTTTAATGGGCAAATAGAGTCCTGAAAGTAACTTGAGCCAAGCAATAAAAACCTTTAAAGGTTAAGCCTACAGAAAGCCAATGCAGAGCCCATAATTGTAATATATTTCCACTGGTGAGCCCTGGATTGTATATAGGCTGCTGCATTTTGAATCAATTGAAACTTCCAAGTGATTTTTAAAGGTGGGCCCATGTTGAATGTACTGCAGCAGTCTAAGTAAGCTGTAAAGAAAACCTGATTCACTGTAGTTAGGGCTTCAACTGGAGTCAGGTAAAGGCCCTGTTAACCATGCCTTCTACCTGTTATTTCAGCAAAAGCTACAATTCAGATAGATCCCCAAACCATAGAGCTTCTAGTCCATGGGTCATGCTACCATATTTAGCTATCCAAGAGCACCAATGGGCAAATTATAACACCAAACTTGCTAGCATTTAATTTTAGATTGTATTCTTACATTCAAACCTTCACAGCTTCTAGACACCAAGACCTCAAGAGTGCAACCATACGACTCAAGTAAAGATGTAAAACTGAGTATCATCAGCATACTGATGGAATTGAACCTTAAAATGACAGGTGATCCCTTCCAGTTACTTTATGTAGATATTAAATAGTCGTGGGGAGAAGACCAACCCCTGCAGTACTACAGGGGAACAACTATCTAGCCAACATCCTCTTTCTTACCATATAGTCATGGTGATACCAGGAGTTGTGTCTGCTATTAAATACGTGTCAAAATACATCTAACAAAATCCCTAAAGAATTTTAAAGAACAATGTATTAACTGATCCTGAGATTCAGAATAAGTGCCTGAATTGTTTAATTCATCAATTCAGATAATACATCCTGTTCAATAATGTCCAAATCCATATTCTAATAATGTTGAAAGATTTAGCTGTTCCATCTAAAAAGCTGTACTGCAATACCTGAAAATTTGCCGAAAAAAGAAAAGGCCAATTTTCTAAGGCAAAAGATGAATGCATTGGAAATCTCTTAGTTTATGTGAAACATGCATTGCATAGATGCAAGATGAAAAAAAATTGCCCCCTCTGTCCTGGGGAGAATTACCGTAAATAGATTTTTGCAAACTTCCTATCTGTTGGCAGGCCTCCAGGGTGTGGTTAGTAGACAAAATTAGTGATTTGAGGAAATAATGCCTGAACTATGTTGGAAGAAAGCATGATTAAGATGGTGTGGGGACAGAGGATAAAAATATATATTTTTCTGTCATAACATTGGAGTTTTGTAATATGTACTTTCATCCAATTATGTCAAGCATGACAAATGTTCTCCTTTTCATTTTATTGGAACGGTATCTAAACCAAGATTATAATTTGGCCCACAAATTGAAGAAGGGAAGAGTTCCAAGTAATCCATGGTGAACTGAGCTATTTTTTGAATCACTAAATGTAGAGACAAGTCAAATCTATGTTCTGTATATACTCCTTCAAGATGATGTCAGGCATACATTTGAAAAACTTGTAATGAATTTCTCACAACTTCTAATGCCTTTTGGGTGGAGACCTTGGTGAAGAATTCAAATGCTAGGAAACCTAAGAGACAGTGCAACAAATAAGCAGAGAATGAGTATATTTAAACAAAAAGCAAAATGAAAAACAATGGTTATGTACGTCACTGAATTTGTTTATGTCTCATCATCTGCTCTAAACAGATCTCTTCCAAAAACAAAGATTATTCTTCAAAAGTGAATAAAATAAAACCAAAATAACACTGATTTCCAAAAAGCAATGCAAAAGAAATTCAAAGAAAAAAAGAAACTTTATCGTATTTCTACTCTTTCTAGTTCTCATACATCTAAAAAGGTACTTTATTAAGGTGATCAGATTTTCAGATTGGTAAAGAGGGACACCTTTGACTGGGGGGGCGGGCTTGATTAAAAATTGTATACGGAGCAACAAAAATTTTCATACAACACAAAAATAGTATTGTAATATTTTTTTTATTTCAACATAACTACAATTTACAAATATAAATTGTAACTGTTGCCAAACATCAAAATTTTGATCCCGTGACCATGAGGATGCTGCAATGGTCTCTAAGTGTGAAAATGGTCGCTAAGTGTGAAAAATGGTCATCAATCACTTTTTTCAATGCCATTGTAACTTTGGTCACTATACCACCTTTCTTGCCACAGTTCTTAAGTGAATAACTGCAGCTGGTATTTTGTATTTTGGATAGAATTTTTTTTTAAATAGTCTAAGACTATTTAAAGAAAAAAAATTCAAAGAATTCAAAGAAAAATATTTCACCATTTTTCCCACACGAGCCGACCTCCAACCTCCGTGCCCCTCCCCTCCAGAAAATCCAGGAAGGAACACTTGCTACTTCTCTAGCCAAAGTATTTCTTGGAGCTCTATGGTACTGGGTCATCTTTTCTTATAAAAGGAGGTAAAAAAGGCGGGTGGGGGTTTCCGTTTTCTTGCTTTAATGTTTTAATATCTTCAATGAAAGACTGAGACATAGAGAGAGGTTAGACAGAGTGTCTTTTGGCTTCCCCCGGTTAGGATTTCTTAAGCAAATCCACTGGGCTTTCAATATGAAGCCAGAAAATCGGGACTTTTTTAAAATGCCCCGGGACATGGGACAAATTGTTAGAAATCGTGACTGTCCTGCCAAAATCGGGATGTCTGGTCACCTTATACTTTATCACAAACAGCAATTTTAAAATTGTTTTTAATCAATTCATTTCCAATCAATTGTCAGCAATATTTCTACACATTGAGGTGATTTTGTTGGAAATTTGGTGAAATTCCTGCAGAAGTGTGAAGGCAAAATGGTAGAATATCCACCGAGTTTCAGAGTGGTTTTAAGATCAGAAAAACAACCACTCCAGTCCCCTCTTAAACCTTCTAAGAAAAAATCCAACTCCCAAATAGACCCTTATGGTGGTATCATAACATCACCAAATGGGCTTCCATAATCCTTCAGAAAGTTGAGTTTCCAATCTTCAAACTGCCCATTCTCATGTCACTTTAAACCATTGTCAAAATCTAAACTTTTTTCCTACAGATTCTGTGGGTGGTGGGGTCATGTGACCGGATGGGTGTGGCTATGTAGTCATGTGACTGGGTGTGTCAAAAGACAGGAACTCACTTTAACAATGTCCTGTTGGAGCGGGGGGTTGGACTAGATGACCCCAGGTCCCTTCCAGCCCTGGATTGCTGTGCTGTTTCAAGGTACACTCTGAAGCTGCGTCTAGTGCCAGGTTTGTGGTTCTTCCTCCCTCTCCTTTTTCCCTCCATCTCTCTCCCTCTCCATCCCTCCCTCCCTCCCTCCCTCATTCCTTCTTTCTTTTGCAACCCCCTCCCCTGCTTTTGGCCTAGCAGGCCTCAGGGAAGCCTCCTGGGAGCAAAAACCGGACCCCAAATGCTAAAAAAAAAGTAAAAAAAAGTTTATACAATTGCGCAGCACAGCTGATCATCAGAACTTTTTTTTTTTACTTTGTTATGCATTTTTTTTACTACTGGTTTGCCTGAACTGGTAGCATTTCACCCCTGCCTTAAACATGTCACCTAAAGACAGCTGAATGGATGAACAATACTCCAGAGGTTGGGTAGGTAAATACAACAATAATACAATAATAAAAGCAGTTGTTGAAAGAAATGTCCTTCTGGGTTCAGCTCCAAGTGGGGAAAAAGACACTAGAGACATGGAGAGCGCTTGGAAAGATGGTTTAATGATGGACAGGACCACATGGCTTGAGTCCTGAACAGAAAAGGTGATCACATGCTTCAATGTTGGGTGGAGAAGAAGAGAAGGGCCAAGGAAGGAGCTTGCTGGGCTTTTTATAATCTGTTCAGCCCTACCGCTCTGTTTTCTGTTCCTGTGTAAGAAATGTATTCTGATTGGTTGTCAGACTCCCATGGGGTCATGCAGGGGCAACTCTCTAGGCTGTGGTTTGAATCCAGATTTGGTTAACTTCTCACATGCCATGTGGTGAGTGGATAAAGGCTAATCATGCCTTAATCCCATCACCCCGGAACTGAAGGGGAGAACTCTTTATTATGACTGGTTTGGGCATCTTAATGGCACATTGACAAAGAAGTTAGGTAGGAAGCTGCAGGGAGTTACTCTGTCTTTAAAACATGTTTCTCCCTTTTCACATCCAGGGAAATGTAATATTTTGCCTTTTCAATATTTCCTAGGATATTTCATTTTTCTGGGAGAGGGCTGGGTAATAACTTTCTACAGTGTTAATGCTGTAAGTCAGTAGTTTTTAAATTTGGCCATAACCTGGGGCTAATGGAGCAATTTGTAACTGCTTGCTTATGAGTAAAGTGACCAGACGTCCCAATTTCAGCGGGACAGTCACACTTTATAACAATTTGTCCCGTGTCCCGGGGCGTTTTAAAAAAGTCCCGATTTTCTGGCTTCATGTTGAAAGCCCAGTGGATTTGCTTAAGAAATCCTAACCGGGGCAAGACAAAAGACACTCTGTCTAACTAACCTCTCTCTCTGTCTCAGTACTTTCATTGAAGATATTAAAATGTTAAAACAAAAAAACGGACCCCCCCGCCACTTTTACCTCATTTTATAAGAAAAAATAACCAAGTACCATAGAGCTCCAGGAAATGCTTGGCTAGAGAAGCCGCGAGTGTTACTTCCTGGATTTTCTGGAGGGGAGGGGCACGAAGCTTGGAGGTCGGCTTGTGTGGAAAAAAATGGTGGCAAAGTTTCTTTGAAAAATATTTCCCTGACTAATTTCACCATTTTAATTTGCTCAGTTCTTTGTATTAACATCTATATCATTCTGGATTGACTTGGAGTGCTCACTTGTGCCTGCTGGTAAGTGAACTGGGTTTTTTTCTTTTATTTTTTAATGTATTTTAAAATAGTATTTTATTTATTGTGCATAGGATTTTTTAAAAGTTTTATTCTGTGTGGATTCTTTTTTTAAAATTGTCTTAGACTATTTAAAAAAAGATTCTATCCAAAATAAATTGAAGTGAAACCATTTTTAAAAATTCTATGCACAATAATTTGAAATGTTTTACTTCAATTTATTCTGTGTGGATTCTTTTTTTAAATTGTCTTAGACTATTTTAAAAAAAGATTCTGTCCAAAATACAAAATACCAGCTGCAGTTATTCACTTAAGAACTGTGGCAAGAAAGGTGGTATAGTGACCAAAATTACAATGGCATTGAAAAAAGTGACTGATGACCATTTTTCACACTTAGCGACCATTTTCACACTTAGCGACCATTGCAGCATCCTCATGGTCACGTGATCAAAATTTTGATGTTTGGCAACAGATTCGTATTTATGATGGTTTCAGTGTCCTGGGGTCATTTTAATTGCCTTTTGACAAAGTCAAATGGGGAAACCAGATTCACTTATGTTACTAACTTATCAGCTGCAGTTATTCACTTAAGAACTGTGGCAAGAAAGGTGATATAGTGACCAAAGTTACAATGGCATTGAAAAAAGTGACTGATGACCATTTTTCACACTTAGCAACCATAATCACACTTAGCGACCATTGCAGCATCCTCATGGTCACGTGATCAAAATGTTGATGTTTGGCAAGGGTTACAATTTATATTTGTAAATTGTAGTTATGTTGAAATAAAAAAAAATTACTATTTTTGCGTTATATGAAAAATTTTGTTGCTCCATATAAAATTTTTAATCAAGCCCCCACCCCCACCCCGGTCAAAGGTGTCCCTCTTTACCAATCTGAAAATCTGGTCACCTTAAACTTATGAGTCAAGCATTCACTTTGGGTTTGCTGCAGTTGAGACACTTATTTGTGTTATTGTTGTTTATGAGAATAATGACTTTATTTGAGAATGAAAAAGAGTAACAGGGACATACTATTTATTTGTTAAACTAGCTGTACCCGTCCACGCGTTGCTGTGGCCCAATCTGGTTAAATGGAAAAAAAGAAAAGAGAAAGCGCAAGTTTCTAATATGTTTAATTTCACAATGCTTGTGGGTATACAATATTTTTTGTTGTTCCAGATATAGAGATTGTCTGGTTTACCAACTCTAGAACATGCAACATATAATTGTCCATGTGAGAAACAATTTTCAATTGCTGGAAAGACGTTGGACTGGGCACATTTACCAAAAGCGTGCGAAGAAAGAAACATTCCCAGGGTGGTTCCCTCCGGGCAGGGTCATGCCGTTGCCAGCAGTGGCAAGGTTCGTGAGGGTCTTGCCTACCTGGCGGGCCCTGCCACTCGCTGCACCGGCCATGGTTCCTCCAGCAGAGGCAGCTCCCGCATGGAAGTGAGCCGCGGTGGGCCCTGCAAGAGCTGCCATGGAGGATGCTCCTGCAGGCCCTGGCCTGGCACCCTCCAAGCTCCCCGCGACGGGCAGCCTCCAAAACGAGGGGCTGGATGGGGCCCCTCAGAGACATGGGCAGGGGGACCCCAGCATGGGAGGGAGACTGGGGGTGTCCCCCATTGGTATAGTGGGGCAGCGGGTGGGTGCTGCTGTTGGTCAGGCCTCGGGGCTGCTGGGCCAGGCGAGGCTGGTTGGGGGAGACAACACTGGGGCTGTCGGCCTCGTGGAAGTTGTTGAGTGTCTCCTCGGAGAAGTTGCGCTCGGGCTCCCCCAAGTCGGTGGCCCGGGAGAGCGAGATGTCCAGGATCTCGGAGGAGAAGTCCTCGGTGTGCGACTCATCCAGGTTGTCGTAGCTTTCCGTGTCTTCAGCGATGCTGTTGTTGGAGCTGAGACTAGCCAAGATCTGTGTCGGGGTCACACTGGTGATCTGGAAACCGTTCTTCTTCTTCAACTGGGCACCTGCCAGACCCTCGACACCTCCTCCTCCCTGGGAGAGCAGCGCTAGGCTCTGTGGCGCAGGCACCCTGGGAGAGCAGGAGGAAACCAAGACGGAGGTGGCAGCGGAGGCTGGAGGAGGCAGCAGCGGCTGGATCAGCAGGCCGGGTGGGAAGTCCTCCAAGCCGGTGCCGCTGCTGCTGCTGGCACTGGCCCGCCGAGGCAGCATCGCAGGCTGAGCCATCTTCTTCCTCTCCTGTGCCTCTGCCACTGAGTCAGGCTGCTGCTGCTGCATTGGAGCCAGCTGGAGGAAGGCCCGATGCCGCCACCGACAATGACAATAACTCCCTCAGGCACCGGCCCAGCCAGGCTAAGGAGGAGGAGGCAGCTGCCGCCCTCGACCTGGCTTCCCACAGCGGCAGCAAGAGGAGGTGGCTGGCGTCTCCTGAGGAGCAGGAGGAGGGAGTCGTCCCTGGCGACACGGACGCGAGGCAGCCCCCGCTGGCCATGGCCCCATCCAGAGACGCTGCCGCCGCTGCAGCCACCACCTTACGGGGCACCAGGGGCTGCCCCAGCCCCACTGCACCTCAGGCTGACACCGCCGCTGCCCCGTCGGAGCTGCCTTGGCGAGGCTGTAGCTGACTCGCTGTGGGGGGATGGAGAGTGCACACAGCCGGCCGGGCTGAGGAGACGCTCCGCCTCCACCTCCTCTGGAGCTCCACTGGGCAGGGCGGGGGGAGGCTGGCTTGAGGGTGGGGGAGGCGGCCGAGGCATGGCGCAGGCACCGTCCCACCGTAGACAGCAAAGGCCCAGCGGGTGGAGAGGGGAGAGAGGGGAGGGGGAGGCCGAAGGGCTTCGGCTCCCCTTGGCGGAAATGGCTGAAGCTCGTCGGAGGAGGGGCGGAAAGGGGAAAGGGTGCGGCCACAGCCCAGCTACACATATAAAGGGACTGTCGGGACAAAGCTGGAGAGAGGCTGAACTGTTCCGAATATACTATACTCATGAAATAAACGCTATGGTAAATGACACAGCTCAATTCCAATGCAATGTCACACGAAATAATTAAATCAAAATGAAAATAAATCAAAATCTATGAAAATTCAATATAACAATGCAATCGGAAACATTGAAATGGAATCGTGAAATATTTAGTATAGTGTGTCTTGCTTTTACGTCCAACAGATGGCGCTGGTTTTCAAAAAAGCATGTTTTTACCTGTCACAGGTATGACATCTATATAATACAGATATATAAAACACGTGCGTATTCTAATGTAACGTTGTATCAAAATTTCAAAGCCATCAGTGAAGAAGTTTCGGAGATTTAAGATTTTGAACAAACAAACATTTACATTTTTATTTATATAGATTTATATGCTGCCCAGCTTGGCATTCAAGGATACTCTGAGTTTAAGAACTCAATTTTGATCTTTTTGCCCATGTATTGTGACATCACACATATTAAAAAGACAATGGCATTGTCATCTTGACAAAAATTTTCAACCCTGCAGATGCCTTTGGCTGTGAAAGTTGCTAAAAGGCTGTCTCCCACCAATTGTTTCTTTTACATCTGTCAGACAAGTTTACCAGCTCATTCTTTTATTAAACCTTCTTTTTTATTCCCCTACTAACAGAAAGAATTTGCAACATGTGTTCTATGAAGCAAAGGGTTAGAAAGCAATCAGGAGAGAGCTGAAGCCTGCGGTAAGCCAAAAAGCAGGCCTCTTTATCAGGTACCAGGCACCTTTCTCCCTCACTTTTAACTGAAGATTTTTGCAAAAAAAAACAAACCCACAGAGAGAAATTGGTTTAGTGCTGAAGTACCAGGCTTGGCCAGGAGATGGTGAGTTCTAGTCACATCAGGCATGTAAGTGATGTGATGACTTTGGGCCAGTCACTCTTCCCTCAGCTCAACCCCATTTCATGTTGTTGTGGAGAAAATAGGAGGAGAAAGGGGTATTGTATATGTCTGCCACCTTGAGTTATAATAATAAATGCACAATATAAATAAAAAGTAACCTTATGATTTATTGTTTTGATAATGAGACAAGCTAGATTAAAGAAATAAAAGAATAATGCTATAACCTTAAAATAAGTACATTTATAATTGTACTGCTATGAAGATCAGAAGTCCTCGCTGTGTGTTTTTTTTCTTTCTTTTCTATTCTGAAACAGTTTTTTTCCTTTCCTGCACTTTAAGCTTTCTTTCTTTCCTTCGTTTTACTTTAAATTAGCATGTATTCGTTAATGAAATATTATCAGTATTAATTATATTCATTATATATTATTTGGAGCCAAGCACCGCTACAGCAATCAGGGCTGTTGGTTGGTAACCGCGATCAGCAATTACGGGACTACTGAAAGAAAAGGTGTTTTCACCTGTTGCAAATTTAAGTCCAAGGAGAAGAGGATATCTGAAAAGGATACATTAGTTCTAGAAAGAAATGGAGAAAATCAGAAAATGCAAAGACCTGCAAGTAGAATCAGCAAACTGTGTAAAAGGACTGTGGTAAATAAAGCAAGGTAGTGCCAATAGGCACTTTTGGGTGCAATTCCAAAACAACTGAATACCATCGCCATTGACAAAATCACTTGCAAAAATCCACTTTATATGGAAAAGCTTACCTCTCGAGACACCTTTAATACCATGCTGGTTTCTTGTTTTTCTTTTGGGAAAACAGAATAACAGAGTTGGAAGGGACCTTGGAGGTCTTCTAGTCCAACCCCCTGCTTCGGCAGGAACCCTACACCACTTACCAATACCATCAAACAGGTCCCTGGGATAAAATCGCTAGGTGAATAAAAGCGCCAAATCCAGTCTCAACATCTGACTGTCAGGGCGACGACCCATAATAATAATAATAATACATTTGGTTGACTGTGCGATCAGCCACAAGAAAGTCATTTCCTTAGGTTGCATTTGCAACTGTCTTCTGCGCTCTTTATGAATTGCATTAGATTCCTCGGGTTGTTTTCTCAGCTCATTTTTCGCTTGGTGGGCTTGGGAGACGCTGAACTGAAGAGGCTGTTTTTAGGAGGAAAGAAGTTTGATATAAGTAATAAGTTCGACTTTTTAAATTGGAAACAAGCACTTCAAACTACAGTAGTCTGAAGACCAAGAAAGATATCGTAGGTTAATTTGCGACCGGAG